>NC_059102.1:188183844-188495844 GCF_020740685.1 Jaculus jaculus | reverse complement strand
CTTTTTTAAATGATGTAAACATTCTAAAACCTCAATTATGCTAAATGCATTTGATTGTGCCAATAAGTTTAGACAATACTGGATTATTCTCCAAAGGTTTACAACAAAATTATGCTTTCAAATATAAAATAAAAAGCAATCCAATGTAACTTAAAATTTTGCAAAAAGTGTTTGTGTGTTTTATATCCTTAAAGCTAAATGTGTAAAGAATTCAAGACAATTCACAACCAGGTCTGCTGCTATGTGGCATGCTAATTTAACTTCTTACTTCTCTTGGTTTAATTTTACCAGAAAGAAAGAAGGTGAGGAAATGATTAGCTCCAAAGCAGAGCAATACAGAAGGCCTATTACTTACTTAATAATGCCCTTCAAAACTTACTATCACATCTCAAAACACTCATACATTCTCCAAGGATCAAACCCACAGGCTTTGTCTTTTCTTAGTTTATTTCTCCAAGGAATTCAAACAATAACCAAAGCCTGCTATTTGATTCCCACCACCATCCAGAGAACTTGGAAAATGGGGTAGAGAGAGAAGAAATGTATAAAAGGGGAAAACTAATGAATTTCAGGATTATCAGTGTAATAAAAGTAAAGATACCTTTGGGCTTAGATCAGTCCCAGACATTGAAGATTGAAAGCGTCCCCTCATTCCAAACCTTAGGCTTTCTGTTCTAGGAGTCAAAGCAGGTACTTGTTTTATGAGATGCTGTACTGTTCCACAGGCCCAAAGCTTGTGAGACTGTCCTTAAGCCAACATGCTTGTTGTAGTCAGGTTTGCATTGCTGGTAGAAATCACCCAACCAAGTGCAGCTTATGGGGAAAAGAGGTTTATTTTGGCTTACAGGGTCAAGGGGAAGCTCCCCGATGGCAGGGGAAAATGATGGAATGAGCAGAGGGTGGACATCACCCTCCCCCCCCCCCCCGGCCAACATAAGGTGGACAATAGCAACAGGAGAGTGTGCCAAACACTTACCAGGGGATACCGCCCCCAACAATACACTGCATTCAGGAGGCATTAATTCCCAAATCTCCATTAGCTGGGAACCTAGCATTCAGAATACCTAAATTTATGGGGGACACCTGAATCAAACCACCACAATGCTGAATATTCCCTACCTAAGAATATGTTTTGACAACAGCCTCAAATGGCTTGGTTCAGGTACTTGCTATGCACTTTCTCTCCCAGAATGCTTGATTCCTCACAGCAGCAGCATTAAGCTCCCAAGCACCACATGAGCTGTGACTTATGTACAAAGAAGAAACAGAAGCTGCCAGTTGCAAGCAGGCTATTGCTTACTGCCTCTTGTTCATCTCCCACACCATGAAGTCCAGTCTGTGCCAGAAGAGATCATGCCTAGAACTAAAAGGTGTAGTTTCTAAGAGAAAGACAAATGTCACATAGAAAATATTCCAAAGAAAGACTAAACCTGTCAGCTATGCAAGCACTCCTAAGACATGTTTGTGCAACAGGCAAGTCAGCATCTCTAGATATCAAGGAGAAAGTAAGGCAGGCCTCTTCTAGCCATGCCAAGCTCAGGAGGAAACTGCTAAGGAAGGTTTAAAAAACAAGCCTTGCTGTTTCTGAAGTCTTGGCTTACCACCCAGCAGCCTATAGGAGCAGAGTCATGAGGCCAGATGATAAGCCTTCCCAGGGCAGGGGAATCTGAGGCCATGGCATTTTCAAGGTCTATTGTTCAAGAATCATTCTGGTGCTTGCTTCAGGACATAGTCCTTATAAAGCTACATGAGCATAAGCATGTGTTGCTCCTTCTTTGCTAAGCAGTCTTGGAGAAGTAACCCCCCCCCCCCCCAGAAGGCATTAAAATCTTCTACTTTACTGGGCTCCACCACCACCTCACCAAAGTCCATGGTCTCCTCCCAGTAATAAATGAGGTCTAGTTGCTCAGGCTGGGCAGTGTGAGTAAAGGATTCTTCTACTTTCTGTCAAATGAAGGATTAAACAGTGCAGTTTAGTCCAAGTCTGAGGCAATCTGACTTCTCTATTGAAAAAGTGACTTTCACTCTTCCTTCTAAAATATTTTCTATTGTTGTTTCACTGGTTCTGGAGATTCCATTGTATAAGCTAGTGTAGAACCTAAGGAGTACTGGAGAGGAATAGGTCCTTTCATTAAGTTTTTTTTTTTTTTTTTGGGGGGGGGGCAAGCCCAACAGACTGGCCTTACATTTTTATGTTAAAAAAAAAAAAAGAGTAAGGGAGATAATTGCATGAAATGCATGGGAGATAAAAGCATGCCAGGGTCTCTAAACACTATAATTTAACTCCAGATGCATGTGCCACCTAGTATGCATGTGCAATCTTGCATGCTTATTTCACCTTGTACATCTGGCTTACATGGTACTAGGAGAGTAGAATGTGAGCCCGTAGGCTTCACAGGCAAGCACCTTAACCACTAAGCAATCTTTCTAGCCCAAGAATATTTTTTAAATATTTTATTTATTTATTTGAGAGGGAGGAGAAGGAAAGATAAGAGGCACATAGAGAGAGAAAGTGGACATACCAGGGCTTTTAGCCACTGAAAACAAACTCCAGACACATGTGCCACTGTGTGAATCTGGTTTATGTGAGTACTGGGGAATCAAACTTGAAACCTTAGGCTTCACAGGCAAGCATCTTAACTACTAGGCCATAGCTCTAGCAATTTTTTGAGAATTTTCATACATAAACATACTATAGTTTGATTACATTCCTCTTGTGTTACTCTCTTTTGCTTTCTGAGTCTATTCAACTCCCTTCTCTTTGTAAGTGGCTCTTCTATTTTGATGTCTCATTCTTTTTTCCCTCCTCCATTATCTATGTCAAAATGTTCATGGGCTCTATATTGTGCAGGTTTTGTGGAGGTAACAGTATTCACTGTGAGATCATGAACATACTGGTCATTTCATGTCCAGATGATAGTACCCTAATGTACTCCCCCTGTCCTCTGGCTCTAACATTCTTTCTGCTCCCTGGATTTGATGTTCCCTCACCTCATTAGCTTTACTAGCCTTGGAATAAATGACAGAAATGTCTTATTTAGTGCTGAGCTCTCAATAGCCTCTTATTTTCATCAATTTGATTAATATTGAGAATCTTCAGTATGCAACACCATCTCCAAAAATAAGCTTCTCTCATCAGCAATGAGCACACATTGTCCCAAAAGAAGAACATGTCTTGAATGTGACGGAGTCCACTGAGCTGGGGGTTGCTTCCCTAAGTAAAACTGGAATGATGGTATGTACATCACTTTACTATATAGCACCATTAGCCAGCTGGTAATCTGTGAACCACTGAAATGGAAGAAAGTATTTTGTTGGTTTTCACTCCAGGAACCAAATTTTACTTAGGGTCTCTCCTTGTTCATCTTTTGTAGCATTATTATTAACAGCACTATTAACATTCTGCATGTTAGACAAGTGGTGTCTTGTTCTGGTCAGGAATGAAGATAGGAGCTGTGGAAAAGATGTTCACTGAGCAATTTCCTCTTAGACCTCATGAAATCCCATCAGATTGCACAATCATCATTACTGGCATCTTCTTCTGGATTTGTCACCAACAATTTAGCCTCATGCTTTGATTCACAGACAGTCATTCTTACACCATGAATTCTACTGCATATTTCATGTAAAAGACAACAAACCTTCATAAACGTGACAGAGATGGGTCTTAACCATGATTGATCAGCACTGTGGAGGGAGGAGGGGAAATATTAACAAACCTATCTCTACAGAACTGAAATGTCAGATTCAGATAAAGCAGTCCAGCAAACCATCTATATCACTTGATCTCCTCTTTGACAGTATGAAAATTAGTAAAATAAACATGACAATGAACCTGCAGAAAATAAAACTCCAAATTTTATTTGTGATGTTGTTTTTCCAACACTGAAAAAGGCTAAACACAACATATTTGATAAGCTTAGCCTCAGCAAAAAAAAAAAAAAAAAAAACATCCAGCAAACAGCATTAACCAGGATTATGGCAGAGTTGAAATCCATGATGACAGAGAGGCCATGGCAGAGAAGACCACATAGAAGTTGGAACAGGCTCAGGCTCCAATGCATGCTACCCATTCCAGCAGATAGACTACCATTTCACATCCACCTTAATCAAAGTAAACTGGACCACCCAACATGGGCTATAGAGATGCTACATTTTCTGAATTGTTACCAAGACAATAGGGCAATATCAAGCTGGGCTAGAGAGATGGCTTAGTGATTAAGGTGCTTGCCTGCAAAGCCAAAGGACCCAGGTTCAATTCCTCAGGACCCATGTAAGCCAGATGCACAAGCACAGGGGTCACACACATCTAGAGTTCATTTGCAGTGATTGGAAGCCCTGGCATGCCCATTCTCTCCCCCCCCCATTTCTGTATATCTCTCAAATAAATAAATAAAATATTTTTTAAAAGAGATGGGAAAATCTCAACCCTGAAAAACTAACAAAATCTTCACCAAGATTTCCTAGTTCCAAACTGTAAGCCTCCACTGAAAACTTAGAAGAACCCAAGAAATAGAATCATAAAATAAATTTAGGATGAGTATATTAAACAATCTTAATGGGGCCATGAACAAACAGCCTGATGAAATGGAAAAAAGAATGGTGAAAAATACTCAATAACTCAAAGAATGGCTGATCAAGATGGAAAATTATACAAATTAAAGCTCAAGGAATTGGAAGAAAGCCATCCAAAACAACTTAGTTGATGGCTTCATGAAATCAGAGAAAACAAAGAAGAATATTTACAAGATGGCTCAATGAAATTCAAGACAATAAAAAAGAGCTCAGTAAAAGGCTAAATAAAATGGAGGAGAATCAACAAGTAAATGAGCTCATAGGTCAATGGAACAAATTCAGTGAGGACATGACCAAATGCAGCAATGAATTCCAAGAGAACAAGGAAGTCAAATCAAGAAATGAAATCAGAATTCAATCAAAAGATGAAGATGCTAAAGAAAAAAATAATGGAAAACAAAATGAAATAAAGCACTCCCTAAAAAGCCTCGCCAACAGAACATACCATGTAGAGGACAGAATATTGATACTCAAGGAAAAGATACAGGAAATAGATCAGGAGGCCAAAAACAATGCAAAGTTCAAAAAACTCTGTTAACCAAATGTGAGGAAACTGTGGGATACTGTAAAAAGACCTACTATTTAAATCATGGGAAAGATGTACAGGCAAAGGGAATAGAAAATATTTTCAATAAAATTACTGAAGAAAAATTTCCCAATCTTGCAAAAGATACCTACCCAGGTTGAGGAGATGCTGAGAAGACCTAGGAGACAGGACCAGAGAAGAAGATCCCCACATCACATTATAATCAATACATTAAACACAGTAAACAAAGAGAGAATACTAAAAAGCATGAGAGGAAAACAGCTAATTGCATACAAAGGCAGAAGTACCTCTGATTTTTAAGTGGAAAGCTACCCAGCCAGGAGTGGTATTATATGCCTTTAATCCCAGCATATGAGATGCAGAAGAAAGAAGACTGCCATGAGTTCAAGGCCACCATGAAGCTATATGGGTCAGCCTGGGCTAGAGAGAGACCCTACCACAAAAAAAGAAGAAAAAATAAATCTCAATGGATACTCTACAAGCTACAAGATCTTAAACTGGAGTATTTAAAAAGCAAAAAATATATGACTGCCAACCCAAACTACTATACCCAGCAAAATTATGCTTCATAATAGAAGGTGAAAGAAAATCCATTCACAATATAAGCCATGTTTATGAATATATGAGCCAGCCCTACAGAGTATACTTTAGGAAATCCTCCACACTGAAAAGATATACAAACACTCACATGAGGAAAAAAAAGAAGCAATCAAACCTAGAACAGACATAAAAGCATATAAAGACCAACACCAAAATCCAAAAAATCTTCAACTAGATAATAAACTCATACCATACAATTATAACTCTGAGCATTAATGGACTCAACTCCCTAATCAAAAGATAAAGGTTATCAGTCTGGATACATTCATTTTCTGTTTTCAAGAACCCTACCTTACAATTAATGTCAGATACGATCTTAGGTTGGTAAGAGAAAAAGTAACTCCAAGCAAGAGGAAATAAAAACAAGCAGGTGTTAATATCTGAAAAAATAAGATTTTGAACCAAAATTAAGCAGAAGACATTAAGAATGCCATACATACATATTAAAGGAACAATTCAATAAGAGGATGTTACAATCATAAACTTATATGTGCCAAGCACTAGAACACCTAATTTTATAATGCAAAATCTAGACAATTGTTGCAATTACTTTCTCATTTTTGGAACAAACATCCAAACAGATACAGCTTATGAAAAGAATGGGTTTATTTCAGGTTTACTAAATCTAGAGCAAATACCATAATGTCAGAAAAAGTTGGCTCATTTGCATATATTGTAGCAGAGGGAAATCACCAAACAGCCAGCAAACAGGAATAGCCAGAGCACAAAACTGGCTATGAGCACACCTTAGGTCTGAACTACACATTCTGTCCTAAGTGGCTACAGGACACTTATGTAGGAATCTCAACCTTAATCAAAAATCCCTGAGGGTATGGGACACACACATTCACATTCAAATCACCACATTCCATCCTTGGCCTCCATAGACTCATAGCCATGTAAATTGCACTTACATCAACTTCAAAGGCTGAAAGTCTTTACCAACTTTAACATTATTCTAAAGTCCCAAGTCTTGTTAGAGAGTCAAGAGTGTATTAAAATTGTGAGTCTTGTAAAATCAAAACATACATCCAACACATAATGGTACAGAGCAAATATTTCTAATGGACAAAAAGCATAATAAGGCAAGTCTAGACCAACACAAAACTAACAATCAGTAGGCAAATATCAAAAATTTGAAGTTCAGGGCTGGAGAGATGGCTGAGTGGTTAAGCGCTTGCCCGTGAAGCCTAAGGACCCTGGTTCGAGGCTCGATTCCCCAGGTCCCACGTTAGCCAGATGCACAAGGGGGCGCACGCGCCTGGAGTTCGCTTGCAGTGGCTGGAAGCCCTGGCGCGCCCATTCTCTCTCTCTCTCCCTCTTATCTGTCTTTCACTCTGTGTCTGTCACTCTCAAATAAATAAATAAATAAATAAATGGACAAAAAAAAATTTGAAGTTCAAGTCCAACATCAGTAACCAGTGTTGAAAATTTCTGGTTCCAATTCCATCCCTCCAGATAGATAGAACAACCTGTGGAAATTCTTCTATGATCCAGCACCTCTCCATGGAAGCCATTCCACAGTGTTGGTATATCCAAAATATCTTTGGTTCTACACTGAAAACCAGGGTTCATATTCATAGCTCCTTAAAATGTCCTTACTTGGCCTCTGATAATGGTATTTCAACACTATTTCTCATGCTACAACTCAGCAGCAGCTCCTGGAACTAGTTCATCCTCATACAGTGGCCATACTGGGTGTCTGCATAGGGATTTCAATTCTGCTTCATATCCCTAGACCCATGTGCACATCATGACCCACTTCCCTACATTTTTCATGCTTCCAAAACTAATACCAGGTATGTATGGTAGCCAAATTTGAAATCCGGTGGGGATAAACCTTAACTTTGAAGAGCAGGTTATTTCTTTAGAATTCTTCCTATAAGCTACTTCCTTGCAAAATAATATGTATTCTTAGCCATTTGAGACTTCCATAGAGTGATTTCATTCTCAGGCATCTTTTCATTGCCTCAGTGCAAAGCAGTTGCTTACTCTTAATGGTAGTAATCAAGTTAACAATTGCATCTTAAGTAACTTAAAACCAGTCTCTGCAAGTAACTTCAAACTTGCTTAAATCAATTTGACTTAAAAGACATCTACAAAACATTCTACCCTAATGCCTTAGAATACACATTCTCAGCAGCTCATGAAACCTCCTCTAAAATAGATCATATATTAGGGCATACAGCATGCCTCTACAAAGTCAGAAAAATCAACAAAACTCTGAATTATATCAGATCACAGCACCTGCTAGAAATCAACAATAACAGTAATAACAAAAAACAGAGATTCACTATAAGAAAATAAATGGATCATTAGAATTTTTTAAATAAATAAATTTATAGAACTGAATTCCAATGAATATACAACATACCAAAATTATGTAACATACTGAAGTGAGAAGTTTATAAAATTAAATGCCTAGAGAGATCTCACAGAAATAATGTGACTGTCCATATGAAGACTTTTTAGAAAAATTGAACAACCCAGACCCAAAATGCAAGAAGACATTATTAAGCTCAAATCAGACATTAATAATTAGAAATAAAGAAAACAATTTTAAAAATTGGTGAAATGAAAACTGATTCCTTGAAAAAATAAGCATGATTGATAAATCCCCAGCCAAGCTAATTAAAACCAAAAAAGAACCATGGATTAGAAGAGTTTATATTGTGAAAATTTCCAACCTACAAAAACCATATAACAATTCAATGAAATTACAATAAGGAGTCCAGGAACATTATTCACAGAGTTAGAAAAAGATAGTCTTAATATTCATATGAAAGTATAAAAGGTCTTGGATAGCCAAAATATACTCAGCAAAAGAATATCATCTGGGCTGGAGAGATGGCTTAGTGGTTAACTGCTTGCCTGTGAAGCCTAAGGACCCCGGTTCGAGGCTCAATTCCCCAGGACCCAGGTTAGCCAGATGCACAAGGGGGCGCATGCATCTGGAGTTCGTTTGCAGTGGCTGGAGGCCCTGGTGCATCCATTCTCTCTCTCTCTCTCTCTATCTGCCTCTTTCTCTCTCTGTCACTCTCCAATAAATAAATAAAAATGAACAAAAAAATTTTAAAAAAAGAATATCATCTGCTTGATGCTAAGTTATATTACAAAGCCATAGAAATAAAAATAGCATGGTACTGGCACAAAAATACACACATATATCAATGTAGTAGAAAATTCAGTCTAAGTTCAAGTAAGTATAGCTACCTATCTTTGATAAAAGAGCCCAAAATGTACACTAGTAAAAAAGATATCATTTTCAACAAATGGTGCTGGAGAAATTGGTTATCCACTCACTTCTCTCACCCTACACAAATATCAATTCCACATGGATTAAGGACATAAATACTGACCTGAAACAGAACCAATTTGAAGAAAAAAAATAAGGAAAATACTCCAAAATATAGAAATACTAAAGGTTTTCTGAATAAGAACCCAGTAGCCCAGAAAATTAGATAAACACTCAACCACTGAGATTTCATTAAACTAAAATGCTATTGTACAGACAAGCAAATCACCAAGGTCAATAGCAACCTATAGAATGGGAGAAAATCCTTTATAAGCTACATCTTTGACAGATGTCAAATATTTAGTCATCAGGAAAATGTAAATCAAAACAATTTTGAGCTGTCATCTCACTGCAATTATTCTAGTAAAATAACATGGGCTCAGAAAGATAAACACCACATATTCTGTCTCTTATGTAGTTCCTGACTGAAGTCCAGTGTATTCAGAAGTAAACATCAAGACTGTATAGGCATAGGCTTCCAGTCAAGACAACATACACCTAACTACACCACACCTCCCCGGGAAGGCAAGGCAAGGCATTAAATGTTCACTGGGTCTTTTAGGGGAGAGAAATCTCTAATAAATCTCTAATAGATTGCCAGTAGGAGGGCATAGAGGGGGACAAAATGGGAATCAGCTGATTTCCTCACTTTCTTGTAGCCCACCAGTCCCCTAATTCCCCCCACCACCCCCCAAGCAGCCAAACTAGCCATAGTCCCAGCCTCAGGACACTCCAAAACTTATTGGAGGAAAGGAGACCCAGGCTAGCATAGTTCCACTTGCCTCACTGCTCAGGGGAGAACACCCAGCTACCACTGCCCATGGGTGACCTCAGGTCGGCTCAGGCCCAATCCCCTGTGTGCCACCAAGCACACACAGCTCAGGCAGTACTGGCTGCCTCAGGCCTGATCCGCCCATCTGCCCACCACACACAAGCTCAGGCCACTCCAGTTGCCCACCCTCACATGATCTCAGGCTCTCATTGCTCATTTGCCTTGCAAGATCAGGCCAGCTCTGCCTGTCCACCAATGGGAGCTCAGCCACAATCCCCCCATCTGCCCACCATGCATGCGAGATCAGGCTGATCCTCCTACCCAAGTGTGAGCTCAGGGTTACTCTGCACATCTGCTTGCCTGCGTGTGAACTCAAGCCAGCTCCCCCAAGAGGCACACTTCCCCATTCGTCGAGACCACAGAGTCCTACTCTCCCTGTCCATACACTGTGAGAGGCAGACCACAGTGCAAAAGAAGTAATATGAAAAATCAAATGCAAGTAAATCCAGTAAGATCACACAGTCCTACAATGAACATTTGATCAAAACATAGAAGAGACATTAGTATCAGAATACCAAAATGAAACTATGAGCAATTCAACCCTGACCAAGCTATTGGTAGAAGTTGCAGAAAAACAACAAAGAACTAATAATCATGTGGATGTTGCCATCACTAGACTAGACCTAGCAGATAAGAAAATGGAGGAAATTCAAAGAGAGTTAAGAGATATGAAGGAGAGTGTAAAAAGAGAGGACCTCAAAAATCAGTTGGCAATGCTAAATGAAGACATAAAGAAATGCAAGGAGGAATTCCAAAAAGCATCAATAAAATCAGAAAATGATGTGAAAAGGGATAGAAACCATACATAGAAAAGTAGTAGAAAATGCAAACCTAATTGAATAAGCCCAAAACACGTTAGAAGCTCTCAAGAATATAGACAACCATGTGGAGGATAGAAACTCTGATCTGGAAGACAAGACAGAAGAAACAGTTTGAGAGTTCAAAAGTTTCAATAAGTTTAAAATTTTCTGTGAACACAACATAAGGGAATTGTGGGACACCTTAAATGTCTTAACATCCAGATCATGGGAATACCAGAAGGGGAATAATTTCAGACCAAATCCATGGAGAGCATATGTAACAAAATAAATGAAGAAAACTTTCCTATTCTCTCAAAAGAAAGGTTCATCAAGATAAAATAAGCTAACAGAACTCCAAACAGATTGGTCCAGAGGAGAAACTCTCCAAGACATATTGTCATTAAAACTCTAAATATTGTCATCAACGAGAAAATCCTAAAAGCAGCTAGGGAAAAAAAAAGTACATCACTTTTAAAGGTAACCCCATTAGAATTACTTCAGACTTCTCAATGGAAACCCTAAAAGGCAGAAGGGCCTGGAATGGAACACTGAAAGTCTATTTTTATGACTTGCAATACAAACTATTTTACCCAGCAAAAACATCCCTTATAATAGATGGTGAGAGAAAAACTTTACATGACAAAACTCAGCTTTATAATTATAGGAACACAAAATCATACCTTCAGAGAGTATTTCAGGAAATTCTCCACACAGAAGAATCAAACAATCAGCCTTAAATGCCTACAAAAAGCTGATCACAATATCCAAACTCAAACTCAGAGAATGCACAAAAAAATTCAAAGTCCATGAAAACTCCAAACCACATCAACCAACACAATATGGAAGGGATCAAATCAAATCTCAGTCATTACCTTAAATATTAATAATTTTAATTCATCCACCAAGAGACACAAGCTAACAGAGTGGATCAGAAAATTAGACCCCTCAATCTTTTCTCTTTAGAAACACACCTCACCACTAAAGACAAATACTTCCTCTGGGTGAAATCTTGGAAAACAATATTCCAAGCAAATGGTAATAAGAAACAAGCAGGTATAGCTATACTAGGATAAAATAGACTTCAAACCAAAATAATCAAAATAGACAAAGAAGGCCACTTCCTACTTATCAAGGGAACAATCCATCAAGAGGATATCACAATCATAAATCTTTATGCACCAAACACAGGGGTACCACAGTTCATAAAACAAAACCTACTTGACAATAAAATAGAAATAATCACCAATACCATCATAGTTGGGGACATCAATACACCATTATCAGTAATAGACAGATCATCCAAACAAAAACTCAACAGGGAAACAAGAGAGCCCAACAAAACCATAGATCACTTAGACCTAACAGACACCCACAGAACATTCCATCCCAAATCCACAGACTACACATTCTTCTCAGTAGCCCATGAGACATTCTCTAAAATCAATCATATACTGGGTCACAAAGGATGCCTCCATATATTTAGGAAGATTGACATAATTCACAATGTTATATTGCTAGAAATTAACAACAGACCTACCAATAATCCCATCGGCTCCTGGAAACTGAACAGAACACTTTTAAACAATAAATGGGTAGTGGGAAAAACTTAAAAATAAATTGTGAAATTTCTAGAAATGAATGACGAGAACACATTGTACAAAAACTTATGGGAAACAATGAAGGTGGTCCTCAGGGTAAAATTCATAGCACTAAATGCCTTCATAACAAAGACAGAGAGATCCCAAATCAATTACCTAACCATCCACCTAAAGGCACTGGAAAAGCAAGAAGAATCCAACCCAAAAAGCTCCAGAAAAAAAAAGAAATAATTAAGATCAGAGCAGAAATTAATGCATTGGAAAATAAGAAAATAATTAAGAAAATTGGCAAAACAAAGAGCTGGTTCTTTGAAAAAAATAAACAGGATTGACAAACCCCTGGCCAATTTGATCAAGAAAAAAAAAAAAAAAGGAGACACTTATATTAACCAAATTCGAAATGACAAAGGAGAGATCACAATAGACATAAGTGAAACTGGGAGAATCATCAGGACTTATTTCAAAAACCTCTACTCTAACAAACTGGATAATATGGAGGAAATGGATAAATTCCTGGGCACATACCATCTACCAATGCTAACCTCAGAGCAGATTAATCTCCTAAACAAACCTATCATACTTGTGGTTGAAAAGGTAATAAAAAAAAAAACTCCCCAAAAAACAAGAGTTCAGGACCAGATGGCTTCTCAGTTGAATTCTATCATTCTATCTTCATGGAAGAACTCGAATGAGTTTTGCTCAAACTGTGTCACACAATTGGAGAACAGGGAAAGCTCCCCAACTAATTCTATGAAGCTAGTATCACCCTAATTCCAAAACCAGGCAGATGCTACAAGAAAAGAAATCTACTGGCCAATTTCCATGATGAACTTAGATGCAAAGATGCTGAAAAAATCCTCGCAAACTGAATCCAATAGCACATCAAAAACATTGTCTACCTTGATCAAATGGGATTCATTCCAGGAATGCAGGAGTGGTTCAACATCCCAAAATCTATTGATGCAATACACCATATAAACAAGGCTAAACACAAAAACCACATGATCATTTCAATATATGCAAAAAAAGGCCTTTGACAAAATACAACATCACTTCATGATCAAAACACTGGAGAGAATTGGCATGTTCAATTCATATCTTAACATAATAAAGGCTATTTACAAAGCCCTTAAAGCCCAAATAACACTTGATGTAGAGAGACTGGAGGAATTCCCACTGAGATCAAGAACAAGACAGGGGTGTCCATTCTCACCTCTGCTCTCAACAGAATAATGAAAGTCCTAACTCAAGCAATAAGACAGAAGAAAGAAATAAAAGGGATATAATTTGGAAAGGAAGAAGTTAAGTTATCACTATTCACAGATGACTTGATTCTATATGTAAGAGACCCAAGAGACTCCATCCCCAAACTCTTGAAGGTGATTAACTCCTTTAGCACAGTAGCAGGATACAAAATCAATGCACAAAAATCAGTAGCCTTTCTATATGCAAATGACAAAGATACAGAGAATGAAATAGGAGACATTGTCCCATTTTCAATAACAACCAAAAAAATAAGCAAATACCTTGGAATAACATTAACCAAGGAAGTGAAAGATCTGTACAGCAAAAACATAAGAACACTCAAAAAAGAAATTGGGGAAGACTTGAGAAAATGGAATGACTTCCCATGCTCCTGGATAGGCAGAATTAATATTGTGAAAATGGCAATCCTATCAGATTTAATGCAATTCCAATTAAAACCCCAACATTGTTCTTCACAAAGATAGGAAAAATGGTCTCATAATTCATATGGAATGGCTGAAGGCCTCGGATATCCAATCATATCCTCAGTGAAAGAAATATGTCTCGAGGCATCACCATACCTGATTTAAAGCTATATTACAAAGCCATAGTAATAAAAATAGCATGCTACTGGCTAAAAACAAGAGTATACACCAATGGAATAGAACTGAGAACAGACTTTGGGTCAAGCAACTACAGCTACTTGATATTTAACAAAGGCCCTAATAATACAGGCTGAAAAAAAGATAGCATCGTCAACAAATGATGCTGGACATACTGGATAACCATATGCATATTGAAACTTGACCCACACATCTCGCTATGCACAATATTCAAGTCCAGATGGATCAAAGACCTCAACATAAGACCAGAAGCTCAGCTACTACTAGAAGAAAATATAGAGGGAAATTTCCATGATATAGGAATGGAAAAAGACTTCCTGAAACAAACTCCAGTAGCACAGGATCTTACACAAATACTCAACCAATGGGATCACATGAAGCTGAAGAGTTTCTTCACAGACAAACATACCATAAGCAAAGCCAATAGATTACCCTCAGAATGGGAGAAAATATTAGCTAAATATCCAACTGGCAGAGGCCTAATGTCTAGAATCTACAAAGAACTCAAAAACCTAAACAATAAAAAGTCAAACAACTGGGCTAGAGAGATGGCTTAGTGGTTAAGCACTTGCCTATGAAGCCTAAGGACCCTGGTTCAAAGCTCGTTTCCCCAGGACCCAAGTTAGTCAGATGCACAAGGGGGCACACGCGTCTGGAGTTTGTTTGTCGTGGCTGGAAGCCCTGGCTCGCCCATTCTCTTTCTCTCTCTCTGTCACTCTCAAATAAAGAAAAAAAATTTAAAAAAATAAAAAAAAAAAACAGTCAAACGACCCACTCACAAAATGGGGCAAAGATCTGGACAGGCAGTTCACAGAGGAAGAAACACAAATGACAAACACACACTTAAGAAAAGGTTCATCATCCCTAATCATCAGGGAGAGATGACTTAGCAGTTAAGGTGTTTGCCTGTGAAACCAAAGGACTTGGGATTGATTCTCCAGGACCCACATAAGCCAGATGCACAATGTGGTACAAGCATCTGGATTCTGTTTACAATGGCTAAAGGCCCTGGTGCACCCATCCCACCCCACCATAAAAAAAAAAAAAAAACACCTCCTGGTCATATAACCTATATTAACACAGTATGGAAAGGGTCTAGGCTGTTGAGTATAGGAAGGTCCCCCAGGCAATGGTGTGCAGGAGAGGACGCACAGGCTTTGTGCTTCAGCAGGCCTGCTTGCCCTCCACATCACTTTAAATGGCTGTTCCCTGGGTCCTCTAAGATTTCCCGAGATATAAATCAGCAATAGCAAGTGAGGTTTTATACTGAGTCTCTGAGCTTCTCTAACCAGAGCTATGAGAAGTCTCATTTTAATCCTTTAGTTTTAAGTACAAGTAACACAGACTGGGGCTTGTAATTCACATATGAAGTGAAGAATCCTTATGTGGCTTGTGGGATTTATGTTGACTACAGGTAGACAGGGCTAGAATTAAATACATTTGCATAGCAGACAGTTGGTATGCATGAGAAAATGGCATTAGCACACATACACATGGCCCAAAGTGTCCCCATGTAATAATGACTGTATCACAGCAAGTCATTCAGGTTAGCTTTTTCTATCATGCAGAAGCTGAATTGTGTCTCCTCAGATTAATTTCTACTTGAAACCTCAGTATGTAATTTTATTTGATAATAAATACAATAGATTCTAATGAAGGGTCAAAATGAAATCAAACATGGTTCAGGTTGGACCTATATCCACAGGAAGAAAGCACAGAGCCAACAGACAGAGATGATAAAATGGTGTAAAAAGGGAAGCAGAAAGGAGGAATGAAGAAGGAAGCTTCCCTAGGAAAGTTGGAGGGAACATGGCCCTGCTGATACTTTAATGGACTTCTGGCTTCTATAACTGTGAGAAGAAATATTTCTTATTTTTTTATTGAGAACTTTAATATATTTTCATAGTGCAGTTTGATTGTGTTCCCTGCCCATTACCTTCTTTTGTCCCCTCTCCTTTATTTCCTGTCCACTGAGTAAGCTCCTCTTTCTAGAGAGTTCTCCTTTTTTTTATTGTCTCATTCCTTTTATTAAATCTTCCATGTGAAAACTATTGATAATCTCAGAACAGTGCTGGTCTTGTTGGGGTATTGATAGTCAAAGTTGGGTTATGAGTGTACCAGTCAGTTCGTGTTGGGTGGACAGTGCCCCAAAGTATTCCTTTCTACTGTGCAGCTCTTATATTCTTTCCTCCCCCTCTTCTACAATGTTCCTTGAGCCTTGGTAGGTGTGATAAAGATATCCCATTTAGTGTGAGCTCTTAACAGCCTCTTATTTTATTCTTTTATGAGTTTTGGAGTCTTCTCAGTGTCTACTACCACTTCCATAGTGAAGCTTTCCTAGAAAGCAGTGAGAGCTACTACTAAAATAGCAGTTGTAAAGTCTCAAATAATTTTTTTCTATTACATTTTGTATGTATTTTATTGAATTATGAAATATTTTGGGACGTGTATAATTCTGGAAGGAGAAAAAAATCCTTTTCTAGAGATCATGTGAGACTATTCAGTGCTGTTGCACTCCTAGATACAATACTTTCTTTTATTTCTTTAACTGAGGTAAGTGCTACTGTTCCTTATCCACATATCAGTAATGTATAATATTCAGTCCATATAAGTCATGGTTACTTTTTGAGCTTTTAAAGACCCATTTATGTCTCTTCCCTTCAAGTCTGATTAATTTCATATATGCAAATAAGCTTTCATGAGATCTTTCCTATCTAGAAGCTACATGAAAGAGAAATGTTAGTTGTTCTTTATTTCAAACACACGAATGCTTAGAAACCTTAGAAACCAGACACAGTATTTGATCATGTGCTAAATATCTGTCATACTTTAGCACATTACTAATTTCTACATAAATATATATTTTTAAAGTGGATTGCTGGCCAGGCCTAATGGTGTACACCTTTAATCCCAGCACTTGGGAGGATGAGGTAAGAATATCACTGTGAGTTTGAGGCCAGCCTGGGACTAAAGAGTGAGTTCCAGGTCACCCTGGGGTCGAAATAGACCTAGCCTCAAATAAATAAAAATGGGTTCCAATTATTATGCATGGTGGGTCTGGAGGTGTGGAGAGGCCCTTGCATATGCTCTATCACTGTGCTACCATCCCAATCCTGTCATGTCTAACTTATTTGCAAATTTTACTGGGGTTCAGGGAGTTCAGCTATTTTTAAAAATATTATTGTAGGCATTTACATGAGGCTATCATTTGGGTGTGGCTTATTACCCAAATGTTCATGTGCTAGAAGGTTGGCTCCAAGTGAAATTTGGAGAAAACATAGAGGAGGTCAGACCTGCCAACTCTTAAACATTATATCATGACTGGATGTTTTGTGGATGCTTATGAGTTGGATTCTTTACAAGAGAAAAACATAATAGAGGCAGTAATGGTTTCAGAAGCTTTTAATATAAAAGCCCTTAACTATTTTTTATGATGCATAATTTTATGGTACCATTGCCATTTGGGTCCAGATTTGTGTCCACTATCCCCTCCCTTGCCCTAGCCTCCTTCCTCACCCACCCTACTGTCCAGTCCTCAAGATGCTTGCTGGGTATGTTGGCATCTTAGGTAGATTCAGGTTCAGTGCCATAGATGAGTGAGACTAGGCAGCAATTATCTTTCTGTAATTGGGTGAGTTCACTGAGAATGATGATCCATGTTCAACCATTTTTTTTTTCCAAATTTCATTGTGTCATTTATTCTTACTGTTGTGTAGAATTCCATCATGTGGATATACCACTTCTTAGTTATCCATTCATCTAATGATAGGTATCTGGGTTGAATCCAGCTCTTAGCTATTACAAATTAAACAGCTATAAACATGGTTGAGCAAATCTCTCTTGACTGAGGCTTGGGGGTTTTAGGCTAGAGGCCCAGTAGGGGAATAACTGGGTCTGTTGTTAACTCTATAGTAGGCATTTTAGTAGTCTCCATACTGCTTTCCAAAACAGGGCTCTGGGGCACACCATTCTTTGAAAGGGCACAAATGTATTATCAAGGAGCAAGTAAACCTTTTAAAGCCATCTCTCTAGACCCTCTTTCTTTGCCTGTAAACCTTTTTCTCCATCAAGAAAACATCTACCAAGCGATATTGTAGGGATAGGTCATGGTGCTAAGTGGGAAAAATTCAAGCATGTCTGAATATTTGTATCTGTAATAAGGAGAGAGAAAGAGAGCTGAAGAGATGGCTAAGTTCTTAATGGTACTTTCTTACAAAGCTTCACAGTTCAAATTTGTTTCCAGAACATTCACATAAAGCCAGATAGGCTGGCACATGCATCTGGAGTTCTTTTGCTATGGTACATGCCTATACCCATTCTCCTTGTGTGTCTTCCTCCTTCTCTCTGTCTCTGTCTCTCTCTGTCAAGTAAATAAATATAAATATAAATACATTTTAAAAAGAAAAATGGTGAAGAATTAAATTCAGTACCTCTACAGAAATAAATAGCCAAGTGGAAGAGATTGCTAGGATAGTAAGGATAGATTTTCATGTCTTGGAGAGAGTAGGCAAAACTCCATAATGAACATATTCTGGAAAATTCCTTTCTGGACCTGTGAAGTAAACTATTTATTGATATATCTTAGAGAAAACTTGTTGTATTTTGAAAGACCTACAAAATTAATCACAGTAAATTTCTTCAAGTTGCTTTCCTGGATGGTTGTAGACAATGTCTTTTTATTATCAACCATGAATGAAAATTGTGTATCAGCACATTACTTTGAACATATGGCAACATCCAAATTGTTTAATATGTCTCTGGTTGTTGTCTCATAGATCTCTCTATTTCTCTGATTATTAATATATTTTTTATCCTCCTCTGAAAACTGTTTATACAATTTTCCCATTTTTCCCATGAGATTCCTATTTCTTCTTTAGCAATGTTTTGCAGCAAAATGAAGCAACTTTGGAGAAAATAAATGTGAAAGAAAGATAGAAATGGAAAAAGAAAAGAAAGAAAGAAGAAAAGAAAGAAAGAGCAGACAAATAAAGGTAGGATATCTCTAAGGATGTCATAGCTTCTTCCTACTGTGTACACAATTTTTTAATTAATTGCTTTTGTACTCAGCAAATACAGTCAGTTTGGTAACATTGTTAGGCGCACCCATGTCCTACTCCCTCCCCTTGGCCCTTCCTTGTTAATGTATATGGGTCATGCATTCTGGAATTAGTCCACAATTACGGGTAGGATAAATGTCTGCATATCATGATGCAGCATGTGGCTCTGACATTCTTTCCGGCCCCTCTTCCACAAAATTTCCCTGAGCCATGTTGGGTTCACTTGTGGTCTGCTTTAGTGATGAGGTGTTGGGGGCCTCTGGGTCTCTGGAGCTCTGATTTGGTAGGAGTTCATTTTTCTCTGTGTTAATCTCCCTCACCTTTGTTTTGGTACCTGGTTCACCAAGAAAACTGCACCCTTGCTTAGTTAGCCAGTTGTTCTTAAATTCAGCTGGGGTCCTTTTGAGGTATGATGGGGTGGCTCTCTCCTTAGGATCTATAGCTATATGAAAAAGAGAAGCAGATTCTCCAATAGAGAGTAAGTTAGCACTAGGAGAAATTAAATAACCTGCACTTTTTTTTTTTTTTTAGAGAGAGAATTTAATAGGTGTAGGCCCTCTTATAGCCCACAATTGGTGGGAGCTTGTTAATGGAGAGCAGGCTTATGTTTGGATATGTTTCTGACTTGTTTACCAGATCCAGTTACGGGCCCCGTACCACTGAGGCGAGAAGTTAGCTGAATCAAGAGCAGTTGGTTCCCCACCATGGCTGTGCACGACTATTGCACTTGTGTGAGCATCACGACAGGTTATTTGCTGTTAACTAGGTGAGACCATGAGTTGCTTGGACAGATATGGCTCATTTTCCACCAGTCGCCCATGTAACACCTTCTGGCACTAGACGCGCTGACTGTCAGGAAGTCTTTTTCCATTCCTATATCATGGAAAGTACTTCCTATATTTTCTTCCAGTAGTAATTGAGTTTCTGGTCTTATATTGAGGTCTTTGATCCTTTTGGACGTGAGTGTAGTGCATGGTGAAATGTGTGGATCAATTTTCAGTTACCTGCATGTGGTTATCCAGTTTGTCCAGCACCATTTGTTGAAGATGCTGTCTTTTCTCCAGCCTATATTGTTAGAGCCCTTGTCAAATATCAAGTAGCTATAATTGCTTGACCCAAAGTCCAGCTCTTCAAATCTATTCCATTGGTCTATACTCCTATTTTTATGCCAGTTCCTCGCTGTTTTTATTACTATGGCTTTGTAATATTAATATCAAAAAATACAAAGAAGGCCACTTCCTACTTGTCAAGGGAACAACCTTCAAGAGGATATTACAATCATAAATCTGTGTACACAATTTTAAAATCAATAGTACTTTCTATTTTCCTACACTATATCTTTCTACAAAGGGATCTGTCTTAAATAGCATACAGCTATCTAAGGAAAGATTTTTTTTTTTTTTTTAAGGGAAAGACATAAGGAAGATCAAGTTGTTTCTGTTTTCCTAAGTTCAATTGGAATGAAATGAGATTTAGGGGGAAAAAAAAATTAGCCTACAACTAACTCCCCAAAGGAGTTCAGGAAGCCTCTATCACTTACATCAATTAAAATTGACAGCCTCTATTGGGAGAAGTAGGAAAAAATAAAGGATAACTGATGGTCCTTTGTTACTATGGGAATGGATTAGATGCCTCTAATGATACTTTTTACTATTTTGTTCTTATTTAAGGTGGCATACATGGTCACAGAATAAAGCTCTTCTTCCCCACTGTCATCTTTAAATATTCACAGATAAAGGAAAAGTGTGTGCACAATATTGACTCATTTTGAAGTCTCCTTTATAAAGGTAGTAATTACATGGGCAATTTAGAGGTGTTACTCAAGCCAATAACCATACCATATCCACTTCTCAAAGTAAAAGTGAGAGTAATAACAACAATTGAGGGAAACTGAAGCTCTGGCTATTTTACCCTCTGAAGTGACTTTGAATCCCAAGAGCAACACTTAAGTCATTGCTTCTCTGGAAGTGGATTCTCAGCAAGGTGCATTGCATGTGGGATACAGACTCATTTTTCTTAAACTGAACAGACAGATTACAATTGATGGCGAGAAAGGATAGCTGAGGTAGAGGAAATTCTATCCACTTATAATTTAATTTTGTGAGTCCATTTTCTGAATTTTTATTTGATTTTTTTCAAGATCTTATCTAGAAAAACTATTTAATTTACATTGGCCTTCTCTAACCATAACAGTATTTCTGTTATTACTAATAAATGCATACTCTGCCACCTAAAATTTATATGGAAATAGATCTTACTTGCATATTTCAAAAGTTGAATGTAAACATAATAAAATTTAATTAAAAGCTGGTTTGGGGCTAGAAATATTGCTTAGTAGTTAAAGCACTTACCTGAAAAGTTATTTTTTTGGGGGGGTGTTGAGGTAGGGTCTCACTCTAGTCCAGTCTGACCTGGAATTCACTAAGTAGTCTCAGGGTGGGCCCTAACTCATGGTGATCCTACTACCTATGCCTCCCAAGTGCTGGGATTAAAGGCATGCTCCACCACACCTGGTTCAGGACACAGTTTTGATTTCCCAGTACCCATATAAAGCCAGATGTACAAGATGGCACCCACATCTGGAATTCATTTGCAATGGCTAGAGCCCCTGGTGTACCCATGGTCTCCCTCTCTCTCTCTTTATCTCCCTCTCTCTCTCATCTTTCTAAGTCTATCTAACTCCCTTTCTTTCAAATAAATAAATTTAAAAAATTAAAGTTGGTTTGTATTTCAAAGTCCATGAAATAAAATGTTGTTATCTATTATCTTTTGAACAAAAAAAAGGAATTACAAATTAAAATATCCTATATTAATAGACTAGTTTTCTTGTGCTTGCATCTTTTGCACCCTTTAATGTGTGTAGAGATTGTATTATTAGGCATGGAAATTGAAAAGATATCCTGAAACATACAAGATATTTTCAGCCTTAGATTTGGAGATAGCGAAGACTTACCATTGCTATCTTTAGTCACTTAATTAAATTCCATATATTATGGATGTTCATGTCCTCTACCCATTGGATAGTAAGTATCTGTACAGCATATTACAGGTTTCAAACATATAAAATACATTTTATGTTTGACCTATTAAACTAGAGAGAGCCATTATTTTTACCACCAATTTAACTACACCTTTAGTTTCCTCATTTACAAAATGAGATTATAGTATGTGATCTACTTCATATGAATACAGCGAAGCTTAAAATGTATAATCTATTTAAAGTACTTAATACTACATCCCATAATATAGTAAGTGTTCAATAACTGTGAATGTGGTTATTAATATTATTAACAAAGACCCATCGAGACATGCAATCAGTTGTTTTTGCCCACATTTCACTTGTCATCATCTCAAAATGTCTTTCTTCTACACAGTACACATTTTCTAAGCAATCATTACAATCATGCTGTCAAATATATTGACTTTCTCTTGCACTATTATACCATGACTCTTGTTAAATCCAACTGTGTGCCTGCTCTGGGCATAGCTGTGCTTTTGTAGCAGAAATTGCATTAAGGTATAAGGCACAAGCATTCTAATGTCTCTGAGTTTAAAACACTACCTACAGATCTTCAGTTAGTCCTAAGTAGGAACCCTGTTACATATCCTAGTACATTTCCCAAGGCATTTCACTGACCATACAGAACAGACAATTTTGCATGCCCCTCTCTTGAACACTCTTCAATGCATCACCATCATCTTTACTCCTGTAGAGACATTTGCTCATAAGTCAGACTCCCAGTAATTACTCTGATGTAATTTGATTCTTCTTTCTCTACCCCTACCCCAGAATCTGTGCCATTTACCTTGCACCATACTTCCAACATACTGGTCTCCAAAATTGTGTCATTAGGAGCTTGATAGGCATATTGTCCTTCCTAATATAAGCAAACTCCTCACAGACTTATCTTTTGTCCATCTCATTTATGGATTCATAACTACAACTGAGACTCCTGTTTAAAAATATGGTAGGCACTTTTAGCAGCATTTGATAAATGAATAATCAATGTAGTAATGTCATTCTACTCTAAAATGGACCAGTAACTGTAAAACCAAGCAGAAAATTTCTGTTTTCATAGTCATTAAAAGCTGGGCTTGAGACAAACACAAGATAAAAAGAAATATAATAGAGTTTTCAAATTCACCAGAAGGAATTTAGATAAAAATTAATCAGAAGGAAGCTAAACTATGAAATAGGAAGATGTTGAAATTAATATCAAAGGTGGGCAAATATTACCTAAGTTCATTAGGTAAAGTGCATGGTTATCTTTCTCTTGGTAGAATTTAGAACATGTATGATAAAAGGAGCTAAGCAAGGGCCAGAAGGCTGAACTAACTTTTCCTTTAAATTTTTCTTTCATTAGTAGTCATATAGAAGAATGGAGGGCTGGAGAAATGGCTTAGTGGTTAAGCCCTTGTCTGTGAAGCCTAAGGATCCTAAGGAGACTTGATTCCCCAGTACCCACATTAGCCAGATGCACAAGGGGGCACACGCATCTGGAGTTCTTTTGTAGTGGCTGGAGGCCCTGGTGTCCCCATTTTTTCTCTAATAAATAAAAATAAATAACAACAAAAAACAATTAAGAATGGAACCAGGATTTTCATAGAGTTAAAATATTGAAAAATGTGTTGAGTAAGAATCTAGAATCCCTTGGATTCAGTTTTGATTGTCATTATAAATATAGTAAGGAGTTACTTTGTGCTTAAAAAAAATCATGCTAGAACTGAGCTGGAAACTTATTCTTCACTGACTAGCTCTCATCATGTTAGAAAATGCTACTGCTGGTGGGGAAAAGTCATCAACAGTCTAACCCATCTGTGGACCTTGTGTACTCCACAATTGATCATAAGGCAAGATGTAGCCATTGGTGCAATAGTGACATGATAGTTATGTGAGTCAACAAATGCTTTCTGATTAGATTAGAGGTCCACTCCACAGGAGGGAATTCATGCTTGGTAATGTAAAACTGGTCAAATGCCCATGTATGTAGAGGTAATAGGTATTAGGAGGGGAACCTGCCATTTTTGATATGCTAAATGGATGTGTTGCCAAACTTCCTTCTAAATGTTTATTCTAAATATTTATGGCAAGAACCAGCAGATAGGGAAGTATGCTGACATGCTGTTCTGTAGACATGATGCGACTCTTACACTCAGAAACTCACAACAGCTGTGGTTTCCTAGCACAAGATTTAACCTGTCAATCTTTCAATATGATGAAGGTGGGCTTATGAGTTGCCACCCTTCTCAGAGGAGCTACTGGCTATTAATGGTTAGATAGGGAGGTAAAGTCTTATGATGTTCTTATGTTTTCAGTGGTGTGACCACTAGTACGTTGCTCATGACCCATGCATGTCCATACAAGCAACACTAATAAACTCAATGGGTCACAAACAATAACAACAACAAAACATGAAAATAGGAAGTGGACTAATTGAGAAGTAGGGGGGTCACACAAAGTTGGAGGGGGCACATCAAAGGTAATGGAAGATGAATGTGATCAAAATACATATCCATGTATGAAACTGTCAATCATAAAATAAAATTTATGCCTTATGGAAGCGTTGTTTTCAATTTCTTTTGGCCTTTCCAAAATTTTTATTTTGAAAGCAGTTCAGAAATTTAAAGCGTCTGTTTTTTTTTAAAGTTATTTATTTATTTATTTATTTGACAGCAACAGACAGAGAAAGAGACAGAGAGAAATAGAGAGAATGGGCACACCAGGGCCCCCAGCCACTGCAAACGAACTCCAGACACATGTGCCCCCTTGTGCATCTGGCTAACATGGGTCCTGGGGAAACGAGCCTCAAACTGGGGTCCTCAAGTTTCACAGGCAAGCACTTAACCACTAAGCCTTATCTCCAGCCCTACAGCTTCTGTTTTTTGGTTTATTATTATTTTGTTTGCCTAATGTTTCTTATTATGATAAATTATATGATGAATAGAGAAATGAAAACTGCTCTGGATTTTGTGGTTTCCTATAAGCTCCTGAATTCTATCTTTACAAAGTCCAAATTATGTAGATTTTACTATAGACTAGTTTCCCAAGTGGTTTATGGAATATTATAATATCCTCTTTGTAAATGGATTTCAAATGATTAACTTTAAAAGGATAAGTTGGGTGGTTACAAAAGAAACAATGTCTAATGAGAGGATAATCACAAGTGTTGACAAAATGGGCAAGAAAATCTAACTATTACATCATGCAGGGTTTAGAGCTGTAACAGATCAAACCTAGCTTATCTAGCTAACATAGAAGAATAATTTACTAAATGAAATGGCTTTACTCATGGTTCCAGGAAGCCAGGATCAATGGAAGCCTAAGATAATGAGAACCTACTCCCCACTACTGTCTTAATGAAACCCTCATCTCCCTCTGCTGAATAGTACTTATGTTAGGCCAACCAAAGTCATCACCACATATGTCCTCCTCCACAAGTGGTATATGCCTGCCACCATATTTGTTGGAAGTTCACTTCTCCTTCATTTGGCTCTCTATTTTTCTAAACTCCAAATTCAACCTGTCATGCTATAGGTAGAACCTAACATATTTATAAAATCATTATTTAAAGCACATGGGTGAATGATAAGGAACTTATTAATAAAAAAAGAAAACGAGGGCCTATGGAGTTGTCCCAGTAGATAAGTGTATTTGCTGTGCAAGCATGATGACCAACGTTTGATCCCCAGCATGTATATAAAAAAGACAAACATGTCCACATATGCATGTAACCCCAAAACTGAGGACAGGTAGAGACAGAAGGCTTGCTGGGGCATCTTGGTCATTCAACTTAACCAGAAACACAGCAAGGTACAGGTTGAGTGAGAAATTCTGCCTCAGGGAAATAAAGTGAAAGAATGAGAGAACAGGATACTTGATGTCTTTCCTCAGGCTGCCACACACACGTGCAGAGGGTGCACACATCTGCATAAACACATACATACAACATGCATATACCACACACAAAAATAAATAAATCAGGTGCTGGGGGATGGCTTAATGGTTAGGGCATTTGCCTGCAAAGCCAAAGGACCCAGGTTCAATTCCCCAGGACCCATGTTAAACAGATGCACAAGGGGGCGCACAAATATGTAGTTCATTTGCAGTGGCAGGAGGCCCTGGCATGCCCATTCTCTCTCCCTCTTTCTCTGTCAAATAAATAAATAAAAATAAATAAATAGAGCTGGAGAGATGACTTAGCAGTTAAGCACTTGACTGTGAAGCCTAAGGACCCCGGTTCGAGGCTCGATTCCCCAGGACCCACATTAGACAGATGCACAAGGGGGCACAAGTGTCTGGAATTCTTTTACAGTGGCTGGAGGCCTTGGTGTGCTCACTCGCTCGCTCTCTCTCTCTCTCTCCCCCCTTCTTTCTCTGTCACTTTCAAATAAATAAACAAACATAAAACAAAAAAATTAAAAATAAAATAAATAAATCACACACCATTAATTAAATGTTTGGTAAATACAAGCTACATGTCCAGAATATTGATCCTCAAATTCTTAAATTAACTACTACTGTTTTTCACTGCATTGATATTCTTTTCTTTGTTTTGTTAACATACAGAGTTTTAGGTTTCATTATGACAATTTCAAATACAGTTTGTTTTGGTTGATTGTCTTCTACCTAATCCTGAACCCCCAAGCTCCCCTATATCCTCCCTTCTTTCTTTCCTTTTATTTATTAGAAAAAGAAAAAGGCATATAGAGAGAATGGGAACATCAGGGCCTCTAGCCACTGTAAACAAACTCCAGACACATGTGTCACCTTGTGCATCTGGCTTATGTCTATACAGAGAAATTGAACCTGGGTCCTTAGCCTTCGCAGCTAAGTACTTTAACCACTAAGCCATCTTTCCAGCCCAAATAATTTGCCTTTTCTTTTTTTTGGTTTTTCAAGGTAAGGTCTCATTCTAGTCCAGGCTGACCTGGAATTCACTATGCAGTGTCAGATTGAACTCAAGCTCACAGCAATCCTCCTACCTCTTCTTCCCGAGTGCTAGGATTAAAGGCATGTGTCACCATACCATACTCCTCTCTTTATGTTAACATGTTACTTGTGTCTTTTTACCCTTCCCCATTCCCTTCCTTGTCATTTCTTGTTGCTTGCTCTTGGTCACCATTCTAGCTTTTTAGGTTTTACACACATTTGTCCCCATTTAGGTATATACGTATACATATTACAAACTAGGATTTGCTTGTGCGGCAGAACAGGTGGTTTAGCACTTGGTTATTCAAATGTACAATACAATTTTGCTCAGCAGTTAAAATGAACAAAATTATGGGATTCTTTTTCAGGAAAATGAATGGATCTGGGAAAAATTATAAAATGAGGAGACCCAAACTGTAGCAATACTTTAAGACAAAATATCTTTTGTACTCATGACCATATCAACTAATAAAATATGTTATTTTTAAGTGAGTTTTTAAATGTGCATATAATTTATAAATGGTCTTTTCTTTGAAAGAAAAATATGCTATCCTCTGTTCATCTCCCTCAGGCAACCTCTCCTTTAGATTTTCTAGGAATTTGCCATTTTTAATGTTATATTTTATTCTCAATTTCTCCTATGATCTGCATAATTCAGTTAGCAAATAACTGTGACTTAATGAAATATTATTTTAATTTTAATAATAAAGATTCTATTTCCTAAAAATCAAGTAGGCTTTCTTAGAAAAAAAAGTCTAACTAGTGAGTATTATATGTATAAACAATAGGAGATATAAAAGGTACATGGCCCCACAAAGTCATTTTGTAAAAGAAAGGAAAGAAATATTGCAAGGAAACCACTGAAATTCAAAAAGAACACACACACACACACACACACACACACACACATATCCATTCTGTAGAATGGATTAATTTATCACTGTGTTTAAAAATCAAATATGTACTTTTAGTAAGCCATTCTTAACATATATTTGCAGACAAAAATCATTGATACATAACACAGTACTCATTTACCATGCTTGCAGACCATTTTAAAGGTACTTCTATAGGGGAACTGCAGTAAGTCATTTCTACAGAAAGCACTATCTTCCTTGCAGAATGTTAGTGGAAAATACCATAGGTTTACTCCCCTTGTGGGTCTTTACCATGGAATATTCCAACTCAACAATAAAAGTAATTTTAAGGTATCAATGCAGTGTTGTATTGAAAGTCACTCAATAACTTGATTATGTATGCTTATATGAGTTTTTATAATACTACAAGCATCACAGTGGACCTTACGTTAAGATTGCTGGGCTGGAACCAAAGCCCTACCATTCAATAGTTGTATGAATCTTGTCCACTTTAATTCTTCTGATTCAATTTCCCATTGCTAATTTTTAAGTGATCACCATGCTTCTAAGTAAGTTATGAGTATTTTGAGATAACAGCTGCCTTTGGTATACCATAAGAGCTGAATAAATATCATGTATCATTTCTACTATTAGTACTGTGATTGCATTGTTATTATTAATAGGTTGCTATAAATGAAAACAAATCTTTCATAAGCCAATGCATCTAATGACAAAAACTATGAGTTAAATGTTTATAACTTGGTTACAATAAATATTGGGATATTTAATGTGCAAAAGTCAGTTATAAGTTCTTAAAATTTTTATGTTATATAATTGCATCTTTAATATTAAACATAGCTACACTTTAAGAAGCTCATATTATTTTCTAAGGGTCTTACTGCACTCAACTTAAACTTCTATCAAAAACTCCAAGAATCAAACATTTTTTCCTTTAAGCATGCTGAGCACAATCCATTAAAGTAAGATATCAAGAGAAAGAAAATTCAATAACATGTTCTGTAATTGACACATTATTATAGGAAAAGTGATTCACAAAATGTCTTATTCGCTCAAAATTTCTTAAGAACTATTGGAGAATATTAGCACTAACCCCATAGGATGAGTTTTTCTGTGAAAAAAAATTCCCTAGCGATCTGACTCCACTTATTATGGGATGATATCTTACTCACCACTTTATTCCCTGAGCTCAGTTGAATGCCTGTAAATTACCTGAGTTCAATATCAGTTTTTAATAAATAAAGGAGCTCTCACTGCTGTGATTGTTCACTTTCTACTTATAGATTTTTCTTTTGTCTTCTAGGTGGAATGTGCTGACTGAGGGGCCTGAAAATGGTTGACCAAGGATTGGACTCCACTTTCTCCCTCTGGCAATTATGGGTTAAAATCAGAAACTCAACACCAGCAAATTTGAGCCCCAAAATAAGCATATTCTTTGTTTAAGTGTCTAGAAGCTATCTAAGATATGAAAAGAGTAGAGAGTCCTACACCCAAAACATTACAATATAGAAAGGAAATAGAATGGAGTCATTCACACAGCGACAGGAAAAAGCACCCAAGGAAACTTAGAGACTGAGGGAAAAGTGGAGCAGTCAACCCGACAAAAGCCAAGGATGATAGAAACATGGGGACTGGGTGTATTGATAGGAGACTCTGAGATGTATCAGAGGAACTCAACTCTCCCTAGGGTAGTAGGACAGAGGTTAGACAGTGTTAAGTATTGTTAAATGCAATTATTCATGATAGATATTTAGGATATTAGTTTTGTGTGGGGCTTTATTTATGTTTTCATTGTATGCACCATATTTTTTCCCTGTAAATGAGCAAAACAGGCTGTTCTAGCCATTGACTGGTGGTAGAGTAGCCTATGCCTGGTGACTTAGAGTGTGAAACTGTCAGCAATGTGGCTCCTTCTTCAGCAATGGCTGAGTTGCCTTCATGTCATCTGCCTGTTTTAGATACTCACTAATCCTCCTAAGAACACCCTCACTTCAAAGACTACTGCAATGAAAGATACAACTACTACTTTAGGAAGTCATGTTCTAGTTCCAACCACTCCAGTTAACCCACTTTGAAGGCAGCATACCATGTATGACTAGCCTCTGTGAGCATTCATCAAAAATCCAGTAAGTGCTGGAACTGGAAGCTGTGCTGTGATTGGTGCAAATATAACCCTTCATGTGCAGGGCCACACTCTTGACATCCTGGCCATATAACTAGGCTGTTGAGGGGGGAGGGTCAGTGGACAGGGCTAACAGTTGTGGTACTAACAACAGAAGAGTTCAACAGTAGAGTTGCTGAAGCCCTCCAGACAGTGGTTGAAGGACAAGCTACAACAGTTAGTTGTTATAAGGGCAAGGGCCCCAATACTCAAGGCTCAAGACCTTGAACACTAGCTGGAGCCAATTGCTGCTGGCCCAAGTTATTTGTTTTGTTTGGTTTGCTGTGGTTTGGTTTTTCTTGAGTTATGGTCTCACTCTAACCCAGGCTGACCAAGCTATTTGCTTGAGCTGTGGATTTCACTGAACATTAAATGTTAGGCCATTGGCAATCAGAAGGCAGACCAGTGGGCCTCTTAGAGCTGTGCCTGGTTCCTATGTCATGGAGCTATAGATTTCTTGTCCTAAGAACTTATATCTATCAATCTCTGCTTCTATCAGCACAAGCCATATACCTTCACAATAGAAGGGCCCAGAACCAAAACCAGAAGGTATTCCACACTTAGTTGAAATGTCCATCTAAGCAGAGAAAAGGAACCAGTTGCTTATTGGGAATTCTTGATGACTGACTTTCCCAGGAAGTCCCCAGGTAACACGCAGCGATTCACTCTCTGTCCTCAAGTAGCAGTGAATTTTCAAAGATGATCAGGAGTACTAGGTTGTGATATGCTTGTGTAGGAGAGTCCTGTTGAAGCACCTAGGGTTAATTCTGGAAAATTAGGAAACTATATATTCCAAGCAGATTTCCAAGCAATTTCTATTATTTTTCAAATTGTATTGTTTTAGAGACCAAGCAAGGCTGAAAATGGCAGTAGTATATGACTTTATAGACTCCTTTAGCTCGACTGTAGTTTTCCAAGTAAAATCCCCTTTGCTATTAACCCATTTACCTGTTCTTTTCTTATAATTTGAATCCTTGTAATGTATTATTTTCAGAACCCTTATTGATGGAAAAGGTAGTCTGGTAATCCATTCTGAGATCAAGTGTTTGTATGTAAAAACTGTCATTTATAATTTCCAATATCAGGCTGGAGAGATTGCTCAGGGCTTACTGGTGCTTTCCTGAAAACTCTAAAGTCCTAGGTTCAAGTCCCCAGTACACATTTGTATTGGTCAGCTTCTTGTTGCTGGGCTAAACACCCAACCACACATAGCCTATGGGAGAAATGGGTTTATTTCAGTTTACAAATCCAGGGGAAGTTCCCTCAGTGGTAGAAGAAGCAGGCTCCCTTTCATAGATCCAAGCAGAGAGAAACACCAGCACAAACCCAGCAAACACCAAGAGTAAGCAAGCAAAAGACCACCAGAGTGCAAGCTCTCTCCACACCTTTAGGCTGGAATGAAATTCCATCCCCAAACATGCCTTAGGGCTAGACTCCAGAATCTGCCCCCAGTGGCACATCCTCCATTGATAAGTTCAATTTTTATAAAACACCTGAGTCTATGGGGCCATAAATACACTATCACATTCCAAGTACCACACCATGTAAAGACAGTTCATTTGCAGTGGCTTTCTGAATATTCCTTCTCTCTCTTCTAATGTCTTTCTCATTAATAAATTAAAATGTTTTTAATAGAATAAAATATAATTTCCAATATCATGTTATCTATATTTGATAATTTTCTGTCTTACTTCTAGGAAAACTATTTTCAATGGCCTTATATTTCCTTAACTTATCTTTTTGAGTATATTCTCTTATGATTATATCATCACTCTTTTTTGAGGTAGGGTCTCGCTCTAGCCCAGGCTGACCTGGAGGTGACCATGTACTCTCAGGGTGGCCTCAAACTCACAGTGATCCTTCTACCTCTGCCTCCCAAGTACTGGGATTAAAGGCATGTGCCACAACACCCAGTTCACTAGTATATTTTTATCTATTTTACCATATTCATCATAAGCTGGGTAGCATTTTTATATTCAGTAAAAAATAGTAAATATGTTCTCAGCTAAGTATTTGATGCATAAAACAAATAAAGCATCCTAATCCAAAATTCTGTTGAATTTTAATTACTCAAAAGTAAGAAAGCCTTTCATATGCTGTTTTCCTGTCACTCAATTGTGGCTTTAATCTCAAAGCACTTTGTTCTAAATCATATTTCTGCTATGTTCACATCAATATCCTGTGAGACAAAACATGAGCGTCAATCATACGACATTACATTGCTTTTTGTAGCATGCCTTTCTCTTCTGGAGCAAGTGCTTCCTATGAAAGAAACTTTAGGTTGGCAGAACTTCTCAGCTTAGAAGGATTATTGCAAAAATATGTAATATATGGCCAAGTTTATAAAGCTATTTTTACTCTTAGCCAGCCCAGTGATTTTTCCATAGGCAGGGTCTGTATTTACTTGTTTCAGTTATTAGGAACTATTCATTTCATTAATAAATTTTTTACAAATAATAGAGACCCTCAGTGATTAAAAATACATCTTTACGTATATGGAAGTGTACAATGGATTTGTGAGTATAGCCTACAGATAATCCCATGTATTTAATAGCGGCCCACCTGCTTATCTATACCAGCTTCCAAAGGATATAGGAGCCCTTTCAAGTAAAGCCAAAAATTTTTAAAGTGATTTCTTTAGGAGCTGGAGGGATGGTTTAGCAGTTAAGGTGCTTGCTTTCAAACCAAAGGACCCAGGATCAATTCCCCAGGACCCATGTTAGCCAGATGCACAAGGGGGCGCCTGTGTCTCGAGTTTGTTTGCAGTGGCTGGAGGCCCTGGCATGTACATTCTCACTTTCACATGCTCACTCTCTCTCACACTCTCTCTCTCTTCCTCTCTCTGACTCTAAGAAATAAATATTTTTTAAAGTAATTTCTTTAATAGTGTTTCCCAAGCTAATTAGCTTATCTGTGTGAAGGAAAAATTCTGTGTTCTTTTATTCCTCATATAAGCTGCTTCCCTCTTTGTTTTGTCTACCTATGCAGATGATCAAGGGATTCCATTAAACCTCAAGAGAGCAGAAGATATCAACTTTCTCTCATAAATAATGGTGAATAAGAAATCAAAGTATTGAAATACTGCATACTATTGGTTTTTCCAGATGATACCTTTTCTTATCTCCAATAAATCTGTGTTTACCAGGGGCAAATATTACATACTGCATAACTCATAAACTTATCTTAAATGTCAAATTATATTTGTTAAGTCATATAAGCTGAAATGTCTTACTTATCCCCATTAGTTGTAATCCTTTGCCCCAAATTAGCATAAATTCAAAATAGTATTTTTAAACTTAAGCTCTTCCTAACATATAACCAAACATTATAAAAGGCTATATAAAATGTTTTGAAAATGGATCATTTAAACTGTGCTTTGTAAAGTAAATACAATGTACAGAATAGTGGGAAAAGGAAATATACTGTTGAAGAATGATATCAAAGATGACTCTTTTGAATCCAATACATTATAGTGAAAAATAACTTGCAGCAAAGCAAAGACATGTAATTTATCTTGTGGCTACTACCTTGCCCATTTGCTTAGCAAAATATAGATTTGAGTTGGGAATTTAAAACATCTATCAGTTTAATTTAAGCCCTTATGTATTTAAAAACAAATGCTAATGAAAAGGGGAGTTTAGGGCAGTATTTGTATTGATATATAATTTTTACTTAACTTATATTTTTATTACATATTTATGTACAAATTTACTACTTAACCTACAAATTTGTGCCTAATAGTTGAATTAACAATATTGATAGACTATTTGCATAATCAAGAGATTACTCAGTAAAATATATACATAGGTCATCTCTGTTTCAGTACTATGATCTTAGATACCAAGTAAATATCTCTAAATAAAGATATCATTAAAGTACCTTTAAATCCATCTTTGCCTATGATGTTCTATCTATGAGTAATTATTTCAGAATGCAGAACAAATTTAAGGATATAAATTAAATATACATTATATGTGTGCAAGCCAATGATTTTCATAAGAATATTTTCTATAGAGTCTCAAATATATTTCTAATGTATTGTTCCTAAAGTCTGCAATGAGGGGCAGGCATTAGGAAACTGAATCCTAGTAAGAAAAAATGTCTATTATTTAAATCTGAATTAATGCTTATAAAGTTGATATTAAAAAATGAGCCTTTGATCCTCAGATTCATGTCTCAATTATTCCTAAATATGGAGAAGTAATAAAGATATGATTATCACCCTGAAGTCCATAAAATTTATTTAAATTATCTCTTGGGAGATGTAAGAACCAGAAGAACTAAAACCACAAATGCTTAGAAACCACTCAGAAATGAGATAATAGGATGAGAAAACGGAGGGAGGTGCACAGACAGTTCTTACTTTGTGCCATTCTATTCCATTGAGTTTTCTTTAACCACATGTAATTGATTTTCTTAACATAAATAGTGGCAGTAAATATGACTATTCTTCAAGATTATACATTGAAGAGCAGGAAAACATACTTATAAAAATATTGCTTATAGTTTTAAGATATTGAAACCTATCATGAAAAAATCTGCCTCAATAATAGGAAAGTAATTATGGCATATCTACATAACAGAATGCCATGCAGCCATAAAGTATACTTTTTACCACAATACTTCAGTTTCTATCCAATTTTTTAAATGTGGCCTCAAAATCAGTTATATCAAAGTTAGTTATCAGAACTCAAAATCTTGAGATTGAGAGTATAAGAATTATGTATGTATAATTCATTTCTTCTAAGTCATGTGGTACTTTTTTCTTTTTTATTTGCAAGGAAAAAGAGAGAGAGAGAGAATGAATGGGCATGCTACCAGGGCCTCTTGAAACTGCAAACAAATTCCAGATGCATGTGCCACTTTGTGCATCTGGCTTTATGTGGGTGCTAGGAAATGTAACTTGGGACATCAAGGTTTGCAAGCAAATGCCTTTAACTGCTGAGTTATCTACCCATCCCTGGAGTATATTTTTTCCTATAAATAAAGGCAAGTAGCAATCCTGCATTGCATCATGATTTTTAGACATATCTAGAATCCTCTTGTTCTACACACTGGTGCTGTAGACATTGTGCTACAAACATCAACATGGCCCTGGGGGAATCATATAGGATTCAACCACTATAGTTCTTCTCAAAATGCATCTATATGAACTTCATTTTTGTAGATACTTTTCCAATTTTATTATATGTCAATAGCTCAAATCAACAGTATACTAAGGTCTGTTCCTCAAGAATGAAAGATTTTTCAAAGCCCTAAATTAGTATTCAAGGTCTTGAATGAAATTTCTAATTCATTTCTACTTTTCTCCTGCTTTGCTAGCATTTTACTTACAGATATTTTTACACTTTTCTTTTGAATTCAGTTCTACTGAACAGGATATTCCATGTATATTTTAAGTTAATGAGTTTTCCTTTTCCTTTCATCTTTTCCTAATGCTGAGAAATGATTACAGTTAATGATGTGACTGTAAGCTGTGGATACAATATTGGAACGTCTCCTGCAGGCTGGCAGATGAGGAGTTGCTCACTCCCGATGCCTTCATTAGGCAAGAAAGCATAAAATTCACTTGAAAGCATAAGTCAGAATCTGCATACACTGAACAGAATTTATTCCCCCAGGCTTAAAGCTAAATTTACTGCTTAAATTCTAAGCTAAGAATTGTTTTGATTGTCATTCCCCTGACATTGAGTTTTCAGAGAGGTTTAGAGGAAAGATTAAAGTGTATTCCTATGATTTTAGGCAGGATGACCTAATGCCTCTTATTCGTAGATGTGTTCTCTCCTTTGTACCATTAGTTCTTTATTAGCTGCTCTGACACAAACTAGGAGTGAAGACATGGTTATAGTATACACAATCATGCTGGGGAAAAGTATAGAACTGAAATTGAAACATGACTAAAATATATGCAGTGAGTTGAATGGTGGCTCTTAAAAGACTTGCTGACATAACCCAAGAAATTTGTAAACAAGAACTTAATAAGGATCTTTTAATACACATAAATTATAAATTGAAAGATGAACTCTCTTAGATTTTATAAGCAAATATGTTGCATGAAAAATTATATAGCAAGTCTAGTGGCATCTCCTTATGAAAGATGGCAGAAGGAATGTATGTAGGAAAGAAGGAGAAAAATATATAGAGCTCAGATGAAAGTTAGACAACCATAAGCAAAATAATGCTGGATGCCAGTAGAAACAAGAGAAAAGAGAGAATTCTCTCCTGGAACATTCAGAGGAAAGTGTGACCCCATAAGCATTCTCATTTAGACTTCTGTCCTACAGATATATGAAATAATACATTTCTGCATCTTAAATCACCAAGTTTGTAATAATTTGTTATGTCAACCCCAGGAACTTTTAATATAGTGTACTTCACTTCTCAGTGCTAAAAATATAAAATTGTATACACCACAAAATAAAGATTCATATCATCATACTATTCTTGCTCTGGACTGGGATTAGGTGAATGAGATACTAGATCTTGATGGTATGTGTATACATATGCTTTTAAAATGGTTTTTCTATAAAGCATAAGCCACACTTAAAAATGATTTTGTTATGTTTTGCTGGATTATATAGTTACTTTCCCAAACCAGATTTTCATCTCCCTAAGCATCATCAAACTGACATGCTTTAGGAAATTTTTCAAAAGAAATTAAATCTATTTCAGGTGTATTGTAGTTATCTTTAGAACTACTTACAACATAAATCAACCCAGCAGTGCTCTCTAAAAGGATGAACAGACATTGAGTACATTTTTATGTTCTTTAGAAATAATCTTCAGCTATACATATTCCTATATTAACTGTTCTTATAAGTGACACAAAATCAGCTAACTCTAATTATCAATGTTTCTCAAAATAGCCTAACATAGAATCATTTGGAAAGTGCTGTTAACATTCATATGTTCAAGCCTTACCTTGGAGGCTATTATCACATAATTCCCAGTTATATCAACATTTATTTCAATAAATATTCCAGATGATTTTATTACAGATGGTCATTGGGAAATAGTAAAAACTAAGTCTCAAGTCATTAATGGTCTCACTTAGTGTTGGGGGCCTATGTGCTATGATACTGACCTGACAGACAGGGAAAGATCTTAACTTTAGTCAGAAATGTATACTTTATAAGAGAGATGTTACATGAAAGACACAGGAAATGAGGTATTTGCCTAATGTGAAATCAAAATAATTGTAGTAAGATGAAAGTATCTCTTACATCATTGTGATTTTCTTATTCTTGAATGCCATATATGAACCTAGTCTTGCCTAAAGTGAATAGCTCTTCTGTAAGCTTAGACCAACTGGCTGAAATTCTGTACTTTTGAAATGTTTTAAATGGTTAGACAGTTACTACATGGCATCTTCCTGCCATGTAGTAAGTGCCTTGTGCTTCAGACTAGATAAAAATTTTGTTAAGGTACCACCAGCCCTGCCCTTATACTACCTATGATAATGCTGGGAGCAGGAGTAAGAAATTACTGTTAAATTTGAAAATTAAAACAGACTACAGTTCCTGCTGCTGGTTTCACTGCAATCCTTGAAAACTTCTCACAGACAGAGCATGGAGAAGGCAAGAAAAAATTAATGCCAACTGAACACAGAGAGAGCCAGTGAATATTTTCATAGCCCAAAGAGGATTGAGAAGTTATCTAAACTTTCCCTGCTCCTTGGATAAGAAAGAGAAGTAACAGGGGAAGTGGTATGAGTTGAATATCCCTGCCACAAGGAAAAGTAGCATGTCTTCTGCAGACTAAATGCAACAGAAAAGCCCGAGGACTCATCTGAATTTGATGGAGATGACCATGAAATAGGCTAGAATACCTTTTGGCATCCAAAAGGATACAAACAGAAATTCTCCATTCCTATAGCCTCTCTGAGCTTTCTGGTATCATACTAGAAGATCATGACAAAACATAAAACTGGGAAATTAGGTTATGCTTGTATATTATAGATTCATGCTTTGAGAAACGTATACCTAATACCAAATAAACATGTTTATGTTATCCTAGTTCATTCCACATTGCTAGCACAGAGTTAACCCTATATACACAGAAAGTAAGCTCCATTGAGAGTAACTGGTATTTTATTTGTTTTAATTTCATTGTTCAAGAAAGAAATGGTCCCATTATCAGTGGACTGAAACAACATAAATGTGTACTGCTTTGCACATGCCACAGTACTTGCATCTGCTACAATGGCTCATTGTATTGCTCAATGTACTTCTGCCACAAGGAAAAGAAATGAGGGCAGAACTGAAAAGGCAGAACTCACTTCTAGTACTTCAAAGTGTGTATCAAGTTGTTTTGGATGAATACCATAAATTATCTGAATGTCAATTTTCTCATCTTTAAAAAGGAGCTCATTATAAATGCCTCAAGAGTTTTGATGGTTTGTGAGACAAAACTCAAAAGTTCCCTTTGGTTTGATATTCTCAGTCAGGACTAGCTTAATGCATATTATGCAAAATAAGCACAATTTTAAAATGAGTATGAACAAAATCTGAAAAACGTGATTTAAAGATGCATAATGGTAAATAAAATAAATATTAATACCAGTGACTACATACATTTACTTTTTTTTTTCATTCTGGATATGCTTAGAATGTCCTATGCTCCATTCATGAACTCCTTTCATATACCCTATCCTTAGGGACAGTTCTCAGTTTGGAGTTTAGTTCCAGATAAAAGGCCCTATTTCTTTTAAAAAATATTTAATGAGTTTACATATATGGACCACAGTTATGATTTTCCAATCAAGGACACATTAATAAGTTTTTAAAATGTAAATGAAAAAGCTATTCATTTATTTGTAAGTAGAGAGGAAACAGAGAATATGAGTACACCAGGGCCTCTAGCCACTACTAGTGAACTCCAGAGGCATATGCCACTTTGTGCATCTGGCTTATGTGGGCACAGGGGAATCTAACCCAGGGTCATCATGCTTTATAGGCAAGTTCCTTAACCTCTGAGCCATCTCTCCAGCCCTCATGTGCCTTTTTAGTTGAGATAGATAGATAGATGATGATAGATAGATAGATAGATAGATAGATAGATAGATAGATAGACAGACAGACAGACAGACAGACAGACAGACAGACAGACAGACAGACAGACACACATTAAGTGATCTTGGCTCTTTTGTAGAACATTAATACCAATTTTTACCCTGTAGTCCATGCATGGAGCTAATCCTATAATCCTTACAGTAACCTGATAGAATAAAGTCCTGTCAATCCCCAGTTTACATATGATAAAATGGCACCAGGTTACTTGCCTAGGTTAAGCAGGTAAAAGTAGCTTCCTGAGACCCAAGATTTTGCTTGCTTGCCTGCCCCCCCCCCTCTCTCTCTCTCTTTCTCTCTTTTTCAAATAGGAACTTTGTATGGACACATCATGTATGGGTACCATCATTTACCTCCTCCCTGCCCCCATTCCACTGAGGTTACCTCCTCAGTGGGATTGCTGATATTCATCATGGGGTAGTGGGTTATGAGTTGTGAGAGAAGCAGCCAATCATTTGGGGTGGATAGAGGGGAAGGGTGTAATGTCTCTAGATATCCCCTTCCACCCTGTGGCTCTTACCACCTTTCTGCCCACTCTTCCACAAAATTTCCTGAGCTTTGGTAGGCATGTATTAAGTATACTTTATTGTTGAGCTCTCTGCAGCTTCTGAATTTCTGCTTTGATATGTTTTGAGTATCCTCAGTTTCTGTTTCCATCACCCTGGTGCAGGATGTCAGGCTTGCCATGGAAGTAGCACTCTGCTCACCTCACCAATTCCTCAGTAGTTTCACCTGGTCTCTGGCTGACAGGTGAGGGGTGGTTCATCTCCTGACAGGGAGTCAGCTATCTTTTCTTGACTTGTTGATAGATTTTGGTTGTCCTCAATTCTTGCCGCCTCGTGAAAAAGAAAAACAGATTCTCCAATGGAGAGTGAGATCAGCATAGATTAGAAGGTATAAGCATTTGTTAATTTAGAGAGATTTTGATGGGTTTAGCCTTTCTTTTGGCCAAAAATTAGAGAAGGCTTCTCACTGGTGTTCATAATCTTGGTCTCCATAAGATTCTGACTTGGTTCCCAGTTCTAGGTATGGGTTCCTTTTGACTGAACAGATCTCTTAGCCAATCACCAAAAAAGCTATTGGCTACCCACCTATCCTGTATGCCACTATTGCGCAGGTGTGTATATCAAGCTGGTTGTTTTCTTACAGCAGTGTCCCCTGCATGCTCACAAATTTGTTGTCCTTTTCCCTTAGCAGCACATGTAGCACTTTTCAACACTGTGAGTTAACCATCTGGGAACTGTATTCCTCCCAAATTCTTGCCAGAAATCTTGATGTTCTGTGTCAGCCTCATGTGGCGCCTTCAACAATAGGGTCTTACTGTTTACCTCAGGTGAGTAACTGAATGCTTTGACAGAAGCCTGTCCTGTTTTGAGGGCCTTGTAAGTGTCTCCAATTAATAGCTCAGTGTGTATTGTAGCAAATTTCTGGTACTGGGAGTTACAAGCCAGAGCCAAATGTTCTAAATTGTAGTGAAGCATGTATCTTTAAGTACATGTTATTATAAGGGTTTGCTCCTTCAGCATATATCCCCTCAAAAATGTTCTTAAACTCTTTTCAACCCAGAACAGAAACCTTTGTGTACATTTTCTTTGGGGCTGAACCAACAAAAATGTAAGGCTGAGAACACATTTCATAATTTCTCTTTTCTACCTTGTGAAACTTGAAGGATTTCCATCTTCTTTAAATCCCTGTCTTCTTGACAAATTTTCAGCCATAACTACTGACTAACACATATAATATGCAAATGCTCATGAACACCCTGTGCTATCAATTTTAAGTTCTGTTCCTGTTATTGTTTTCTGATTTGGTATTCAAATATATATTCTTGTTAACAAACCTTAACTTATACCAAAAATAAACATTACAACATTTTCATTGATAACTTTGTTCTGTAATATAAAGAAAAAAAACTTAGAATAATAGTCATACCATGTGGAATAAGTGGCTAATTTTTTTAACTATATAATGTTTAGTTCAAATCTCTGCTTTCCTTTAGTGTATAAGGAAAAATTACTCTCTCTCCTCTCTAGCACCTTCATTTTAATTCTCACATGAGCCCTCATGTCACTGAAAAGACATTAATTCATAAATCAAGCACAAGAAATTAGTGGTATACCCCACAACACATAGAACTAGGCCAAATAAAATAAATTTCTTAATCATAGAGTTACAGTAGGTATAAGCTAGTCAACCATACCAGTAAAGCCTAATGGGTACTAAATTTTCCCCTTATAAACCCTTTCCCCTCCAATAATACCTGTCAGCCTCACTGCTCCACAAAACAGCAAATTGATGTGAAATGAGGTTAAAGAAAATTTCTAAATATCACCATGTGTGTCAAAGCCAATCAAAAACTCAACAGAGGGCTGGAAAGATGGCTTAGAGGTTAAGGCATATGCCTTCCATGCCAAAGGACTCGGAATCTATTCCCCAGAATCCACATAAGCCAGATGTATAAGGTAGTACATGCATCTGGAGTTTGTTTGCTGTGGCTGAAGGCCCTGGCATGCCCATTCTCTCTGTGTCTCTCTATCTCTCACAAATAAATAAAATAAAATAAAAAAGCATTCAATAGAGATATTATAATGCTGTCGCAATATTTACATATGAAAACTTTAACTTGAATGAGATTGTATTTAGACATAGGGTCTAAAAGGAGATACTTAGGGTCAATAAAATATGAGTGGAACCAGACTATAATACAACAGGATTAGTGTTCCTATAAGAAGAAAAACCAGAGTGGACTTGCACTTAAACTATTTTATCCTCCATAACTATGAGAAAATACATTTTTCACCATGTATCCCACCTAACATATGGCGTTTTGTTAATGAAAGCCATAAAAGACTAATAGAAAACCAACTGCAAACTTTCTTTTCCTTCTGAAATAACTTACTTTGTAATTATTCTTTATGAATAATTTTATACTATTTTGCTTATATATATGCATACATATGTTTGTTTCTCCTTTATATACATAGGACCTTAGAAAGAAATGGGTTGAGTAAAGAAATAATCTATGGAGTTCATGCTGCCTATTTTTAGCTATATTATCAGAATACCAACCTGCTGAGGTAGTCCATGTCCAAGAAAAATGTACAGTTTTTTTGTCTAAATGTCTTCAGCATATCCTGAATAACTTATTATCTTTATTAGTAATTGATTTGAAAATACGGGGTATTTTATTCCAGAGGGAACTTAGAAAATATAAATACTACATATATTTAAAAGAAAAGATATTCAATGAATAGGATGGTTTTTTTTTTTTTTTTGCACAAGCAATGGAAGAATTAAAAAATTCCAAGTCAAAACTCACCTGAATATTAAAGAAAAGGAAGAAGTTTTCCCAGAGTTCAGCTTCTCAGTGTCAGTCTACTTGAGCTGCTATTTCATTTTAAATATGAAATGTTCCCCCACAGGATTCTGTATTGAAAGTTGTGGTCCCCAGATGGTGGTGCTATTTTGGGTGCTAGAAGAAAATTTAGGAGGTGGGCCCTAGCTAAAAAAAAAGTAGGTTGCTGAGAGTGTCCCTTCAAAGGGAAATTTGTTCCTAGCCTCTTCCCATCTATATCTTTGCTTCCTGCACTATTCACATCTGTTGTAATACACTGAAACTGTAAGCCAAGTCAACTCCTTATTCCTTTAAATTTTATCTCTTAGATATATGTCACAACAACAAAAAGTCAGACTAACACATATATCTCTACAACTAAATGCTGTAGACTGGTTGGCTTATCCGCAATAAAAATCTGTAGTTCTGGAAGCCCACACTCAGGCTTTGGTAGATTCCATGTCTGGAATTCTTTTCACTGTATCTTTACATGGTACATGGGATAAAGGGTCTCTCTGGGCCTTTTTAAAAATAGAAACCCCAGTCCATATTTATGAAATCTCCGGTTCTGTGACCCAGGGGACTTCCACTACTGATACTATCATCTTTGTAGAGCAGGATTTCAATATAACTTTCCTCAGACTTCCTCATTATCTATCAGTCTAGTAGTCTAATTGACGAAGAGAGAAGAGCAGCTATAGCATATGGAGTTGGAGAGAGAATAGGAAGAAAGGAGAAAGTGACCCTTGTTTCTTTCTTCTGCCCACTCATCAGCTTCCTACTGGTGCTCTCCTCTGACCAATCCAATCCAGGAATCATATGATATCTGGGAACCTGAGACACCTTAAGAAGTCAGACCCTCTGGGGACATGTATTAAAGAAGAATAAGACACAGTACCAATTTGAGATCAAACAGGCACAAAGTTGCTAAGAGCCTACTTCTGGCCCATGAAAATCTAAAAGACAGGGAACCAGAAATCTTCTACCCATTTTTTGTTTTTTGTCATAAAGCTCATCACTGAGAAAGTTGATTTCTTCTACTGCATAGGTCTGTTACACTGCAAACAATACCTAGAATAGCTACAGCCATGCAAGTGCTCACAGAAAGCACAGAAAATGCCATAGGAGATGCCTAGAAAGAACTAATATCCTTAATAATGTTATGCAGCCAGTGACAAAGTGACTGTTTCACCTGTTCTCTTTTAAATAAGCTTTTTGTTATGCATTATGTAAATTATTGCTATTAAATCCATTTGGAGTTGGGTTTTCATTTGTTTCCGAAAACCAAAAGCATTGTAATGCTATATCTACCTTCTAGCATTCCCTGTAGAAATACTAACCAAGCATCTCAAGTAAGACTTGATTCTATTCAATCTACATAATTAAATCATTGTCAAGGAGTAAAACAAGGTAAATAAATGGCAGAAATACAAATGTGTGATCTGATAGGTGGGAAGGGTGGATTAGATCTGTAGAAGGAAAGGTTAACAGAGCAGAAACATCAAAAGTACTAGTTTAAATAAAAGTTGCTAACTCACTAAAGCTAGTTGTTTTGCATGTGTAATTCTGAAGAAATAACATGTCATTTTGTATCGCATAAATATTTAATTTGCCATTGACTAAAGAGCCGATGTTCAGCAGTGAGTTGGCATCACTGCAGGACTGACTTCGGACAAACAGAGGGTTTATTTTGTCAGTGTACAATCACTCTCACATGAATAAAACCACTTTAAGTTTATATTTCATACATTGCCATTTGCCTATATTAATTTGTTTTTATTATTACTTTGCTTTACAACAGACTGATTTGGGAGGTATGTTTCATGTTTCTCCTATTGCATCAAAGACATATTACCATTTAAAATATAATATTCATATAATTAACACAAGCCTTAGAATTTTATGTATGAGAGTATTTTTATTATCATATGAAGAAAAATAGTATAAAAATACTATGTATTACATTTCTCAAGATTTATTCAGCATAACTCCTTCAGTGTGTAAGTGGGTAAAACAAAGTGGCTACAGGCACTGCAGCGAGGTCAAGAAGAACTTGAAACTCGTGTGTCCTGAATGGACTCAGTGATCTTGGTTAACTTAATCTTTACAAATGTTCATTTTGCTTACTTGAGAAAAGTGCCCATTTGTGCTGCTTTCCACCTTAGAGTTCTGAGAAAGTTATATTGTAAAATATATTTTTTTAAAAAAAGACATCACAATGTCAGGACTTAAGAGCTCAAAATGTATTTGTTTCATTTTTATATTATAATGACCTACAAGAAATTTACTTCAAAAAGCTTTCTTGATTTACCTTGCTATTAGGGTTAGAGCTCCATTCTACAGCAATGTGTGGATATCATAGCCCATATAAAAATGACATTTATATAATACCTATTCCCAATGTATCTCTAAACTGGGCTCAGTGGATGGATATCAGCATTGTCTTCAGGAGTTGGAAGAAACTATTTTCCAGTAAGCATATCTTTAAATATTTGTTAAAAGAATGAATACTATTACTCTTGTCTTTACTTTTCTCTCTGCTTTCCCTTGTTCATAATGTTTTATGCATGGACCATAAACTGCCTCCTATTAGACCAGAAAAATTCCATTTGATTTCAGAAGTCACAGAATTCAGAGAAATGTGTTTTTCAACACCTTAATATCAAATGTAGTTAAAATTTCCCCCTGGTGGAATTCAGAAAATGTCACTCTAAGACTTTCTCACACCTACACTAACTTTCAACGGAAATAGTTTGCATTCTCTTCCACAACATTTTATGCCTCAGGAAAATCATCCAAGGACTTTAATCTGAAAACACCATACAGTGCTTAAGAACACTGTGGAGGAGAATAAAGTGAATGACTGCAAAGGAAAACACAGATGAAAAGAATTACAATGACAGACATAAGTGGACTGATGGGAGTTTGATTTATAAGCTCATTGTTGGTTGAATTATAATAACCAAGGTTAAAGTCTCATAAAAGAATTCTAAGGACCCCGGTTCGAGGCTCAGTTCCCCAGGTCCCAGTTAGCCAGATGCACAAGGGGGCGCACACGTCTGGAGTTCGTTTGCAGAGGCTGGAAGCCCTGGCGAGCCCATTCTCTCTCTCTCCCTCTATCTGTCTTTCTCTCTGTGTCTGTCACTCTCAAATAAATAAATAAATAAATAATTTTTAAAAAATACATTAAAAAAATAAAAAAAAAAGAATTCTAAATTATTTCACTCACTTTCTTTGCCTTTTGAATTTCGTAGTCAATACTACATAGGGTTATCCAAGAAGCTAACACTGGCTCTAATTTGCCCTTGAGCTCTTTAACATACGAGAGAGAGAGAGAGAGAGAGAGAGAGAGAGAGAGTGAGAGAGAGAGAGAGAGAGAGAATAGTAAATACTGAAGCAACCTTAGGGGAGAAATATACTTGCATCCTCTAAAGATTTAATCCTGTCTGCCTCATTTGCTCATCTTGTATCTGTTCAAAGTAAATGACTGTGGTTTGAATAAGGTGATTTCTATTTTCTATTGAGGCTTCAAATTTCTAATTCTGTTTGGAATTTTTCTATTTATTGTCAACATATTACTCTCTCATGCACCCATAAAACATAAACAGAGGATGTCTACCTTGACAGGATTTCACGGATCTTCTCTACCCTGCCTGATAGTTAGTCTAATGATGCTTCAGATCAGAACACTTACATACAATGATGAGGGAGGAGCACTGAGCTAAATCCAGCTTGTTTCTACAACAGGGCTGACTTTGTTCCCCAGTTCTAACCAGTGAGTTCCTATTAAGTAACTAACTACTTTATTAATCACTATGATATTTTAGTCTAGACAAACACAGAGCCTGCTTCATTTTCTTTGTAGATGTTCCATAAACCTATGAATTAATCAATTGTCCTGTGGCCTGTATATAGGAATCATCAACATCTCCAGACTTGTTTGTAGGAACATAGTTATTTTCTTCTCTGAAAATCCAAACATCAATATTCATGCTTTTCACCATCTACATTCTCCAGGGTTTCTAAAAAGAATTCATCCCAGAGCTGGAGAGGTAGCTCAGCAGTAAATGTGCTTGCCTACAAAGCCTAACAACCCTGGTTTGATTCCCCAGTATCCACTTAAAGCCAGATGAGCAAAGTGGTGTATGAATCTGGTGTTCATTTCCAGTGACTAGAGGTCCTGGTATGCCCATTCTTGGTCACTGTTCTCTTTTTCTCTCTGTTTACAATTAAATAAATTAAAATAAAATAAAGAAAGGTAAAAACATTCATCCCAGATGTCTTATGAAAACATTTTTTTTTAAGGAGTTGTCTTAGAATGACAAGATCAATTACAATTCCTGTCAAAGTGATCTAGCTTTTACTTTCATGGCTTGCCCTATGTTTTTGTAAATATCTAAATGAATTTCTGTTCTTGAATTTATTTCCCAGAAAAGATAGTGGTTTTATTTTGTTATGAACTTAGGTTTAGAGCAACTATAAGGTTGTTATAAAATAGCATAAAAGAACACAACTGTAGGGGCTGGGGAGAGTCGCTATGGCTTGCAAAAACAGAAAACTCCAAAAGCAATGGATGACTCATCTCAAGGAAACCTGGAAGAGCGATGGTCGGACAAAAATGATTTTTTTCTCTCGCCTCTGCACACATTGAGGCTCACATATCTGCACACACACCTCACAAAGAGACCACATCACACATACTCCATGCATGTGGAAAAAAAGAATAGTGTAATCTGACCATCACCAGAGCTAGAAATATACTTGGGGGTCATCCTTAGAAAATACCAACTTAAGATATAGAGTATTGTGTCAAAAATAATAACATACCTCATATGCAACCCTGTAGACATTTTGTAAATAGAAGTTGCTTTTCTACATCAAAGTGACCCCACTGATAGGGTTTTCTGATAAGAATGTGCTCCACTCTCCTTGACCTGTTGGCCAGCAGCAAGTGTTTCATCATCTATACTTTTAGGATACATTTTCTCAACACTCCACGTTAGATTTTAATTAAAAAAAGCAATCATTCACAAGTGCATCACTAAGGATTTCTTTATAAAAATTTATTTTATAAAGAAAAAAACTTACTTGTTTTTATAATCATAATAGAAAGATTATTCAATAAAATCTTATCATTCTTTAATTTGCTTCATTAAATATTATAATCTTACTATTAAAAGAGAGTTGTTTTTACTCCTTTCTAAATGCTCACCATTTAATAATTAGACTTCTACTTTTAATTAACAGAGGAAATGCATTTTTAAATGTCTTTCAGCAACATTTTATCTCCATAGCTTTTTTTTCCTTGTGGCTAAAGCATAAGCTTTATAACCACTGATGTAGTCTTGCTAATGCTATAAAATATGGTGGCACTACATTTTTATCTGGAACTGCTTTTGTTTCTAGACATGTAGTTACTTTCATTCCTCAAGTAAATATATGAGAATGTTAAAAAGGTTTATACCTCCTTACAAGTGGCAAGCATTCTGTATTTTGAATTTGCAACAGATATATTGTCAGCTATGATCCCATCAATGTACAAAACTGCTTGGATAGGACATGAACAAGACCCAATAGCTCTGAATTCCTTTCATGGTAACAACCTGCAAGTCCTAAAACAAAATCTGATTCTAAATTTTGCAGAAGTCACTATTTTATAATTATGAGATTTTTTTATATAAAGCACCTTACTCAGGAGACTCTGAGACTATCTGAAATACCTATTAATGTGAAAGGCATAATTCTAGTTCCTTGCCAGAGAGGAAAGGATGCCCTACAATAGATAATCACAGTTTTTGACAAGATGCTGAAAGCAATTCAATCAATATGACTTTAAAATACACCTTCTCTTAGAAATCACAAGACCATTAATCTTGATAGTGTCACTGCATTGTCCCTATCAGATTTACTAATTGCTACTCACAAGAGAGTACTTTTTACAGGGATATGGCTAGTATGGATCATTGCTTCTGAATGAAGAAAGGCTGTTATATATTACACAGGGAATGCTCTTCTGCAGACACATGCAGTGAAGAAAGGGGAATTTGTATGTTGTAAGTTATCTGTCATTGATCATTACTTATCCTACAACATAAATTTATAAAAGAGCATGCTTAGATAGTCACTCAATATGCTGCCAAGATATGTGGTAGAGAAGGAAGATCCTGATTATTTATTTACAGATCTATTAGTTTGGGGAAGCTGACATTTCTTTTTCTTTTTCTTTTCCTCTTTTTCAGTAAGTTATTCTGTACATGATATGACATCCTTGAAAATATTTTCATTTTAAGCTGTAGTATCTTCCAATCAATAATTAGCTTCAAAAAGGAAAAAATGGCCAACAGAATTATTAGATATATTGTCATCATTTAGGGACACTTCAGCAAATCTTATTGATTATACTTGGCTCTCTAACATTTTACCTCCCATACCTGATTTCTTATAGTTTACTAATACAGTCTTCAGTCAGCCTTTTTGCTTCCTAATGTTTTTTGTTTTCTGGGCTCTGTTTTAAAGTCATCTAAATCACAAGAGTTATCATATTCCTTCTGTCTGTAGCTAATGGCAGGTAATTTGGTGGCGATTCAACTATATCCAAAATCCATCTTGGCCCAACCCATTAACTCCTTTTTTAGAGACTATGCAAGTTTTTCATAATATCTCCCCTTGCTTCCACTTCTCAGCACAATAGCCAAAATGGTCCTTTTAAGATAGAAACTAGTTAGCATCAGTAGCCTACTCAAAATCCCACAGAGAATAACTATAATAGCTCCAAAAGGTACTATTTAATCTGACTTCTACCTCTGAATTCCTCTATACCTAGTTTCCTGCTAACATAAGAATCAGGTGAGAGCAACAAAGCCATTCTCAGCTCTTGGTAGGGCAGTAACTCAGGATTTAGAGTGCTGGAGTTCAGTAATGCAAAACTTCTACTGACTCAGGGGCTCCGAATTCTTATCTTACAAGTTGAATGAATGAAATCCACTGACTACAGGAGGGTGATATTTAGAAAGATTACATTATAGATCTTGTAGTGATAGAGCTCATAGAGCTTAAGAGAAGGGAAAGGAAATAAGGCAGAGCTCATGCTAGGTGGCAGGAGGAGAGTCCCAGGAGAGAGAAAAGCTACCTGGAGACCCTGATGGGGCTGTCTCATGGGACTTTACTGGACGGAGGAGGTTAGTTGGTAAGGCCCCATTTCAGGTTTATAGGCAAGGGAATGATCTTATCTCTTACATTTTCTTTTCTAGAAAAGGAGATAGTAAAAAACCACATTCCCTCCTTATGTTCCTGGCTTCTAGGAGAGGTTGCAAGGACTCCTGTTGGGGGAGGAGGACACAAGGAAGAGCCACATTCTCCCCCTACAAGATCAAGGACATGTCTTAACTTTAGCCACTTTTAGTTTACTTTGGGGACCCCTGTTGTCCCCAGACTGCCTCATCACTCTCTCACCCACTGTACTCCACATGGCCTCTTTCCTGTTCCAAGGCCATGCTGGACACATTCCTCTTTTAGGCACACTGCTCCAGTATTTTTTTATACCTCCTCGGTCCGTCCTATCTTTAACCAAATATTACTTCTCAAACAACTGTACTTTGACCATCCCATAAATATTTAAGACATTTCTTTTAAGCAGTACATAGTTGGATCTGGTTTGGCATTCATCTAGCAATGTTTTACTAGTAGCAGTAGTACTAGGAATAGCATAAAATTAGGTTTCATTATGGTGCTTTTCAAACAAATTTTCTCTTTCCCATACTTTTCTTCCACCCCCTTTACCCCACCTGCTCCCCCAGCATAGCCTCCTTTCTACATCCCTAGTATACATTTCCTTTGTTCTCACTAAACTTTCATACCACCTCTTATCCACCTCTCATGGTCTACTATCTCAACTCAGCCCATTCAAACTTTCACATCCCATTTTTTACATGTATACACAAACATTAAAGGTTAGGATCCACATATGAGAAAGAACATGTGATTTTATTTTCTTTCTGGTCCTGGATTATCTCACTTAGTATAATTTTCCCAGTAATATTTATTTTCCTGAAACTTTCATAGCTTTATTTTATAGCCAAGTAAAATTGCATTGTATATATGTATCGCATTTCCATTATCCAGTCATCATGTAGACATCTAGATTGATTCCACTTCTTAAATATTGTAAATAGAGCAGCAATCAATATGGACACACATATATCTCTATGGTAGGACATACAGTTCTTTCAATATATGCCATGAGTGGTAAAACTGGGTCATACAGCTGAATGTCTAGCTCATTTGCAAAACCATGCACTGATTTCCATAGAAGCTGCATCAGTTTAGACTCCCGTCAGCAGTAAATAAGGGTTCTCCTTTACCTACAACCTCGCCAACACGTGTTGTCATTCTTTTCTTGATAATTGCCACTCTGCCAGGGGTAAGATGCGATCTCAAAATGGTTGTAAGTTAGAGTTCTCTGGTGGCTGAACATGTTGATTTTTTTTTTTTTAGAGACTACTTTATTAGTTTCTGTAATCAAACCCATGTACAGAAGGCCTTATATAGTTAATACAGTGCATTGTCCCCATACAAATGTAAAAAAAAAAAAAAAGTTTAACATTTCTAGACCAATATGGCTGTTAATTTCTAGACCATGTATATATATATATATATATACACACACATATATGTGTGTGTGTGTGTGTATGTATGTACGTGTGTATATATATACGTGTGTGTGTATGTATATACGTGTATATATATGTATGTATATGCATGCACGCATACATACATATATATATGAATAGTAGTAGTAGATTTATTGTCAGGATTTTGAACTCTTTCTATAGTGGCTATACTAATTTACATTGCTACTAGCAGAATGTCAAGGATTTTTTTTTTTTTTAACCAACAATCTCGCCAGCATTTGTTAATTTTTTGAGGCAGGGTCTCACTCTAGCCCAAGCTGATCTGAACTCACTCTATAGTCCAAGCATACCTTGAACTCAGTGATCCTCCTACTTATCCTCCCTAGTGAGGCATTATAGGTGTGAGCCACTGTACTTGGGTTTAATCACTTATTTACTTTTTGGGGGGGTTAGGGTGGGATTTTCAGGGTAGAGTGTCACTCTAGCCCAGGCTGACATGGAATTCACTATGTAGCATCAGGGTGGTTTTGAATTCATGGTGATCCTCCTACCTCTGTCACCTGATTGCTGAGATTAAAGATGTGAGCCACCATGCCTGGAATGGTTTTTCACATTTTCATTGCTAGCAATTACAATGTCACACAGTGAAAAAATATTTAGAGGACTCTAAGAAAAAAATAGATGTCATAAATAATAGCCATCTACCCAAGAGGTTTCTTAAAATATAAACAGTTGTAACCTACAATCATTCTCAACTATCTTCCTGAACTGGGGGACAGTTCTGAAATTGTATCAATCTGATGGACTGGAGGATTAAAGGAGTATTCAGTTAAATCAGGAGAAATTTTCTTTCAATAGAAGAAAATCAAACCATATCATTCCTTCTCAGCAACTTGAGATATTTGCCTCACTTTAATATATTATCATTGCCATTTTCCAAAAAGAGGACCCTAGTTTGGCAAAGGCAGAAATTTATCTTGAATCCTAGAGGACAGCTGTACACACACCAAAGAACTGGGACTATTATGAGTCTGTCTTATATTTGTCAAGACCATAAATTTTGTGGTTAAAAGGCCCTTGTCAATGAAAAAGAGATTATTTGAATTTTTTGGCTTAGTAAATAAGGGAAAATTAATTAGATCCTAATTGTCCAGTCTTCCCCGTGATCGTTCATGTAGAACAGAAAACAACATTTATTCATTATGTCCTGGATATTCCACTATTGCTGTGTTTGCAGGTCAGTCCCAAATCTACAGCTAGCTGCTCTAACTACTCCTCATAATTAATGAATGTGCAAATATAATCATTGAATTGCATCCAATAAGCACCCTTCTGGCCTTAAGTTTGCAACACTGATAAGTTAATGCAGAACTATGATGAGGTACCAATTTTATATGATAGGAATGAAAACAAATTAAAGCAGAAGCCCTGCTGCTCAGGCATTTTCTAGAGTTATTTATAAGGACATAAATGACTACCAGTTCTCTTGTATTAACTTTTCTTGTTAATATAATGATTCAACCATTAGTAATATACATTTCCCAAGGGTCAATGCTTCATTAGAATAAAACTTAGCCTGTGTTAGATATCATGTGTGCTCTGCAGAGGAAGACAGAAGCCTCCATTAGCTCCCATTTCAATAACATCCATGTCATCAATGAAGATGCTCCATGCATGTCATCAATGGCGATGTTCCATGCATATCTTCTGATGTGCTTATCACTTATGGTAATTCTTTTCCTCTAAGAGGATTCTAGTCATACTAAATTCTAAAATTCTGCTAAGTTTCAAAACATAGTTCATTGGGCAGGTATATACTATTTACATCCTACCTAATTCATTAATTAATATTTAATTTCAAATATCCAGATGACTCACCAAGAAAATAGATAAGGTTATGTTGTAGACCATGAATAAAATATTTTGATAATATATCCTAACTTTAAAAAAATAGACATGGGCTGGAGAGATTGCTTAGTGGTTAAGACACTTAGCTGTAAAGCCTAAGCATCCAGGTTTGATTCCCCAGGACCCACGTAAGCCAGATGCACAAGGTGGCGCATGCATCTGGAGTTCATTTGCAGTGGCTAGAAGCCCTGGTATGTCTCTGTCTCTCTCTCTCTGACTTTCTCTCTCTGACTTTCTCTCTCTCAAAGAAAACTAACTAAATAAAGTATTTTAAGAAATATATAAACATTGGTTACATAATATATTCTAAACAACATTGCCACATACTGTCATTTTCTGATATAATTCAATCACTATAGAATATCCAAATTTTCCAAAATATAATACCTTTGGCACATAGTCTTGTTTTCTGAAATGAGCACAATAATTAGAAATGGTAAAAAGCAAAAAAAGGTATAAACCCTTTCTAAGAGAATTAACCAAATATTGAGATGAATAATATGTTTGTCATTATAATTAATGAATACTAAGCAAGTAATTCCATTAAACTTAATCACTAAAATAACTCATAAAGTTGTAAAAGTGTTCTTGGCAAGTTTGTGAAAATGTTAAATGAGGCATGAAATTCTTCTCAAAACTATTTCCTGAAGCTTTGTTTAGGAATCAGTCTCATTTTCTTACTCACAGGCTCTCTCCGAATTCAAGGTATGCAATGATAGTTTAAGACTAATTGTAAAGTAAGAAAGGAAATCTCAGGCTCGCTAGGGCCTGTAAAATAGATGGTAATTTTCACTTTGTTAAGTATCCATGCTTCCCAGGAAATCAATTGCTTCAAATGTTTCATGTCCATTGTTATGATGGAAGGGAAAAGTTAAGAACTGGCCAAAGGTAGCAGTATTCAGGTTTAACACTTATATTTCTATAGACATTGATCATACTAACTCATTTACAGAGGACTCAACAAACTAAACACAGCAGAAATATACAAGATTCTGCAGAAATTTTGTGAGCAAAATAATCTCAATATGACCCTCAATAACCTGTGCTTATTGAATATTCCAAACAACCTTGTAGATCCTAAACATTCTCAAGAAGAAAGAAGATTGTACGTGCCCTCCTAAGTCCATTTCATGTACAGTAATTCACACACACCAAACCCTTCCAGAGTGCATATCTGGGGGCCACAGGCAAGCCATAGAAGCAGAGAGTACCAGGAAATGGAACCAGGGTCTGGAGGAAAAAGTAATTCAGGAACCCTCTGCCTCCTGAGGTACGTTGAGAATAGGTTCACAGAACCAAGGTACGACTCTGGGCTCTTCAGAACTAGATAGCTAGACGAGAATAAAGTACAGAGAGGTGGAGCAGGGGGAAGACAAGGGAAAGAAAAGAGGAGAGCAACAGAGATGTTCCTCCTTGTGTTTGGAATGTCCATCCACTATCCTACCAGCTTTCTTCTAAAACAAATCTTGAATTAACAAGCATAATATAGGGTGATAGGATCCATACATTGCTCCCAGGAAAGAATCAGCCACATAAAAGGTAAATGTCACTGCAGTATAGTGATTGGAAAAGGTCTGAAGCAATTTTTCGTATGAAACCATTCATAAATCAACCATTCTACATCTGCAAAGTACCTATTCATTACACAAATTATTGCATACACCAACACTAAATGCATCCAATGGATAGTGTAAGTTTACTTTTTATAATGTCAAATAAATCAAAATAGTAGATGATTGTAAATTAATTAAGGTGATTGTCTGGTGGCCAATAGAGATGCATTGAAAATTCATCACATTAATAATATTACAACTACTTATTTGTATTAGTCACCAATCAAAGCTAGTTTTCTTTTTTAAAAAAAAAATCTATTCCCATGTGGGAGATATAGAAAGAGAGAAATATGAGCATGTCAGGGTTTCTTATCACTGCAAATGAACTCCAGACACATGTGCAACTTTGTGAATCTGGCTTTTCCATGAGTCCTGGGGAATCAAACTCAGGCCAGCAGGCTTTCCAAGAAAGAAGCTATAACTACTTAGCTCTATCCCCATCCTTAGTTTTCTTTTTTACAAATACAATTTATAATAAGCTTGTAAAGGAGTCCAAATCAGTGACTTAGTAATAACACAACAACCTCCAAAGTAAAAACAGTAGAATTAATTAAATCAAAGGATAGTTATGATCCCCAAGTACCATACCTACTGCATTCCCAATCATGAAATTAGAGGATTTGGTTCCAGGAAATGCCAGTTAAATTTTCAATCTACTCTGTCTTCATTTCACTACAGAAGTCAGGCTTTTACAAAAAGCCTTGCTGTTTGTTCTTACCAACATTTCATTACACCAATCCAATTTTGAACTAATTTGTTTTTAAGTGTTGTCAATTTGTGAAATTGAAAGTTCACAAGTCATAAGAATACTTTCCTCACCCCATTTTTTTTTTTTAAAAACACTGACCTCATCTGTTACTTCTAGGTTATTTTTATTTAATTCCTGCCAGTGGTACAAATTGGGAAGCATCACCTGTCAGGATTTAATGGTACTCAGGAATAATTCATGAGGCCCTATGGAGAAGTATTGTCTGACCTGTTTTATTTCCTCCTACCAATATTCATAACATCATTGATAGTTTCTGCTTTTAATTAGAGACACCTAAAGATTAACACTGGTCTATTTGCATCCTATTTTAATCACTGAAAAAACTCACTCATCTGCAGTTCCTAACCTGGATCAGCCTGAGTTGCTGACATACCTGAAAGGCATCTTCAGGCTTGGACAATAGGGAGAGTAGGTCTTGAGGGAAGGGGAAGTGGGGGGGGGGGGGCACAAAACTGAACACAAATTGAACTAGTACCATGGAATCCTATATCCTGGAAGTTAGACTGAAAAGGTTGAACCCTCAACAGGACCTTAGGGGGAGCACCTAAATTGAAGGGCCCTGGAGAGGGTGAGATGAAGCCAAACCTTAAATTTCTCCTGTTTCTCTCTTTTTTTTTTCTTTTCCCCTGGTACTGGCCTATAATTCCCTGTACCAGGGCACTTTGTGGTTAACATCCACAAAGAGCTGTTGATCAGAAACACCTATAAGACCAAGCAAGAAAGACTTCTGTCAGAGCACGTGATTACCCATCAGAGGTAACTGGTAAAACCTTACTGCTGAAGACACTATACACTAATGGCATGGACTATGGAGAGAACTGGTTAGAATCCAGAAGAGAACTAATCACCAGATAATTAGCCCATGTAGTATTGGAAGGCGCTACATGAGCTACCGGGGAAAAGTGGCCAACATCTATCCTAGAAACGCAAAGTCTAAACTACTCAGAAGTAAATAACCTGACATGATGCTCACATAAATGCAATAGCGACTCACAGCCATGGTGGATAACTAACTGCTCTTGGATTGTCTAATGGATATTCTCAGTGGAAAGAAAACCATATCTGGAACTGGGAAACAAGTCAGAATTATATCCAGAAGCAATTTTGCTTCCCAATGTCAAGCTCCCACTAATACTGGGCTATAAGAAGATCTATACTCTAAATTATCTCTAAATTAACAATGGTTATCCCATTTTACTGGTGCTGACTTTACTCTTCATTTGAAATTCTGCTTCTCTTTTTCAGATGGGAGTGGGACCTGAGGAGATAAATGACTCAGCCACAGAGGAATTGGGGAAGTGAACAAGCATGCTGCTTTCTCAGTGAACCTGATGTCAGCATAAGGGTGAAGGAGATAGATGTTGAGGCCACTCAACACCTACCAAAGCACAGATCCAGAGGCACCTAAGAGCTCACCACTGAAGTAGACTTAAAATGTACCCAACATGGTTCAGTGGATTTTGTAGAAGTGGGAGTGGAAAGATTGTTAGAGCCACAAGTTAGGACATTATGCACAGAGACATTGTGTCTTCCTCATAACTGACTGCTGCCACCACAATGCATGACCCACAATCCCCATGTGGTGGTCCTGCATCCCCAAGGAGGAGGGCCTCTTTGGAAAAGGATCGGGGATGAGGGAATTAATAGTATCAACATGTCTTGTTTACATACTAAGTATGACCATATCTAATAAAAATACATTAAAAAATCTTAAAAACTACATTTGGATGAAAGGCTTAGAAGAATTATTTATTCAGCAACAGTGACTATCAGGCCAAAATGTAAGGATGGAGCTCTGTAGAGTTTCAAAGATAGTCCATAAAAATATTCCTAGAAAGCAGCAACATTAATGTGTGAAGTAAGCAAGATTTCAAATTAAAAAAATACCTAAAAGCAAATGTGATATGTTATATGAGAACTAAGATATCATAATCTCTCATCTCAGTCCAATCAAAGTAATGATCACATCCATACACCATTACTCCTACTACTTTGTAATCCTCCTCTTTTCATCAATCTTTGTGTCTCCAAGCAACTCCTGATTCTTTCCATTACTGCAGAATATTCAGTTTTTCAACATTTTAGATAAATGGAATCTTTAGTATGTTTTCCTTTCCTTTAATTAGATCTTCCTTCACTTAGCATATTTTGCAAATCACCCAGGTAATTGTCCAACAATGCATGCCCATTTATTGCCAAGCAGTGCTGTTTCATAGGTATACCATAGTAATTATTTATTTTCCTGTTGATAGTTGCTTATGTTGTTATCATATTTACCTGGTACAATTACAGTAATTAAGAACAGTTTGCAGTGAGTTTTATATTTATATGTGCCTTGGTATCTCCTGGGTACTAATGGAATGGGTAGATTGTATGTCAAATACATATCACACTATTTTAAAGTAGAATTTACTATAATCTGAACATTGTGTAAACCATCACCACTGTCAAATTCCAGAATATCATTTCCTTAAGTAAATTCCAAATCTCTTGGAAGCCATGACCTTTTCGTCTTTCTCTCAGACTAAAGGCACCCTAGATATATATTCTGCCTAGATTTTCCAGGCTGAATATTTCATATAAATTGATTCATAAAACTAATGTCTGGAATTTTTATTTATTCACGTTATTTACTTAAGAAAAAGAGATAGAGGCAGAAAGAGAGAGAGAGAGAGAGAGAGAGAGAGAGAGGGAGAGAGAAAGAATGGGCATACCATTCCACCACTGCAGTTGAACTCCAGACACATGCACAACCTTGTGCATTGACTTATGTGGGTACTGAGCAATCAAACTTGGGCCCTTTGGCTTTGTATGCAAGTACTTTAGTTGCTAAGCTATCTCTCTAGTGTCTAGCATTTTGCATTTAATAAATTTTAAAAGTTCATTGATGTTAGTGTATGTATCAATATTCCATTACTTTTTTTTTTTTTAAACTTTTTTGGTTCATTTTTATTGACTTGAGAGTAACAGAGAAAGAGGTACGCAGAGAGACAACGGGCGCGCCAGGGCCTCGGGCATCTGCAAACGAACTCCAGACGTGTGCGCCCCCTTGTGCATCTGGCTAACGTGGGTCCTAGGGAATCGAGCCTCGAACCGGGGTCCTTAGGCTTCACAGGCAAGCTCTTAACCACTAAGCCATCCCTCCAGCCCAATATTCCATTACTTTTTATGATGAATATTATACTACATGATTATATATTTTTCTTGCTAATTAATCAATTAGAAGAACCTTTGGCTGCACCCCTTGTAGGGTATTATGCAGCCTTTTTTTTTTTTGAGTTAAATTTTTGCAGTATGTGTTGATCTCAACTCTTGTCAATTTGCTTATAGATAGCAGTTAGTTCTGGTTTCTTTGTAGAAAGGATTCTTGATTCATAATTCCCTTGGTATTTTCATGAAAATCAGTAAACTATAAATGCATAAAAGATTATTTATTGAATTTTAAGTCTATTGCACTAATGTGTTGTAGCAGTTAGTTTTTCATTGCACCCAACAGAAGCATTTTATGGAAGGAAATGGTTTATTTCAGCTTGCAGTCTCAAGAGTAAGTTTCATCATGGTACAGCAGAGCAGAGGCTAGGCATCACATCTTGTCATGACTGTCAGGAGGTAGCAGCAAAAATAAACTGATTCTGGCAAAGAAAACCTGGGCTATAAAACCCCAAGACCTACTCTGACAGTATACTGCCTCCACAAGGTACCACCTCCCAAATGGCCACCAGCTAGAGATTCAGTATAAGGCTAACTCACAAATGTATAAAGCTATGGAGGACATTAGACATCCAAACTATACTATGTGCCAGACTAATTTATTCTAGTGTCACAGTGTCTTAATTATATTCTCTTATAGTAAGTTCTTAAATCAGGAAGGTTGACTTCTAATTTATTTTTTTAATTATGTTGGTTATTTTAGGTCTCTTGGATAAGATTTTAGAATCAGTTAATAAACATAAAATACAAAACTATCCATGTAATGTTTTGAATCTGTAAATTAATTTAGAAATAATTCCCTAATTAATTTTTCTACACAAAGAACATAGGACATACATCTTTCTAGTTGTTTTGATCTTCCTTATTTCTTTTGAAAACATTTTAAAGGGCTGGTTTTTTTTAGGTATACCTATATATTTTAATTTTTTAAAAATATATTTTAGTTTTTTATTTGAAGGAGAGAGAGAGACAGACATAATGGGCATGCCAGGGCCTCTAGCCACTGCAAACTCCAGATGCATGCACCCCATTGTGCATCTGGCTTTCGTGGGTCCTGGAGAGTTGAACCAGGATCTTTTGGCTTTGCAGGCAAATGCTCCAACTGCTAAGCCATCTCTCCAGGCCTCATTTTATAGTTTTAATGCATGAATTTTATACTCCATTTGTTAAGTATATTCCTAAACTTTATGTCCTACTATATGTCATTGCAAATGGAATTTTTTCTTTAACTTTCATCTTCTTCATTCCTGATGTATTGAAATAAAGGTTTGGACAAGGTTAAGGTTGACACTCCTACCTTGACCTTGTATCTTGAAACCTTGCTGAACTTGTTTATTAACTGGTAGGATTTACTGCATGCAAGAGAATGTTAAGAAATATTCCTGGTACTATAGAGAAGGTTTTTAGACTCTCCATATGGAGTAATGATGTTAGCTATTATCTCTTTTAGTTGTCCTTGATTAAGTAGATGTGCCCTTCTATTTCTAGTTTATTTAGTGGAGTTTACTTTATGAAAGGCTATTTGATTTTATCAAATTCTTTTCCTAAAGCTATTGTGTAGGCATATAGGATTTTTTCATTTATTTTATTAATGTTGTATATGATACTTGCTGAATTTTGCATGCTGAATCAACTACATTCCAGAAACAAATGACTTTTGATTCTGTTATACAAACATTTTCATATGTTATTGGACTTTGCTAGTATTTTGTTGGGTATATCTATACCTACTTGAATAAACTATGTTAATATATAATATTTATATGATAGCTTTGAGGACTCTGTTAAATGAATATATTTAATTCTTTATATTTTCTTGATAAATGGACCATTTCAGCATTACTAAATATATTTCTTTGTCTCCAGTTAATTTTTTGCATTAAAGTCCCTTTGTCTCATGTTAGAAAAATTATTCTCTATTAATGTAAAGTTGTTTGTGTGATATATCCTTTTACCTAATCTTTACTTTTAATCCACCACTAATTTGAGTCAAAGTATATTAGCTGCCATGGCTCCAAAAGTCAATAAAGTTCATGACTTAAGACATCAAAAATTACTCTTTCACAGTTCTAAAGGCTAGAATTCCAAAATAAAGTGGTCAACAGGACCATGTTCTCTTTTAAAACTTTGAGGAAAAATATCATTGTTCTAGTCTTATCAGTTTTCAGCAAATCTTTGGAATTCTTTGGCCTATAGATTCATTACTTTAAACTACGTCTTCAACACAATACTCATTTATTGTGTATATATCACATTGTCTTCCCTCTATGTATATTTATATACAAACTCCCCTATTCTCAAAACAGTTAGCTATATTATGTTAAGTGCCCCCCAAACCACTGTATACTTCTCTTATTTTAACTCTAATGACTTTAGTCCAAGTAAGACCATGCACTGAATTGCTGAATTAAGACTTCAACAAATTTGGGGGGAGGCATCATTCAATACATAACTGTGTGTCCTCACCTAGTAAACACAATATTCTTCTGACATGCCAACTATACTTACTCCATCCAGTCTTGTGGTCCCAATACGTCTTAACCAGTTGTAGACATCAGGCCTAAGCCTAAATCTCATTTTAATATCATCAATTCAGAAAACCCTGAATTTCATCAAGAAGAGATATGGGTGAGATTCCATGAAATATCTATTCTATACAAATGTTTTTCCCATTTGTGGAGTTATGTGAAAACTAGACAAGATATCTACCTATGTAAATGTAACGGTGGGACAAGAAAAAATATAGCTATGGGTCCAAAGGAGAAGGGGTTCATGAATCTTCTAAGTTTCTGAGCCTCCAGAGTCATGAATTTCCAGAGCTTCCTAACCCTCTTAGATTCAGGTAGCTTCCTGCTTCTTGTAATCTTCCTCCCTCCAGAAGGGAATGTTTTGACTCAGAGGAAATAGCTACATAAAAACATATCTCTATTACTGAATTATTGTTGTTGGATCCATGAATACCATTCATAAATTGAAACAAGTGTTTAACCAACCATATCCTTGGCCCTGTTTCTTGAATATAATATTAGTATATGCTGAGAATTTTTTCACATTGTGAAGTACTTACTACTCCTTTCTCTCAGTTCTTTTTTGTTTTCTTCACTTTATCTTTTCTTCAGTTTACTAGATGCCTCAAGGAGAAATAAAGTTGTGTCTTCTATACTTTAGTGGGAAATTTCAATGATATATCTGTGTTCAGTTCTTGTAAGTTCTACCCTTTTTTCCCAATAATACTATAGAATTCCACTGACTTCTGTTATGTTACAAGAATCACCTCTGCTCCAATGCCCAGCCATCCTGATCACTTCTGTCTGGAACTTCTCCATATCACATTCAACATTCATATTCCTAACCTATCACTCATGATGATGCATGCACTCTCCATAGTGTACAGCATTCTGTACTTCTCTTCTCTTTCTCACTGAAATTTCCTTCAATGCTTGTAGCAGACAGCTTCGGGTTCGCTGAGTTTAACTTCCAGACCAGGCACAGTTATAGAGGAAGGGATTTATTGAAGCTTACAAATCCAGGGGAAGTTCCATAATGGTAGAAGAAGCTGGCCTGCTTTCACAGGACCAAACACACAGAGCAAAGCACAAACCAAAAACCGAAAGCCCCACAGCACAGCACAGCACACTTTGCATATCTTTAGACTGAAATCTCAAACCCACTATCACATCTTAAGATCCCAGTGAAACACCCAGGTGGCTGCAGATGCAAACTACAAAGTAATAAAACACTCACTATATTGGGGCCATCTATTCAAACTACCACAATCCTTATATATATTTTAGTCAATGATCTCTTTATAATAATCTAAAATATCTCAGGCCAGGCATGGTGTCACACGCCTTTATTCCCAGCACTCAGGAGGCAAAAGTAGGAGTATTGCCATGAGTTCAAGGCCACCATGAGACTCCTTAGTGATTTCCATGTCAGCCTGGACTACAGTGAGACTCTACCTCAATAAATAAATAAATAAAATATCTCAAAATATTTCCAAGTGAACTCATGAACTGATTATATACCCATTTAGAATTAGGTATTTTTTTTTAAATCAACCCTCTATTTTCTAGTGCCATGTTATTTATGAGAGAGCAAAAGGAAGAAGAAAAAAGGGAGGGAGAAAGAAACAGAATTTTTAATAGCTTCCCAGACTTCCCCAAAGAAAGCACATTTTCATAGATCTGGAAATTCGTCAGTTTTATAACCAGCTACTTCCCAATAACAGGAATGTATAACAGAAATTAGCATATTAGTACTCAATAAGTAAATGTGTGAACCTGTACAATAATGCACAAAGTACAAAGTTGAATGCCCTTGTTTTCCTAAAATCAAACATTAGAAAGGTTGGGAACATTATAAAATTTGGTGCATGATAAATGTAACTTCTTTCAAAATATGTGTGTTCAAATATCACAAAAAAAGTGATGTTATTTTTTAGAAATTAAGTCAGTTTCTAAAAATGAATGAATTTTCTATGCTGGAAGTATAAAAAAACATTCCATAAACAGTGAAAAATATTTAATAAAGTCATTAAAATGATAATAAATAAATAATAAACTGTCCCAAAGTGATTTTATATTATGCAGAACAGTAAGTCAATTTTTAACTTTAGATTTGCTCATTACTTGCAAAACTGTCCTTACACAGATGATCAATCCCAAACCATTAATTGAAATACTGCTATTTTTAATACTCATCATTTTCAGTGTTTTAATTACAAGTCTAAAAATATAAACAGTAGTAAAGCTAGACATGATTAAGCATGTTGATGTTGTGTCATGATTCAAATATAATGTATTTAATAACAATACTCTAGCTTGTCAAGCTATTTATTTAGAAAAATGACAACCTATTTTTGTGATCAGTATGTCAGTTAATTTTCTTTTAGTAACAATGTGTAAGTGTACTAGCAGAGTTTAAAATACCCCTTATGAAACATGATAGAATAAGAATAAAATGAAAAATATAGTGACATGCTATAACAATAAAATTTTAATAGCAACATGAAAATGATACTTAGGAAAATGCAATATAAATCTTTAAGCAGAATATAATTACACCGATTAGAGAAGACTGGAGTATTATTTAAATGAATGCTCACAAGGACATTTTAATATCAAGTGTACAAAATTAAAGTGAAGTAAAAAAAAGTTTAAAGTGATATGAAAGGGTTTTAGTTAATCTAGAAAATAGTGGCCCAAACCCCTTCTCTTTTCTCAGTTTGCTAAGTAAATTATTGAAAGGTAAGTATGAAAGACTGAAGCACCTTGAAAAAAAAATGTAAATCTTCAGTGATGTATATAATGAATAAGGAAAAGGAAACCCTTGACTTCATATTTTTACCATCAGTACATGTAAAATTAGGTATTGTGGCCAATAGAATCTGTACACACAATCCTTAAGTCTCTGACTCCCAGAAGGTATCACTTATTGAGACATTTAAAATTAAATGCATTTATGTCAAGGGATTCAGGGCACTTCTTAATCGAGCCCTCATAATTACTTCTTAAAGCATAACTTTTCTGATCTTATTTAAGCTATTTTTCTCTAGGAAGACATGGTAAAGATGAAGAAATTGAATCAGGAAGGAGTTAAGTAATTCTGCTACTGACAGGAATAGCTGGGATGGAAGTGATAAAGTTTGATACTAAATCTTCACTCATAACTATTCTGTACCATGTTTGGGTAGTAAACTACAGCATCAATTTTCAGTGTTTTATAAATCAGTTTCTTCATGCTGAAGGTTTCCATGAAAGCAGAATAATATGGAGAAAGGGGAGTCTTGGAGATGGGTTAGTGTGTAAGAGTGCTTGTTGCATAGGAAGAAAGACCTGAATTCAATCCCTGATACCTACATGTAAAGTTGGTATGGTCATGCCCACCTATCAACCTAGACCTGAGAGGGGCAGAGACAAGAGGATTGCTGGGGCTCATTGATCACCCACTCTAACCAAAGAGAAATGAGCTCCAAACTCAGTGAGAGACTCTTTCTCAGAGAAATAAAGTGGGATAATGATATATTAGGTCATCCTATGTTCTCCTCTGACCTCTACATGCTTCCTTGCTGATGCACACACTGCATACGCACATGCATATACTATATTTATACACCAAAACTTAAATACATATACAAACAAATAAAAAATAAGAAAAAAAATTAAGAATAATTTTGACAGAGGACCTAGGTGGGAGACATGCCCTATTAGACATGTTTTTGCCAGGTGCACACAGTTTGGTGCCAAAACGTTTACCCATTTGACATGCTGAAGAGATAGTTATTCCTTGATGTTCTTTCAATTCTCTTGTTATGTTAGTATTTTATCACCAAAGCAACCCTGAAGATCACAGACAACTTTAAAATATATTAGAAACTTATAAACTATGCAAAACAGGTACTTAGTAAGTAGGAAATACAATAAAATATCAAGAGACTACATTTATCTCAGGAGGCTCTATGGTCTAGAGGGGATGGGGAAGGGAAGGTGGAGGGAATACACAAAACCAATGAGAGCATGATCATGATCTAATACCATAGAAACCTTCCTCCTGGGTAGCAAACTAAAAGATATAACTGTTGAAAAGAGGGAGAGTGATTGCCCAGGCATAAGGACCCTATAGAAGGCAGTGAGCTTAAGCCAAAACCATGGACACTGGTGGTTAAGTCTCAGTGTCAGAACTGGGTTACACCTCACAGTGAGCTGTTGATCATTAGGACCGATGAGGCCCCCCCAGACAAAACTGGCCATTGTAAAAACACTTGGTTATACCATAGCTAAATTATAACAGCCTATTGCTGAAGGTACCATAGGCCATGGACACAGGACATAGAGAGATCAAGCTGGAACCTAGAAGCTAGTCAACTACCTGCTATCTAATCATCATGGTGCTGGAAAGTGCTATGCGAGCTACTGGGGGATAACAGCTAGCAATAGTGTGTAAAGGCAGGGAACCCCACAAGCTACAAAATCAACCAGCCAGAAAAAATGTTCACACCTGTGCAATGGTGGCACACAGGCTATGTGGGTAAACAACTGCTCTCTGATTACCTATGAGGCCCACTCAGTAGGAGAGAACACATACATGGTACTGAGAACCAAGTCAGAATCCCATGAATAGGAAGGCCATAGACTCCAGAGAGAAACTTCCATTGGACTGTGATCAACAAGAGTGGCAATACTCATCTAAAAGTCTCACAAATAAGTAGGCTTATCCCCTTTAATCCATGATGCTCTATCTGCATTGTTTGAAGAAAACAATTAAAACAAGGGAGAACCAAAATTCATCAATACAAGCAAAGGTAGTTAAATGCCTAGAACAAGACAACGCCTCCATCACATCAGCTAGGGCCCACAGACATTGAAGGGGAAGTGACCATGTAAGCATGAGTACTGTGCTCACTGCTACCCTGACAACCAGCTCCAGGGAGATGGCCATACACACTGATGACACTCAGAATGCCTCCAAACAATACTTCAGAGATGGCAAAGAGCTTATCACTAAAGCAGTCTTATAACACCCTCACCAAGGCTCAGAGAGAACAATGTTGAAGAGGGGCCAGAAAGATTGTAAGAGCCACAAGGAGAGAAGAGGTGGTATCCTGAGACATTTCCCTAACCCTGCCCAGAGACTGACTGATCCATTCATAACCCTACAGTGAACACCAATAACTCCACTAAGGAGGGTCCTCAGTGGATTGGGAACCAGGAGACACCTGATGGGAATATGACCAGCACCCAATAGAATCACACAATAAAATCCATAACCAATTAAAAAGTAGTAGAGGAACTAGGTGACATGAAGAAGGTGGTAGAGAAAAAAGGAGAGAAGAGAATATGAAAATGACAGAGAAAGAGGTGTGATGACTATGAGCTAAATACATTTTTACATACATAAAATTATCAACCAAAAATAGAAGAGGGACTAACTGGAAAGAAGGGACTCAGTGGAGAGGGCATATGAGAGGGTAGGAAGGGAAATATATATATGTATGTATATATACACACATACATACATACATATTTAAAATGTGGAGGTTTTCAGGAAAATTTATGAAGAAAAGAAGAGATAGACTTGGTTATGATTCTATCACCTCTAGGCTGAGAACCATTAACTCCAAACAGGTACTCACTCTTGGTATACACTCTTGATAATAACAGGAATCTATTGTAGCCACATATATAATCTACTCTAGTCCTATTAAAAAAAAAAAAAACTCATGACTGTTCAGCAGATAAATTAGCAAGCAAAGCAGTGTCATGTACCTATGCCTCTCCAACTGTCCATCTTTGACATTTTTCATTCCTGGACCTTCTGTTCCACTCTCTTCATCAGTAGTCCTAACCACACCATAATCAAAGAGAGCTGATGAAGTAGAAAGAGAAAGGACACATGAGTATGGCAAATTCCAAGACTCCACTAGCTGGTACTCTACCCTCTGTATAATAGCTAGCCCAGTTTCATTTTCTTTAACTTAAATTTTTTAAATTTTGTATATATTATTCACTATTTCCTTTCTGTAATAATTGTAGAAATATTAAAGTCATGTAAAAGTTGATGTATCAAACAGGGTTCTTCAGAGAAATAGAATCAATAAGAGAATATATGTCTCTGTGGTTAATCAGTTCACATACCCATGATTGTGGAGGCTGAGAAGTCTTCCTACGCAAACCATACGAAAGACAGTCAGTAGTACAGTCCCTGTTCAAAAGCCTGAGAAACTAGAAAACTCACCAAAGCCACAGATGATAGGATATTCTGCAATCCCAGTAGCAAAGCAGAGGTTTTATTTTAAGGGAGGGGCAAATTCCTTGTTCCTCCAAACACAGTGAGAAAGAAAATCTCCTGCTCTGCATCACTGAATAAATTGTTAAAACTCATCCAGAAGAAGCTTCTCAGAAACACCCAGAAGCAATTTTCATTTGGATACCTCCAGCCTGCTGCAATTGACACAAAAAGTTAACCACCACCACTATAAAATACACTGCCACTAGAAGATACAAAATTCCTGACTTAATTATCCAAATGAGAAATGGCATAGTGTTGTTACTGTAAATGAAAGTGGAGAATATTAATAGAATTAACTATTTCAATTGTGTAAATCTTAAGGGAAAATTAAAAGAAAGTGAGAAACATGTGTAAAACAATCCTATAATTTTAGCACTTGGGGGACTAAGACAAGAGATGACAAGCCCTTCAGATCTCTTCAAAAACAGAGAGAAAGGAGAGTGGGGGTATTAATATTAAGTTGCAAAATGATTATTACAAATAAAAGGATTATTGTACTTTACAATTCTGGGTATTGTTTCTATTAAGGTTTCAAATTTTGTTTTCATATAAGTATTAATGTTTTTCCACCACTAACAGTAAAAGTTATTCTATTCCAGTGGACATTCTTCAATCCCATACCCACCTTGATCAGTTTAGACCAGGCTACAGAAAACAGGCTATACAAGAGCTGCTATTGCTTCATCCTCAGTGTGACAACTGAACCCAGGTTAGGCCGACCCCAATGCAAAGCAAGCAACACTTAGCAAAGGAATCCCCATCAAGATTTCCTACTCCCACAATGGAAACCTCCAAAAGCTAAGTGGAATCCCAAGACATAGAAGCCCAGAATGAAATCTCAACTAGCCTTTTTTTCTTAATTTTATTTTTATTTATTTATTTGAGAGCAACAGACAGAGAGAGAAAGAGGCAGAGAGAGAGAGGGAGAGAATGGGCATGCCAGGGTCTCCAGCCACTGTAAACGAACTCCAGATGTGTGTGCCCCCTTGTGCATCTGGCTAATGTGGGTCCCGGGGGAATCAAGCCTTGAACCGGGGTCCTTAGGCTTCACAGGCAAGCGCTTAACCACTAAGCCATCTCTCCAGCCCCTCAACTAGCCTTTTAAATGAACTTAATGAGATCATGAACAAACCACTTGCTTAACTGGAAGAAACAGGACAAAGAATAATCAAACAGGAACTCAAGAAATGGCTGAAGGAAATGGAAGAAAATCAGTGAAACGAATTCAAAATACAAACCAAAGACTGGCTCAATACGTTGGAAGAAAGACAACAAAAAGAACTCAAAAGAATATCTTAATAAATGGCTGAAAGAAACCAAAGAAAATCAGGAAACAGTACTCCATAGATGCCTTAATGAAATCAAGGGCAATCAGAAAGATCAACAAAAGGCTAAAGGAATTTGAGGAAAACCAACAAATAAACAAGGGCATGGGCCAATGGAACAAACTCAATGAGGGCATATCCAAATGCAGGAATGAATGCCAAGAGACAATAAAAGGGTCAAATCAAGAAATGGAGATGGAATTTCAGCAAGAGATGGAAATACTGGAAAAAAAAAAAAAAAAAAGATGGCTTGCTCCCCTCAGTGAGTTGTTGGCCATAGAGACACATAAGGTCCCCAAAACAATGTAGGTCATTGCCAAAACACTTGACTGCCTTCCAGAGCTAAAAGGTAAGACTGTACTGCTGAAGACACCACAGGTCACAGTCACATCAGATTATCATGCTGGAACTGAAAGGGAAACTAGTTCTCTCCTAGCAAGCCCTCAGTCCCGGAAAGCCCTCCGGGAACTGTTGAATGAAATGGTCACCAACAGCATGAATAAGTAGAAGACCCTGCAGACTACAAAATCAAACAACTGGACAAGAAGTATACATTTGGGCAGTAGTGGCACACACAGCTTTTTGAGGTAACCAACTACTCTCTAATTGGACATGAGGCCCACTCAGTAGGAGAGAACTCATACCTCATACTGGAAACCAAGTCAGATTCCCATAGTCAAGAAACTCATACTTTGGAGATAAATCCTCACTGATCCCTGGATAAGAAGAGTGGGCTTGCACACCAAAAATCTCTCAAATAATTTTGTTCCCCTTTTACCCTAGCTGCTGTGACTTTTGGTTAGAGAATCTGCTTTATTTTACAGATGGCAGAGAAAACCGAGGTGAATTGAGATCCATTGATAAAACAAAATAACCAACTGCCCACTGTGAGACTTGCCACCTTTTCCACATCTGCCAGGACCCAGGAAAACTTGCAAAGTGTTTCAAAGAACACTGTTTTTACTGTTAGCCTGGCAACCAGCTCCAGGGTAATGGTGGTAGACATGGTGGTCAAGCACAATCTATCAAAGCAGGAATCCAGAGCCAAAGGAAGGGTAGGAATACCTTACAACATGCTCCTTCAGATACAAAATGGCCTCATATCCATGATTTCACAGTGCCTGACACTAGTTACACAAGAACATCATAACAGGAGGAAGAGATGAGAACATCAAACTAAAAGAGGCTGATTGAGAGGGGGAAGAGATATGATGGAGAGTGGAGTTATAGAGGGGAAGGTGGGGGAAGGGAGGGAATTACCATGGTTTATTGTCTATAATTATGAAAGTTGTCAATAAAAATATAACCCACTGGATACCTAAAGACTGGTGAATCTGTATTGTTTACAAGTTGGTTCCATAAGAAAAATATAACCATTCCTGAGGATTTTGCCTGTAGCAAAGTCTTAATATCCATCTGCATAGGATCATAAAGAGTTGTGTCAGGTATGCTCTAACCTTGATTTTAGGCAAGAGCAACAAGAAATAAACTATGGAAGAAGGGTGTATTAAGATGATATGTCAATGAGTGTTTTAAGTATAGTAAATCCAAACCAGCTGATGGTTAAACAAACACAAATCTGCATTTTTTTGTCATTCAAGTGCTTGAATATGACAATTTCCCCTCTATGACAAAAAGCTAGTCATTTTCCACTCCAGACCTGGGATAAACAGATAAAAGGGGAAAGTGTTCTAGAACACATTGAAGATGAAGATTTTTAACAAAGAGCTATTAGACAAAGAGAAGTTGAATCATTTGATAGTATAATCATCTCATAGCAGTGTGTGTGAAGTGTTATGGTTGAGGTAAGATCTATGTATCCCAGGCTAGCCTCAAACTTGCCATGTACCTTCATTAGCCTCCAGAGTAGCTGAGCTTGCAGACATGTACTGTGGCTTCTAGCATTTCTTCATGGACTTAGATTACCTTTGCAAAGTTTCTTTTCAGTTAATAGGTTTCCTTTCTGGTACCAGCCTGGTTTTAGTGTTCCCATATGATAAAAACATTAAAATTAGCACTGTCCCTCAGTTCAGGTTTTTAAGCATAGCCAAATTTCTTCTTAATACTTAGTCTTTATTTACTATTCCTTCATAATTGTTAGATGTAGTCATATCTCCCTCAGCCTGTAATAAAATGTATTTCAGGCCTAAATATATTTATTTTTGAATTCTTATTTACAAAAATAGTTATTCTGATTTTTGAATAAATTTCACAGTCATTTTCAGCATCATTCACCAATTTGAATCTCCTTAATTACACCCAATATTTAGAACCAAATATAGAATGCTTATGAAGATTTGTAAAACAGATGTTATGAACTTCCTTGATTCAGAACAAAGTTCACTGAGAATTGACTTAATATGTTTGTAAAATTTTACCCTTACAATGCCCTAAGCTAAGGTCCTCAGGACAACCAGCAAAAAGTATGACAACTTTGTTCCACTAATATGCATTAAGTCACAGGAGTGGCAGAGGTTGCATGGGTCACTGCACTCATGGGCTAGCAACCTCATGTTCTTCGCCAGTCTGCAAGTTTGTATAACCTCAGCAGGACCTCCCTTTGCCATGGAAAAAGTACAAAATATTTCACAATGCAGTGGTCTGAATCTAAAAATTTCTCCTTCCCTACTAAATACAAGTCAGCCCTAGATCATCCTTCTTTTGTTAGATATGCCACTCAAAAAGTCATTTGCATTCGTGTGTGTATAGTATGTCTAGTATGTGTGTGTGATGTATTCGTGTGTGGATGCAGACATGTGTGGCTCATGCTCACATGTGCAAAACAACAGCATAGGAAGACACTGGTGTCCTTCTCTAACATTCTTCCACTTCACTGCCTTGAATCAGAGTCTCTCCCTAAATTTGGAAATCCTTGTTTTTCAGCTAGACTGGCTGATTGGAGAATCCCCAAAATCTCTTGCATATGCTTCCTAAATTCTGGGGTTATAGGCATGCATAACCATTCTCAGGTTTTACATGTGTATTGGGAAATAATTTTGGTCCTCATGCTTGTGCAGCAAGAGCTTATTATACCCACTGAGTCTTCCCATCCTCACAAAATGCAAAACTTCTTTCTGACGCATTCCATTCTTCCTTATCATGCAACTATTTGGATTATGGTATCCAGGGTAAAACACATAACTGTAGTCAGGCAAACTCAATTTACAACCCAGTGTCACTAAAGTTCAGTTTTCTCCTTGTGTGTCTTTAGAACAACTCTAGGTTACTTGTTCCTGAGTTAATATATGTTAACTCTACCATTAACATACAAGGCAATTACCTGACAATTTTCTAATTTCAATGGCTAGAGAATATAATCAAGAATCTGAATCTGAACAAGTGCCCAGGTAATGTTTCTGGTATGAAGATGACTCTGAGTAAAAAGATGCAAATGACACATGTTAGATTTTAGTTATTTCAAAATCTGGGAAATCTCAACAAATGTAACCCAAAACATAGATTTCTTATATCAGTATGAATTACCCTTTAAGTACAAGAAAGAAGAAAACTTGATGTTGAAGTTTTGAATAGTCAAAGGATGTGGACTAGAGATGGCTGAGACCTGAAAAGAGTTGCTAAAAGATGAAAGTAACAAGATACCGAGAAGGAAAAAAAAAAAAAAAAAAAAGAAAGGTCAGGGTATTTATCACATGAAAATCACCACAGAGCGCTGACTCCCAGTCACTGCCAACAGAAAAATGGCTGGTGTTACCAGGAGTAGCCCTTTGAGGAAAGCTTTTATGTGGGAAGCCAGGAAAGAGATCATTTCAAGGAAGAACACGATATTTTATGTGGAGGACTAATTTCTTAGAAATGTTGACTTGTTCCTATCATAAGTTACCCTCAAGAACAAAAAGATCATTATTTCTATGTATCTTAATGAAGACTGAGAAACAATGGGTCATTTCTTAAAGAGCTTAATGAGTAGAGAAGTTTTCTAGCAGATGCTTGATGGGATTAGAAAGATGAAAATGCTTACATGGAGTAAGCAGTGCTCCATCCAGTAGTAGAGAATTTCAAAAACACTTTAGCTTTCACCTTCTCAGTTATAAAGCACAATCCATTAAACAGTGGAGACAGCCAACACTGACTGAGTTCCACTTAATCCTCCAGTCTCTATCTTGGTCATACTATCATTCAATATCTAAGCTGCTCTCTTGGCCAGAAATTCCAACTCTGCTCTTATCTTATGACTTACTTATTCACTCATGCCTGTGACCCCATTTTCCTAGACTCTCAAACTATCTACAAGCTGTCCACAGATAACATTGCTGGCAAACGGTGAACCTACTGGTAAGTGTACAGTGTAAATTTTATTTAAAGTATTCCCAAATTCTGAACCAATGAATACCATGTTTTATAACTCTGCCCTAAAAAACCATAGTCTAAGTATTATTACTCTCTTTGGTTTGCCAGTTAGCCATCTATTTTAGCAACCCGATGCTAATGCCAGATAATTTGGGCCCTTCTATAAACTGACTTAAGTTGCTTCATCAAAAAAAAAAAAAAAAAATCAGGGCTGGAGAGATGGCTTAGTGATTAAGCACTTGCCTGTGAAGCCTAAGGACCCCAGTTCGAGGCTTGGTTCCCCAGGACCCACGTTAGCCAGATTCACAAGGGGGCACATGCATCTGGAGTTTGTTTGCAGTGGCTGGAAGCCCTGGCACACCTGTTCTCAATATCTCTCTCTCTCTCTCTCTCTCTCTCTCTCTCTCTCTCTGTCACTCTCAAATAAATAAATAAAAAATGAACAAAATTTTTTTTTAATTAAAAAAAAATCAGATTAGTATACCATGATTTATTTTTAGAAAATCCAGGATAGCATCTGTCCAACAATCCAGAAAGTTAATTCCATTATTTTAGAAGTTATTTATGACAGTAACTTGGCTTTTTTAAGTTAAACAATTGACCAGTCACCTGTATTAAATAAGCTTAGAAAAAGCATAGGAAGTATATTAACTATGTACAAGAATAAAGGTTTTCCTAATTATATTCTATTTATCACCTTCAGTAACCTTTAGATGATGGTACTATACAATTATTTTTAAAAATTTGAAAATTGCTTATTGTTCAAATGAAGAGATAGGATTCTTCTCTTGTATTAACCTATCTGTGAGGACTGGTACCACTTGGCCATTTTGTAAAATTTCTTCTATACCTGAGTCTTAAGAAGGTGGGCATAGAAAGCAAAGATGGAATTATGTGTGATAAAATGTATGAATGGGTCAATTTGCATGTTTCTGGGATCTGAGATGATGACTGGACAGTTAATTAATATCAGATCACTTTATGCTATTTGTGACAGAAAAAAACAAGACAAGAAATTAACCTCTAAGAATATTTGCTTTCAAGTTTTAAAAAATATGAAATCTTTATTGGGTCTAGTTTTGTGCATGTGAATGTGATTCTAGATATTGAACCCAGGGATGCAAGCATGATAGACAAGTGTTTTAGCACTGAGCTACATCCCCAACCCTATATTTGGTTTGGTGTGAATTACTGTTGTACCAATAAGTGGTGGTTAAAAAGAAGATGCATGGAAAACTTGATAAACCAGGAGGTTTGTACATGTTCTTCCCATAGCAAAAGTTTAACAGCAAAGTAATTTCCAGTAAGATGATTCACCTACCTAGCCTCATGTTTCACATTCACAAGTTGTCACAAAAGTTATCTATAAATAATTTCCTGATCCATATGAGAAATAGTCTTGTTTCAACTTATTTCTAAAATTAGAAAAAAATAAAACACATAAAAATAGTTCTCTTCCAAACCTTCATATAACATTCAGAACAAATTTTCAGTTCAAGATGACATTAAGAGCTCTTCCTTCCTCAACTTTCTAATTCTCCCAAGTTACTTTGAAATGTGTGAATAAAAATAAATTTTGAATAATAATAAGGTCATAAGGAAAGATAAACGTGCCATCATTGGTGTCAAGACTATTTCACAAATTTCTGAGAGCTAGACAGTGGGTGGGATAGTTGTGACTGATGATGCCAGACCTGTGGAAGCCAAGAACCTTGAGAGGGCTGTAGGCAAGGTCATTGTAGCCTACTCATGGTGATAGAAGGATAAAAGCTACAGAATGAAGTAAACAGCAAGGTTTCAAACAGGATGTTGAAGATGAACAACAAATGCTTCTGTCTCCTCTTCCAGTGAGGAGTAAAGCAACTGGGACTCACTATAAAAAGAAGACTATCTGGGGCTCACCTCTACCTAATGTAAGCCATATATCCAGACTCCTTTGTACACAGGGGACATGCAACTCCTTAAATCACAAGTCATGACCCTACAATGGTTTGTGGAACTGAATGTGCTAGGAGTCACAAAATCTTCTGCAACAGTAAAAGGATGTGCCATGACAAAAAAAAAAAAAAAAAAATTGAAAATCAAACATGTAAAGAAATGAAAGTGTTTCCAGCAGTGCTCACTCCTATTGAATCCATAATTTCACTGCAGTGTTGAATATCACACATCATGTGCATCATGTACACTTTGCACCACACCAAGGAATTCTGCATATCTCAGCTAAGATACATGACTGTTACATATTATGAATTGAAGGTTTTGAGTTTTGTGTGTCTTATTTCTATACATACAAAGTTTTCTACCCCTATGGAAACATAATGGTTTAATTACAGAAAATAGATTTAACAGTTCCCTAGTATCATTCCTGTGGTGGTTTTTATTTATTTTTATTAACAACATATTTCGTATGGATGCATCTTGTGCTGGTACACTCTTTTTCCTCATCCTTGCCCCCCATTCCACTGGGGTCGCTCCCTATGGGGTTGTGGTTTATGCCTTCTGGGAGCAGCAGTCAGTTATTTTGCGGGGATGGAATGCCTCTGGGCATGATGGTTCAAACCTGAGGCTCTTACAATCTTTCTACCCCTCTTCTGCAAAATTCCTGTGGTGGTTTGAATATAAAATGCCCCCATAGCCTCAAGCTTTTGCAGTTTTGCTTAACAGCTTCCTGCTTAAATCCCCAGGTAGCAAAGCCTTTGGAAAGTAGAGCCTCATTGGAAGAGTTCGCTGTGTGTTCAGAGCTAATTTATGCTTCTCTCCTCTCTCTTTCTCTCTTTCTATCCCCTCCCCACCACCCATGGTGGATGAGGTGCATGAGAGGTTGTGAGCAAAGCAAGTTATCAAGCTTTTTTTTGTCTTGATGAAGAATCTCCTTGAAACAGCAAATCCTTTTCTCCAGTAGATTCTTCTGGTAAGGTATTTGCTCCAGCAACCAGAACTTAACTACCATAATTCCATCACATTTATAGTATCAAATTAGTATGGCCTTGGATTCTATTTTGTTACAATGCTGGATTTTAAAATTTGATATTTGATTTTTAAAAGTTGATGACATAAGTTTCATAAAAATCATGAAATTAATTTTGTCTTGGGGTTACCATAGATTTGCCAACTATTTCTGAAATGGCCCTAACATACTTCTGTTATTTTATATTATGCACTTATGAAAAGTAGAGTTCTAAGCATTAAAGATTATAAAATCAAACAAACAATAAATGTGAAAAATATTGCAGATGTGTTACTGTTGAATATTCCACCAAGGTTTAATTCTTTATGGAAAAATAAGTAAAAAGTCCATTTCATTAGTATAGAAGTTTTGCTTTCAACTTTAATAAATAGCAAAATGGGATATATGCCAAAAGTATTTGAAAATAAATTTATTTATTAGTAGCAAATGTTTGTTTTGCATGAAAACTTCTTGGTCAAAATGGGCAAATAGTGAGAAAAAGTTTAAGCTATGGTACAAGATAATAAAATCCTCCTGAAGTTTGCATTTTAGAAGCCAGCAGCCCAATAATTCTGACAGTTTAGATAATCTAACTAATAAAGAATTCTATCAGGGAAATACTGCAAGAGGCCTTGGAACAAGTGTGGGCAGATTACACAAACCTTTTCTCTTCAAACAGTGAGAACAACCAAGTATGACCAAATATAGCATAAAACTATGAAGAGAAAATAACTCAGAAATTATTTTTTAAAAACATTCTTAAGAAATAGAGATAATTCAAGAAGGTAGAGGTCAGATAAACCTGTAATCACTAAATTCATGAGTTGGAAGATATTTGATTTATAATATGATTGTAATGAAAAGCTGACAAAAAAAAAATGGAAAATTAGCCCTAAAAAGTTAAAACTATGACTATGGGGCTGGGAAGATAACTCAGTTGGTAAAGTGCTTCTCTTACAACCATGAAACCCTGAGTTTGATCCCCAGTGCTCATGTAAAAATGCTAGGCATGGTAGAGCAAACCTGTAATCCTAGCACTGGAGATGTGGAGATAGGAGCCCCACAGCTCACTGGCCAACCAACATAGCCCAATTCATAAGCTCTACACCAACAAGAGGCCCTACCTAAACAAAAAGAGAGAGAGAGAGAGAGAGAGAGAGAGAGAGAGAGAGAGAGAGAGAGAGAGAGAAAGAAAGAAAGAAAGAAAAAGAAAGAAAGCAAGCAAGCAAGCAAGCAAGCAGCCAAATTTAAAAAAAGAAAGAAATCACAGCCAGGCCTGGTGGTGCACACCTTTAATCTCATCAACCAGGAGGCAGAGGTGGGAGTATTTCTGTGATTTCAAGGCCAGCCTGAGACTACATAGTGAATTCCAAGTCAGCCTGGGCTACAGCAAGACCCTAAGTCAAAAAAACAAAACAAAATAATAATAATGGCATCCAAGTAATCAAGGATGTCCTCTGACTCCTACACATAAACATATACACATGTGCACATAAAAATATAGTATTATGAAGTAAAATACACAATAGAATTTAAAACAAATTATGTTGCTTACAAAAAGAGCAGAAAATATCTGTGTATGAACTACATCAATATGCACAGGCAAAAATTATGTGAGCTACTTATTGATTTTTAACAATCTTGGTCAACCCATCAGCATAACATGAAAATTTAACTTATAAATTTACAGAACTTGTTAACATCCCTGATAATGTAAGAAGTAAAATTGTAGCTGCTAAAAGTTGGGCAAAAACTTGGAGGGGAAAATGACTAAAATTATCATCTCACATAAAATGGAATTATCTGGCTAAAATAATGGTGATAAGAAAAATGACTATCTGAAAATAAAAAGTAAGTCAGAAATGAATTAAAATAATAACACAAGTTTCCACAAAACAGAGATAGAAATGGAACAAGAAAAGGTGAACTAAGTTCTCATTTTTTAAAGTAAGAAAGCATTTAAGGCATTAGAGAGTGTTTTAAATGATTAAGTTCAGAAATGGTGGCACAAACATACTGTTGAAAGTTACAAATGTAGCCATGAAAAAAGGAGAGGAGATAAATAGTAAGAAATTATTGCCTCTGGGGAAGAGAAATGAGATCAGGAAGCACAAAGCAGGAGACTGGCCCTTTTAATCAAAAACCATTCATGCTGTACTAAACGGATATTGTGCCATGCATCTGTTATTTTGTTTTAAAGTAATTACAGGTAAATATTGCCCATACAGATAGCCAATTAATTTTATGGAAGTTCGGCAGTCAATGCATTTATGTTCAGTTTTACACCAAATTCATTCTGTGTATGGGGTAAGACAGTTAAACTTTAAGCTAGCTTTAAGGATAATAATGTGCAATAGAGAAATTTCAAAAATCCATCAGACAATTACAATAGATCATAATTTCCAAAGTTAAGTAGGATCATTTATGAAGTTGGATCTCTTGAAACACTCAGAAATCTGTAGCTACATATAAATTTGGCAAGACTTCTCCTACCCAAGTCTGGATAACTGACAGCACTTGCGAAAGCAACACCCAATCCAACAAAGCAAAGCAAAAGGTTCCAGTAAGGATAAAACTTCTGTTAGTAGATGTAGCACTTACCTTCTTGTTGCCACAACAAAATACCCACCAAAGGCAAGTTATGGAAGAATAACTTATAGAAAGTTTATGATTTCAAAGGGAAGCTTCATCATGATGGTGAAAGTGCTGCAGAATAGCTATGATATCTTGTCACATCAGCTGGGAGCTCGCAGCAAGAGTGAGCTAGAGCTATGAACACCATCGGGGCTGGAGTAAATAAACTTCAAGTTTCACCCCAGTCACACACTGCCTCTAACAAGTTCTACCGGATGGAGTTTAAGTGTGAGGTTTAATCACAAACACCTGAGGCTATGAGGGACATTCTGCATTCAAACCACCTTCAGATCTATTCCGGAAGCCCTGAAAGGGAGAATGCCCTTTGTTGCAGTCAGCAGCTTGTGGGAAAAAGAGGTTTATTTTGGTTTACAGGCTCGATGGGGAAACTCCATGATGGCAGGGAAAACAACAGCATGAGCAGAAAGGTGGACATCACCCCCTGGTCAACATAAGGTGGACTAGAGCAATTGGAGAGTGTGCAAAATACTGGCATGCGGAAACTGGCTATAACCTCTATAAGCCAACAATACATTGCCTCCAGGAGGCGTTAATTCCCAAATCTCCATCAGCTGGGAACCTAGCAGTCAGAACACCTAAGTTTATGGGGGACACCTGTATCAAACCACCACATTCGGCCCCTGGTCCCCATAAACTGATAATCATACATGATGTAAAAAATGCAATGCAGTCTAACCTTAAAAGTCCCCATAGTTTTTATCAATGCCAGTGATGTTCAAACATCCCCATAATCCAAGGTCTTTTAACTGAGCCACAATCCAAAAAATCCCCCCCAAAAACCATAATGGCATAGAATAAATACTCATACTACACAATATGGCATTGGGCATAGAAAAGAAATATTCAGTCAATACAAGATTCAAGCAACCAGGGTAAACATCAAACTCTGTAGCTTCAAGTCCAACAACTCTAGCCAGTGACAAATCTCCAATCCAATAATTCTAACCAGCAACAAGTCTCTAGCATTCCAATTCCAGCCCTGCAACTAGGCTACTCAAAGTCCTAGAAAACTTCATCAGGGCCAGAAGCTTTCCTTAGCAGCCATCCCTGTGGTCCTGGTATCTCCACTGGGTCTCCACTACAACCCTTGGTTCATCCTCATGGCCCCATGGGGTCTCAATGCAGGCATCCAGCAAATCTGCTTCACACTGCCCATGGCTATTTCCAAAACACAAGACCATGTTGCAAAATCAGTGACCCTCTCTTTCCTGCATTTCTTATACTCTACAATACCAGGTAGGATGCAAGTTTGTTAATCCAGGAGGGAGTAAAACAAACTTTGAAGAACAGGACACTTCTTCAGCACACAAGTCCCTCCAAAAGAGACTACATTCTTCCTGTTGCCCCAGTGCAGGTCAGCTAGCCAATCTCAAAGGTTATAATCTCTCAATTGCAGGTAAACATGCAACAGTTTACCCAAAGACTTTTTTTCTGTGCCATATCCCCCTGCTCACACCAGTTCATTTCTACACAAAGCAACCCTGCACAACTTCCCAGCACACGAGCATAACAGCAAACTTCTCATACAAAGTGCTGGCCTGGTCCAAGCAAAGCTCTTTCCCACCCTCATAAACCAAACCTCACAGTTCATAGTCCTCACTGCATTCAGGTCTTTCAACTCTGACCAGAAGAGTCCATGAAGCTGTACTTACAGCACTGTGAAGCATCTCTTGGGCCAAGGTTTCAAATCCTTCTACATTCCTCTTGAAAATCAGCTCCAAAAGACCAAAGCCACACAATCAGGTGTCTAGCAGCAATGCCACTCCTCAGTACTACTTTACTATTGCAGTCAGGTTCACATTGCTGGTAGAAATCACCCAACCAAGAGCAGCTTTTGGGAAAAAGATGTTTATTTTGCTTATGGACTCAATGGGGAAGCGCCATGATGGCAGGGAAAATGATGACATGAGCAGAGGGTAAACATCATCCCCTGCCCAACATAAAGTAGACCACAGCAACAGGAGAGTGTGCCAAACACTGGCATGGGGAAACTGGCTATAACCCTCATAAGCCCGCCCCCAACAATACATTGGCTCCAGGAGACGTTAATTCCAAATCTCCATCAGCTGGGAACCTAGCATTCAGAACACCTAAGTCTATGGGGGCCACCTGAATCAAACCACCTCACCCTTTAACACAACATTTTGTCTCCAAACTGAGGGACAGTCAGTAGAATTGTATTCATCTGTCATTGCAACCTAAGAAACTCAACCTGAAATGAAAATGAGTGATGCATCTGGTTGATGGAGGTGGAAGGAAGAACATATGCCCTTGACTTTTCCTCTATGTTGCTCTTTGGGGTTTGTCTGTCTCCAGAAATCATGTACCTAGCTCTGCTTTCTGTAGGGAGTGACACCCTAAAGTCCATTCATTTCTAGACTGCCTGATTGGCTATGAAAAAATGCCTAAGTACTCCTTTTTATATACTCAAGTCATGTTCTCCAGAAGCTCACTTGGGAACAAAGCTCCCAGTGGGGAGAAAAGTTTCAGCTATGAAAATACCAAATGTAGGAGAACTCACTTAGCAGGAGAGTATGCAGTAGAGCTTTGAGCCGGGGAGAGAAGGCTGGGTGAGTAAAGCACTGGCCACACAAGCAAGAGCACCTGACTCTAGATCCCTAGAGCCCACATAAAGTCAGATGTATTAGTGCTTGTCGGTAATCACAGCCCTACCATGATGAGACAGGACAGGAGTTACAGACAGGAAATCCTGGAAGCTCACAGGTCAGCTAGCCAGGCACATGCAGTGGTAAATACAAAATCCTGCCTCCAACAAGGTAGAAGGCAAGGATCATGTCCTCTGGCCTCCTTAAGCAGGCTGCACATGGGTGTGTCTGCATTCACATACACGTACACACACATATAATTATATATGCAAATATGATAAAATAAAAATCTGTGTGGTTTAATTGTCTAAATTATTTAAATTGAATTTTATGAATAAAGTACATGCATTAAATTCTCAGTAGGACAGTAGTCTAAAAATAGTGATAGAAATACACACATGAACTTAGAGAATAGCTTGGTTTACAACAGAAACAAGTATTTACTAACCCTACAGGTGAGCAATATTGGTCTCCAGTAATCTTAGAAAGCTTTTACTTTCACTCATTGTCAAGGATTCCTCCCTTTACTTGGTTCCAACCCAGAGAACAAACAAAATAAATGGGTAAACCCTGGTCCCAGGTCCACACAGCCTCTCCCGTCTCCCAGATAAACTCCTACCTCTTCCTGTTTGCTGTCAGGATTCATTTTGTGGGGGGAGGGAGATTTCATTTGCCTTTCTCATCAGTATAAAATATGATCCTGCCTCTGGCACTGCCTGAATTGACTTTCTTCTGTCTTACTCTGTCCATTTGTAACCATCTTTTGAGCTTTTATGTTCATTATTTCTTGCCTTTCTTTCCTCTGTAACCCCTACTCCAAGACTCAGGAAGCATTGATTAAATGTCCTGTGCTGATATATGTTCTTGGTGTTTTTATTTTTTATTATGTTTTTGTTCTGAGCTTTTTCTGATCAACAATATTGTAAGTCAGGTGTGGTGGCGCACGCCTTTTAATCCCTGCACAAGGGAGGCAGAGGTACGAGGGTTGCTGTGAAGTTAAGGCCACCCTGAGACTACATAATGAATTCCCAGTCATCCTGGGTAAGAGCAAGACCCTACTTCAAAAAAAAAAAAAAAATCTTATAGACGATCTAGAAACCCAACAGATTTGAGAAGTGGTTTAGAAGTTGTGGTTTAAATATGGAATGTCCCCCATAGATTCACGCGTTTGAGCACTTAGTCCCTAGCTGGTACTCCTACTTGGGAAGGCTGTGGAACCTTTAGGAAATGGAGCTTGCCTGGAACATGTGCCTCACTGGTGAGGAGGGGTGAGGTTGATAATCTAACCCCACTTCCTCAGCTTCCTGTTTATGGCTGCAGTGGTTCCTGACGTGGCTGCACTGTGGCTAGCTGTACCCCTGCTCCTGCTGCCACGCCTTCCCTGCCAAGATGCAACGCATCCCCTCAAAACCATAAGTTAAAATTAAACCTTGTCCATCCTTAAAGTTTCTTGTCAGATGTTTGGTCACAGCAGTAAGTTAATACAAGGGCCAAATTTATTTTCCTTACCGCTAACATAAGAAAATAAATCATAGAGATAACTTTGAATCCTCATTAAAAGGCTAAGTTAAATAACGATCCTATGTACACAGAAAATGGAGTGGACCCTTTCTCTGCTTCAGCGTTCCCTTAAGGGAGCTGGAGGCCACAGTATTGCTCTTTTGTTACAAGATACCCTTTTCCTAAAGTCCCTTCAGAATGAACAGTTTTCCCAGTCTTGCCTTGCTCCAGCCCCATAAAATCAGTTCTGCTTTGTCTTCTTTCCTCATGGCTGGTTATTCTCATCAGCACATTTAATCTAAATTACTAATAATATGTGTTTTAAATGACCAAATAATATCATCATATTGAGCTAAATGTCCTGCCTCGATCATATAAATGAAGAAATGAGGCAATTTCAAAGAGTTCTGTGGAAAGAGATTTATAGACAAAGAAGTTAGGGGCACCTTTCAAATTAAACCAATACTAAGCAATTGCCTATCATTTTATGCATTTTCATACCTCTACTAAGAAACTGCAGCATTCTGAAACTGATATGACATTGAGTAGGTAGTGTGGAGTACCAAATATGCTTATTGCACAAATTTTAAACCCTCTTTTTATCAAATGGAAACATTTTATTAATAGAACAGGTAGCAACTTCCAGGATCTAATTAGATTTAATTTAATCTCTTTTCACTACTGGATACAGTGTCAAGTCTCAGGTAAAGAGCAAGCTTGGCTTAATGAAGCTGCTACAGGAAAGAAAGTAATGTAAAGTTTCAAAAGCAATAAAGCTTTACCCGATACTTATTCTACTGCAGACATCTCCAGGAACTTTTGAATCGAAGTCCTTTAGGAAGAAAAATTCAGAACTCTGACCTTGTGAATCCACTTCTTGCCTTTGATAAAGAAATAAAAGCATATTCTATTGCCATGCTCTCATCTACCACTTATATTTTTTTCTAGTGAGAAAGTGAGCAGGGAGGAAACAGGAGAGGTAGACTGAAAAAGCCATCCATGGAACAAAGTGAGAATGTGCCTTAGATCAGTTCACAGAAATGGAGAAAGCTGTCAGGATGATGTTTTCACTCTATGACCAAAAGAGAGGAAAGAGCGCTGACGAGCAGGGAGGGTGCAGAGGCTGCTGCAGCGCACAGCGCTTTGGTCCTTCTTCTCCTGATGTCATGACCTTGGGAGTGATGAAGACGCCTGTGGACACAGTGTGCCTGCAAACACACAGGAGCTTGAGTACTCTCCTATACACTGCAGCCGAAATCAGGAAGAAATAACTCCACTATGATGATTGTGGGTCTGAATTTAGCTTGCCTTACACACAAATCAATTAAGGCAGGTTTAGTGACTATGGGGACATTTTTGGGATTTCTGCTGCATAATCAGGAAATATTGATAGCACTTTGGAAAAAAATACTATGAAGTCAATATATTCATGAGGGACTCTATATTTTGAGCTGATGTGGGCTAATGAAATGATAAATTTGAGGACACATTTTTAAGAGATGATAATTGGTGTATGTGCCTTTGCAATTCTGGAACGAAACATCTGACCAAAAGCTACTGATGTGAGAAAAGGCTTGATTTTGGCTTGAAGTCTCAAGGGGAAGCTTCCTGATGTCAGGGGCAGCACAGCACAAGCATAGGCTGGACATTATTTCTTGCCACAACAGGTGGAAAATACCAAGAAGAGAAAGAGCTGAGGGCTGGAGAGATCGCCTAGTGGTTAAGGTACTTGCCTGTGAAGCCTAAGAACGTTTGTTTGAATCTCCAGGTGCCACATGTGACGCAAGCATGCAATGCCGCACAGGCACACAAGGGGGCTCACGCGACTGGCGTTCATTCACAGCAGCTGAAAACCCTGGTTAGCCCATTCTTTCTCTCTTCCCTCTTTCTCCGTCTCTCTATCTATGAAAAATAAAAATAAATACTTTAAAAAAATAAGAAAAAAAATGAGTTGAGCTCCTGCTGATGAAGGGGAACTGGCTATAATACTTTTAAGCACCCCTCAACCTCAACTACTCCAATAAGGTTCTATCTCCCAAAGCATCAATAGGTTAGGAACCAAGTATACAAAGCACAAGAGTTTATGGGTGATATCTGATCCAAACCACCATAATAATCTTTCTGCATCATTATAATAAAAGTTTGTACTTCTAAGATAGCATCGAATATTAGAAATGTACTGTTGAATAAAAAATAATGCAGATCTAATTATAGTATCATAACAAAATAAAATAACTCTTCTAAGCATATGATTAAATTAAAATGTGGGCTGATTATTTTGATATCTGATGTTAGAGCATATAAACAAATGTAATAAATATTTAAAGAAATAGAAACGCAAGAGATCAAAAATCAAGAAATTCTATTTATCTAAACATGCATATTCTGAAAAGAAATGGGTCATGCAGAGAATACGAACTTAACTCTTCAGTTGAGAGAATGCGTCTGCTATTTAAGGTCAGCTCTTCTCAAAGAAAGCATGCAGTGACTAGGACTAGCACTGAAGACGAGAAGGATCCTGGAAGCACATCATAGGAAATAACCTTTTTTCAAGCACTTTTTGAATGGATTATGAAAAATATTAACATATGAAGTGAATGAGACTATTATTTTATGTTATTCATTTCATTCATTTTTATTTGAGCCAGAGTCTCTTAGGTATCCTGGAGCTTTAATTTTTTTTCACAAGCTCCAGTGATTACAGGTCTCAGCTACACTAAGGAACTAGAGTTTCAGACATGTGCGGCCATGCCCAGCTGTTCACATGTGGTCCCAAGGCCCACTCAGGCCATCATGCTTGCACATGAAGCATGCTTTACCACTGAGCCCTCTCTTCAGCTCTGAGAAATCAATTTTTTATAATTTTCCCAAATTAGATAGAACACTGTAATATAACATATTTCATTTTAAAATATCAGCATAGCTACAAATATGTCCCTATATTGCAACAATTTTCTCTGAATGATCTACATTATTTGAACACACTTTATTGACTTAATGGAAAGCATTTTACTGACTACATTTATAGGCACACTTCTAGACACTTATGATACAACAATAAATAAGATATACAAAGACCATTGCCCTCAAGGGGGTTTCCTTTCAGGCAGAATAACTGGCAATAAATACAACCATTATAAAGAAGGGATTATGTACTGTGATAGAAGGTAGAAAGGACTATGAGAATGAACATGGCAAAGATGAAGCCCAGCTGTCCACATGGGAAAGCAGTTGGTGATGTTAACGAGAATAATTACTATACATATGCCTCAAAGATGGTATTTGCACAAAAGAAAATAGAAAAAAAAGAGGAAATAAAACAACCACATCTGAAAACTTTGGCTAGGTACAGGTGTTATTAAGTGTGAGACACAATGTATCTGTGAATTTTCTTTCCTCCTTACTTAATTTTGTGTTTAGGGTTGTGGTAGGTGTGTGTGCATGTGTGTATGCATAAAAGTGGAGGTCAAAAGGCAACTTTGGGTGTCATCCAATCAATGTCTTTCCTTAGCCTGGAATTTGCCTTGTAATCTAAACTTTCTGACTACCAAGCCCCAGTAATTCACCTGTTTATACCCCCTGCACTGGGATTAAAACTTACACCATAACCATCTTTTATATGGATTCAGGGATTGAACTCAGAGCCTCATGTTTCCAAGGCAAGTACTTTCCTTACTGAGCTATTTCTTCAAGCCTATCATTATATAATTTTTCTTTTTTCTTTATTATTTATGTACATACTCAGTGTGTAAACAGCCATGTTGGCACCATCATTATCCTCCTCCCTGTCCTCCCCACTCTGAAGGGACCCTCCTCCTTGGGGATTGTGGGTCATGCATTGTAGGGGTAGCCATCAATAATATGGAGGAGGTAATGTCTATGTGCATAATGTCCCAAATTGTGGCTCTAACAATTTTCCTGACCCCTCTTCCATGATTTTCCCTGAGCTATGTTGGGTTCATTTTAGGTCTACTTCAGTAATGAGGTCTTGGAAGCCTCTGTGACTCTGGATATATGGTTTGGTATGAGCTGAATACTCTCTGTGTCTATCTCCTTCACCTTTATGCTGATACCAGGTTCACCATAAAAACATTCTTGCTCATTTCCCCAATTACTCTATGATTTCAGCTGTGGCCCTGGTGAGGCCCGATGAGTTGATTCTCTCCTCAGGTTCTGCATCCATCTGAAAAAGAGTAGCAACTTCTCCAGTGGAAAGTGAAGTCATCACCAGATAAATGGGATAACATTGTTATTTTAGAGAGAATTTAAAAGGTATAAGCCCTCTTATAGTCCAAGATTGGTGGGAGCTTGATATTGGAGAGCAAACTCATTTTTTTGGATATGGTCTGACTTGTTTCCCAGTTCCAGCTATGGGTTCAATTCTTCTGAGTGATCCATTAGCCAGTTCAAGAGCAGGTGGTTACCCACCATGGCTGTGTGCCACTAGAGCACTTGGGTGAGCATCATGTCAGGTTGTTTGCTGCTGAGTAGTTTAGACCACTAGTTGCTTGGACAGATGTTGGCCATTTTCCCCCAGTTGCTCATGTAGCACCTTCTGCCACTAGAAAAGCTAACCTTCTGGGGACTGATTCTCTTCCAGATTCCATCCAGTTCTCTCCATGTTCCATACCAAGAGCATATGGTGTCTTCAGCAATAGGGTCTTACCATTAAATTTTGGTGGGTAGTAAAGTGTTCTGACAGAAATCTGTCTTCTTTTGGGAAACCTTGTAGGTCTCTCTGATCGACAGTTCATTATGGATGTAAACTGCATCCTGGTACTGGGAGTTACAGGCCAGGACCAAGGGAAAAGAAGAAAGAAAAAGATAGTTAATGTATAAGAGAAAGAGAGAAGAGAGAGAAAGACTGAGAAAAAAAATAGATAAAGCTTAGTCTTCATCATATCTTCTACAGGGCCCTTTGATTCAGGAGTTCCCTCTAAGGACCTGATGAAGGTTTAACCTTTTAGTCTATCTTTCAGGCTATAGAATATTATGGTACCAGCTCCATTTGGGTACAATTTTGTGTTCCCTTCATCTACCCTTAACCACCCCCCTTGTGCCCTACCCTCCCTATTATCTGGTCCTCAAGATGCCTGTTAGGTATGTCAGCATCTTGGGCAGATTTAGGAGCCACAGATGACTGAGACCATGCAACTGTTGTCATTCTGTGATTGGGTGAATTTGCTGAGAATAATCTGTTCCAAGTTTGGCTATTTTTATTCAAATTTCACTGTGTCATTTTTCCTTACTGCTGTGTAGAATTCCATCATGTAGATATACCACATTTTGGTTATCCATTCATCTAATTATGGACATCTGGGTTGATTTTATTTCTTAGCTATTATGAATTTGGCAGCTATAAACATGGTTGAGCAAATCTCTCTGAACTGAGGCATGGAGCTTTTAGGGTAAATGCCTGGTAAGAGAATAACTGGGTCTGTTGGTAACTATATAGTCAACCTTTTTTAGGAGTCAGCATATTGCTGTCCATAGTGGTTGTGCCATCTTACATTCCTACCAAAAGTGAATGAGGGTTCCTTGTTCTCCACAACCCCACCAGCATTTGTTTTTATTTGATTTTTTTTAATGTTTGCTAACTTTACTAGGGTAAGGTGGAATCTCATAGTTGTATTAATTTTCATTTTTCTGATGGTTTGGGATATTGAACATTTTCTTAAGTGTGTGTTTGCCATTTGTATTTCTTCCTCTGAGAACTTCCTGTTTAGTTCTCTGCCCCATTTTTTGAGTGGGTTGTTTTACTTTTTATTGTTTAGGTTTTTGAGTTCTTTGTAGATTCTAGAAATTAGTCTTCTGCCAGTTGTATAGCCAGAAAAAATTTTCTCCCATTCTGTGGGTAATCTATTGGCTCTGCTTATTATATGTTTATTTGTGGAAAAACTTTTCAGCTTCATGAGATTCCCAATGGTTGAGTGATATTTTTGATTTCCTGAGCTACTAGAGTTGTTCAGGAAGTCTTTCCCCACTCCTATATATCATGGAAAGTTCCTGCTATTTTTTTTCTTCCAGTAGTAGCAGAGTTTCTGGTCTTATGTTGAGGTCTTTAATCCATTTGGACTTCATGTTTGTGCATGGTGAAATGTGTGGATCTAGTTTCATTTTCCTGCATATGGTTATCCAGTTTGCCTAGCATCATTTGTTGAAGATGCTATCTTTTCTCCAGTCTACATTGTTTGGGCCTTTGTCAAATATCAAGTAGCTGTAATTACTTGACCCAAAGTCTGGGTCTTATATTCTATTCCATTGGTCTATAGTCTTGTTTTTATGCCTGTACAATGTTGTTTTTGTTACTATGGCTCTGTAATATAGCTTTAGATCAGGTATGATGATGCCTTCAGAAGTGTTTCTATTGCTGCGAATGTGATTGGATATCCAATGCCTTCTGCAGTTCCATATGAATTTTGAGATCATTTTTTCTACCCCTGAGAATAAAAATATTGGGATTTTTATTGGTATTGCATTAAATCTGTATATTGTTTTTAGTAAGATTTCATTACTTAATTTATCTTAGTTAAAATGTGAGCAATGTAATCTGCTCAGAGTAATATAAGAAAATTGCCTTGTGAGTTTGAGGAAATAGAAAAGGGTAAAAAATATTTTTCTAGGAAAACTGACAAATAAGTAAAGATACATCATGACTGCCAGGCAGAATCCATGGTGCACCTGGGTGTCATAGTGTGGACACCCGACACATTTGAATGTTTGTCTACAGATACAGAGTAGATGCAGCAGTAGCTGTACCAGTCAGGTATAATAGATTAGTGAGTTTGTGGTAGAATACAAGGCAGGGATTAGATCATTCGCCCATTGAATTCAAACTCACTAAGAAAAAACAAAGTGAAATAGTTAAGAGCAATGAAAAACTTTTAGAATTATTGGAGATCCTGGTAGGATCAAAAGGTTGCCTGGGTCAATGCAATAGAGTGAGTTATTGAAAACCTAGAGTGGAAAAGATAAAAATTATATGATAAGGGATTGCAGTTATTGATAATTACAAAATCCATTATATTGCCCTCAGACCTTATAGCTGAAGAATAGACCAAATAATAACTGGAGAAGAGATAGTGAAGAAACAGGGATCTCAACTGTTATAAAAATCAACATGCATTCAAGTTACATGGAGTTAAGTCTGTAATAGTATGCAGATATTAAGAATTTTTTTTAAAATGAGGAAAAATGCCTCTGGAATAGGTAGATAGAAGTTACAACTAGGGTCAGATGACAAAAAAACTCCATGGTAAGTGTTTTGAGGAAGCTAGCATGGTGGTGCACACCATTAATCCCAGCACTTTGGAAGCAGAGGTAGGAGGATCGACGAGAGTTTGAGACTACCCTGAGTCTACATAAGGAATTCTGGGTCAGCCTGGGCTAGAAAGAAACCCTACCTGAAAAAAAAAGGAAGGAAAGAAAGAAAGAAAGAAAGAAAGAAAGGAAGGAAGGAAGGAAGGAAGGAAGGAAGGAAGGAAGGAAGGAAGGAAGGAAGGGAGGAAGGAAAAACGTTTTGAGGAATAGGTGAAGAATAGCTAGGAAATTATGATGGAAATATATATCATACTTTTCTTACCTTCAGAATTACAGAATTATACTGGGAAAGTCATCACCCTGGTTTTAAATACTGACTGCTTGAGAAAAGGGAGGACATAACTCAGCTCCTCATTGAGAAGAACAATCTCCAGTGTACTTCATAAACCTTAGCATGCTATGCTGAGTATATACATCTATGGAACATTCCTGGAGAATATCTCTGGTTCATATATTCAGAGATAAAAGTCAGTCAACACAATTTAAAAAGCATGTCATCGAGTTTATCAGAAGTAGGCAAAAATAAAATTCCTTTAGACTTGTACAGAACTTGCATGAGATAAGTCAGATTATGGGATCAGAGCTTTATTTGCATTCTCACTTGGCTGAGAAAAGTCAAAACCCCTTGCTATTTTATGAGCAATTCTAAACCTCATGATATTGTATAATGTGAATGTTGTCTTCTGTTTCCTTTACATATGAAGACATTTTTCCATTTAACTCTCAATTTCACCCACCTGCTGGCTGTTTTCATAAATAATAAAGTAATGAGTGACAAGAGGGGAACAAGTGTAACATTCATGATGGAAAGATAGAATAAAATGTTGATATTTTATTCTGAAAGCTGAACACACTCTTTTCCCCAAGATTCTCTCAGTCTGTCTCTGTAAGAAAGACAAAATATCTTTGCAACACTTCATAGTGAAATGATAAGAGATTGTTACATCTTAGTCTTGAAAAGATTACCTTCCTGTAGCTCTGTGATAAATAATCTGTTAACTTTCCTTTTAAGATCCAACCACTTGCTAAATAATAAATAAGCTAATCTTAACTAGCTCACACAGAAATTAGAGAGGCCTTCTGCATTCCTGAAACCCTCAGAAACTCCATTGACTCAAAAACTGCTACTTGACAGGGACTGATATGGATATAACAGTAAGAAGTGGCTTCAAATTTTCAACACAGAGAGCTCCCTGTTGGCATTTAAAACAACTCTTCCCCTACACCCACCTTGATATACCAAGCAGCTTCATGGTAAGCTTTAAAAAATAAGAAAGGAACTTTAAAAAAAAATGTTACTTCTGAAGTCTCTTATTCAAAGTAATAGAAATGTTATTTTTTCTTGTTATGTTTAAAGTACCCATAGTTAAATTCAAAACTTTAATGACTTCCATTAGAAAAATTCCTCTTCCCTAACTCAAATGCTGAACTTACATTTTGCTAAGAAAACATAGTCATTTCTGTGATCCTCTAATAATTCAAAACCTAAACTTTGTTCTTGTTGTGACTTGGAGTTACTAAACTGATAAAATGAAGACACCATTCTATTTTTCTTTTGGATGCCTTGATCCATATTTGGGGTTTCATGTCGTTTTTCTCTAATTTGAAAGGATTTGTCTAATAGTCAGTGAATCACTACAATCAACAGTTGAAACTCACTGATAACCAATTAATAAAATGTTTATTGGACTGGAGAAATGGCTTAGCAGTTAAGGTGGTTGCATGCAAAACCTAAGGACCCAGGTTTGATTTCCTAGTACCCATATAAACTAGATGTACAAAGGTAGCACAAGCATCTGTAGTTTGTTTGCAGTGGCTGGCAGCCCTGCCATGTCCATTTTCTCTGTATCTGATTGTGTGTGTGTGTGTGTGTGTCTCTCTCATAAATAAATAAATAAAATATGAAATAATTTAAAATAAAAAAAATCTCTCACATATACTCTTTAATGAAAATCATAGCTAAATAAAGCTAAGAGTGTGCATAGAAGGAGCATCTATTTATTTATTTACTTGCAAGCAGACAAGGACAGAAGAAAAACAGAGAGAATGGGTGTGTCAGGGCCTTCAGCCAATGCAAATGAACTCCATAAGCATGCACCACCTTGTGCATCTGGCTTATGTGGGTACAGGGAATCAAACCTAGGTCTTTAGTCTTTACAGGCAAGTGCCTTAACTGCTAAGTCATCCCTCCAGCCCGTAGAAGGAGTGTCATGATGGAAAATTAATGTGAGGAACTGCTTAATTTCTATTGAGCTAAACTAAACATTAGTTTGAAATCTCTAAATTGCCTGTATCTTAATTACTAAAGTATTCATAATTCTAAGGAGTAAGTTTTGCACAGAAGAAATATTTACATAATCACAAATCTGTATCACTATAATTGAAACATACCTAAAATAAAATAAAAATATAGCCAAGGTATCACATCCACTACCAGAAAAAGCACTATGTTATGATTTTTCCAGATGAATACTGCTCACAGAAAATGCACCAAGCCTTATCTTGCTCATCACTAAGTAAAATAAAAACTTCTGCTTTTCAGAAAGATAAGAGGCTCAAATGAAATAATGCTCATAAAATACTTAGAAAATTATGTAGTAGGTAGCATCCTTTAAGTAAATGTTAGCTGTCATGCCAATTATGCTATAACAATTATTTACTCATAGTTGTGGCTTGCAGAATACTGTTTTAATTTACTGTGTGTTTATTCTCCTTAGTATTCTGTGGCATACCTTCTGAATTTAGCCCTGATACCCTTCCCACTTCCTGGCATGAGCTCTTGAAGTTCCATTCCCACTATGCTCTTCTTCATAGACCTCAGCTCTTACCAGCTGCATAATGAATGACTTCCCCAAAACTAAGTTGCTTAAAACACCAACACTTATTATCTCACAGTTTCTTTGCAGCCAGAATTTGAAAACAGCTCAGCTGTGTACTCACGCTGCTTCAGAGCTTCTCAAAGCTGCACTCCACATGTAACTGGGGTTTCAGGATCGTGTCAAGGCTCAGAGGAATGCTCCACACTTAAGTGCTCTATGTGGCTATAGATTCAACTCCTCATGAGCTGCTGATTTAGGAGCCTTTAATTCTCCACAGCCTATTGGTCAGATGCCATCTGCAATTAACAGGAGCCAGAAGATTCTCCAAAAGGGCAGCTCTGTACTTTTAAGTCATAGTATACCAGTCAAGAAGAAATAGGCCAAAAGTAGTCTTCTTTAAACTAATATGGTAGCAGCATTGCATCACTTTTGTCTTCCTGTTTATTTAAAACAAGACAGTGGTTCAAGAGGAAACAAAGGTATCACACTCAAAAGAAAAAGTTGTGACTACCTGAAAGTAAGCACTGAGGGCCATCATTCAAAGCTGTCTATCACATCATTGCACCTTCTTACCACTTCTTGCTAGTTAGTTGCTACAAGCCTTGGGGTCAGAAAATTGTTTAATTCCTAATTTCCAATTTGGGCTGCTGTCTGCTTAGATTTTTCAAAACACTAATAATAGCTAGACTCGTAGTTTCTAGTTTGTCATAAAATCATGGGCTTTAAAAAATAATTTTCAACTCCATTACATCTTTTCAAGTGCTCCTGGAGTTCAGAGCGGGTTTTGTGCACCTGATGCTTGAGAGAAATAGCAGTGGGCAGAGCAAGTGGCTCTCTCTGAAGACAGAATTGTAATATCTAAGAGAGAATCAGAGCTAAGGAAAGAGAATAACATATAAGAATTATCCTTGGGCTGGACAGATGCATCAGCAGTTAAGGCACTTTCCTGCAAAGCCTAAGGACTCAAGTTTGATTCCTCAATTCCCATATAAAGCCAGATGCACAAAGTGACACATGAGTCTGGAGTTTGTTTTGAGTGGCAAGAGTCCCTGGCATGCCTATTCTCTTTTTTTCTCTCTCTCTCAAATAAGTAAATAAATAAATATTTTAAAAAGCTATCCATACAATTCCATTAATGAAGACCAAACTGACCTATATTTTCTTCTTTACAACATAAAAAAACAAATGCTTTATTATATTATATTTATATAAAAACAAAAATGTATAATTGGTTACAGGTTAATCTACTAGAATTATTTATAAGACCAGAGGAGTAAGGAAGAGAAAGTTTGCTTAAATAATATCACTTTTGGGCCACCGCCTAGCTGCACTACAGACAACAAGGAAAAAAACAAAGGCAACTATTCAAGAGAAATTAGGAAATTTTTGCAAGAGGGAGGGCACAGATTGGGGTAAAAGAGGGAGGCACACACCCCAGCGACCCACGCCCCGCCAGCCGCAACCAGCCAAGACCTGCAAAATCGGGCGCCCCGGTGCCCTCCCCTGCGGCCCCGCGCACCATGCCCCACGCGCCCTGCTGGCCGCGCCTCACAACCCCCACGCCCCACGCCCCGCACCCCCGCCCCTCCCACCCAGCGCGCCCCACGCTCCCTATCCACACGCGGCAGGCGTGGCCCAAGCAAACCTCGGGATCCGGTGCCCCAGGCGCCAAGGCCTGCCCCATGCCCCCAGGATGCCCCCCCCTGCGCCCCAGACCCCCGCGCCCCCCCCCCCGCTCGCCTCCAGCCCCCCCTCCCACACCCCCCTGCGGCACCCAAACCCCGCGCGCCCCAGGCTCCCAATCAACACGGGGCAGGCCCGCCCCAAGTGCCCTGCAGCATCCCGTGCCCCCGCGCCGCCCCCCCCCCTGCACCCGGAGACGTCCTGCAGTGTCCCGCGCCCCATCTTACCTCAGCGTGCTCCACGCCCTCCCCCCACAACCCGCCACCTCCGTGACCCCACCCACGCGCGACCCGCCCCCGCCCCCCCCCCCCCCCCCCCCCCCCCCGTGAGTCCAGAGTACCCCGCGGCGTCCCGCAGCTTCCCGTGCCCCCTGGGCCCACCCGAGCGCCCCACCCCCCGCACGCCCTGCGCTCCTAACCACCCCCCCCCAGTGTGCCCCATGCCCCCAACCCCACACGCCCCAAGCCCCAAGCGCCCCGTCGCGCCTCCCGCCCCCACACCCCGCGCGCCCCTTCTCCCCCCCACCACGAGCGCTTCCCTGCGTGCCCAGGTGTGCCCCACGCCCCCCACACACACACCCCCACGCACCCCGCGACCCCCGAACCCCACCCCCGTGCACCTCGCGCCCCCCCAGTACCCCACCCACCACCCCACAAATCCTGCGCCCCGCATGCCTCAGCGATCTCCGCCCCCCCTCCATGCCCCGTGACCCCTGAGACACCCACCTCACGTGCCCTGCACCCCCCCCCCCCCCCCCCGCGCGTCCAGAGCAACCTGGTGTGCCCCACGCCCCCTCCCCCGCCGCGTACCCCGCGCCACTAGCTCCCTGAGAAACGCGGCGTCCCACGCGTCCTGTGCCTCCCGCATGCTCCCCCACGACCCCCTGCGCACCCCGTGCCCCTGCGAGCCCCACGCTCCGCGCCCACCCCGCGCCCCACACACACCCCCTGTGCGCGCGCCCCCCCCATGCCCACGGCATGCCTCTCGACCCCCCCCAACCGACCAGAGTGCCCCACGCCACGCGCCCCTCCAGGGCACCCCACCCCGTGCCCCCTGAACCTACCGCCTCCCACACGCCCCACCCTGATTGCCCAGTGTGCTGGCGCACCCCACGCCCCCCCCCCGCATGCCCCACTCGCTCCATACACCCTGTCGCACCCCGCACCCCACGTCCGCCCACCCGCCCACGCAACCTCCCCACGTCCCGCGTGGCTGTACTCTGATAGGGCACCCACCAGTCACGCCTGCCAGCCTGCTGCACTGAAGCTGAGACCTCCTACCTCGCCCTTGTTCTCTGATCCTGTGAGTAGATCAGCCATGTGGTGCTCAATTCGCAGGCCTGTGGGGGCCACCCCTGCCGTGAATAGGTGGCTGCCAGATCCCCTGCTGCTGTGCTCACATCACTTGCTGCCAGTCAGCCTCTGCGGTGTCCTAATTCCGTACCCACATCATCTGCCTCTGCACTACAATTGCACGTGCAGCGGGCCCATACCCACAGCAAGAGCCACATAAGTCCACACTGAGTCACTAGCGCCAGCGCAGGTGCCATCCCCTACCTGTACATCGCCACCCATCCCCCACTCCCCTGAGGCAGAAGAGCACAGACTGTTTACAGCCCTCAGTGTACCTAGCCAGAGTCTGGGCACCTTTAGGGCTTGCTACCTCAGTCCCCTTTCAAGCTCAAAGGCAGGCAGCTTAGGTGCATTACTGGGTGAGAATTCAGGCAACTTTGGTGCCCCTGTCAGGCTATAGATAGGCAGCTTTGGCAAGAGTGAGCAAAAACCCAGGCTGCTTGCAACTGCCCCAGGCTGCCTTGGATTCGCATTAAGCTAGATCCCAGGCTGCTCCACCCACCTACCTGCCCATACACTGACATGGGTAGACCACAGCGCAAAAGAAATAACACGAAAAATAAAATGCAAGAAAATCCAGACAGATCACCCAGTCCAATAAGGATCACAACTAACCAAAACATATAAGAGTGTTTAGGATCAGAACATCAAGTGGAAGCAATGAACAATGCAACCCTGACCAAATTACTGCTAGATCTGACAGGAAAGCTACAAAGGATAGATAATCGTATGGATGCTACCATCACTAAGCTAGAGCAATATGAGAAGACACTGAAGGAATTCAAAGAGAGCTGAGAGAGTTGAGGGAGAGTGAAAAAAAAAAAAAAGGACCTTAAAAATCAGCTGGCCACACTAAATGAAAACATAAAGAAATGCAAGGATGGTTTCCAAGAATCATCAAGAAAATCAGAAAATGAGAAAAAAGGGAGTTGGACAAAGTGATGGAAGTGATACATAAGAAAGTAGTAGAAAATGCAAACTTAATTGAACAAGTACAAAACTCACTAGAGGCTCTCAAGAATAGAGTCAGCGAAGTGGAAGATAGAAATTCTGATCTGGAAGACAGGATGGAAGAAACAGTTCGAGAGTCCAAAAATTTCAGTAAGTTCAAAAGTTCCTGTGAACAGAACATGAGGGAATTGTGGGATACACTTAAACATCCTAATATCAGAATCATTGGAATACCAGAAGGAGAAGAATTTCAGACCAAAAGCATGGAGAACTTATTTAACACATTAATTGAAGAAAACTTCCCCTGTCTCTTAAAAGAAAGGCCCATCAAGATTCAAGAAGCAAACAGAACTCCTAACCAACTAGACCAAAGGAGAAACTCCCCAAGACATATTATCATTAAGACTGTAAACATTGACACCAAGGAAAAAAATCCTAAAAGCAGCTAGGGAAAAACAGCACACCACTTTCAAAGGAAACCCCATCAAAATTACTTCAGACTTCTCAATGGAAACCCTGAAAGCTTGAAGGGCCTGGAATGAAACCTCCAAAACTCTAAGAAACTATGGCTTCAAAACCCAAACTACTCTACCCAGCAAGAGTCTCCCTTATAATAGATGATGAAAGGAAAACTTTCCATGACAAAACACAGCTTTACAATTATATGAACAAAAAACCAAACCTACAGAAAGTACTCCAGGAAATTCTCCACAGAGAAGAAATTAACCAAACACAAATGCCTATAAGAAGCAAATAACAGCAACCAAACCCAGAGTAGATAGAAAAACAAAACAAAACTAAATTCCATGGAAATGCCAACACACCTCTACCACCACAACATGACAGGGATCAAATCAAATCTCACAGTCATCACCCTAAACATTAATGGCCTTAATTCACCCATCAAGAGACACAAGCTAACAGGGTGGATCAAAAAATTAGACCCCTCAATCTGCTGCCTTCAAGAAACCCACCTTACCACTAAAGACAGAAACCTCCTCAGTGTGAAAGGGTGGAAAACAATATTCCAAGCAAATGGGAATAAGAAAGAAGCAGGTGTAGCTATATTAATATCAGATAAAGTTGACTTCAAACCAAAAACAATCAAAAAAGACAAAGAAGGCTACTTCCTACTTATAAAGGTAACAATCCATCAAGAGGATATTACAATCATAAATCTGTATGCACCAAACACAGGGGCACCACAGTTCATAAGACAAAACCTACTTGACAATAAAAAAGAAATAACCACCAACACCATCATAGCTGGGGACTTTAACACACCATTATCAGTAATAGACAGATCATCCAAACAGAAAGTCAACAGGGAAGTAAGAGAGCTCAACAAAACCACAGAGCACTTAGACCTAACAGACATCTACAGAACTTTCCATCCCAAATCCACAGACTACAAATTCTTCTCAGCAGCCCATGGAACATTCTCTAAAATAGACCATACACTGGGTCACAAAGATAGCCTCCACATATTTAGGAAAATCGACATAATTCCCTGCATGATATCAGATCATAATGCTATATTCCTAGAAATCAACAACAAAAAAACCAACAAGAACCCCAACGGCAACTGGAAACTGAATAGCACACTCCTAAACAATAAGTGGATACTGGATGAAATAAAAAATGAAATTGCAAAATTCCTGGAATTGAATGACAATGAGAACACATCATACCAAAACTTATGGGACACAATGAAGGCAGTCCTCAGGGGAAAATTCATAGCACTCAATGCCTTCATAAAAAAGACAGAAAGATCCCAAATCAATAGCCTAACCATCCACCTAAAGGCATTGGAAAAACAAGAAAAATCCAACCCAAAGAGCTCCAGAAGGAAAGAAATAATTAAAATCAGAGCAGAAATTAATGAATTGGAAACAAAGGAAACAATTAAGGCAATTGACAGAACAAAGAGCTGGTTCTTTGAAAAAATAAACAAAATTGACAAACCTCTGGCCAATTTGATCAAGCCAAGGAAAAAAAGGAGAGACTCCAAATTAACAAAATTCAAAATGAAAAAGGAGAGATCACAACAGACATCAGTGAAATCGGCAGAATCATCAGGACTTATTTCAAAAACCTCTACTCCACAAAACTGGAAAATGTGGAGGAGATGGATAAATTCCTGGATGCATATCATCTACCAAAGCTAAACTCAGAGCAGATCAACCACCTCAATGAACCCATCACGCTCATGGAGATTGAAAAACTAATAAAAAAAAAAAAAAAGAAGAGACCAGGACCAGATGGATTCCCAGCCGAATTTTATCAAACCTTCATGGAAGAACTCAAACCAATCTTCCTAAAAATATGCCACACAATTGAAGAACAGGGAAAGATACTCAACTCCTTCTATGAAGCTAGCATCACCCTAATCAACATACGAAAATCTGTCAATGTAATACACCACATAAACAAGCTTAAACATAAAAATCACATGATCATTTCGATAGATGCAGAAAAGGCCTTTGACAAGATACAACATCATTTCATGATCAAAACATTGGAGAGAATCGGCATGGCCGGTTCACATCTTACCATAATAAAGGCAATATACAAAGCTCCAAAGGCCCAAATAATACTTAATGGAGAGAGACTGGAAGAATTCCCATTGAGATCAGGAACAAGACAGGGATGTCCTCTCTCACCTCTGCTTTTCAATATAGTTCTGGAAGTCCTAGCACAAGCAATAAGGCAGGAGAAGGAAATAAAAGGGATACAATTTGGAAAGGAAGAAGTTAAATTAGCTCTATTCGCTGATGACATGATTGTATATGTAAGAGACCCAACAGACTCCATCCCAAAACTCCTGAAAGTGATTAACTCCTATAGCAAAATAGCAGGATACAAAATCCATGCACAAAAATCGGTAGCATTTCTGTATGCAAATGACAAAGACACAGAAAAAGAAATAAAGGACATAGTCCCATTTTCAAAAGCAACAACAACAACAAAATATACCTTGGAATAATGTTAACCAAAGAAGTAAAAGATCTATACAATGAAAATATAAAAACTCTCAAAAAAGAAATTGAGGAGGACTTGAAAAGATGGAAAGACCTCCCATGCCCCTGGATAGGCAGAATTAACATAGTGAAGATGACAATCCTACCAAAGGCAATATATAGATTTAACGCAATTCCAATTAAAATCCCTACAGTGTTCTTCACAGAGATAGAAAAAATGATCTCAAATTTCATATGGAAAGGCAGAAGGCCTTGCATATCCAAACATATCCTCAGCAAAAGAAATACCTCTGGTGGCATCACCATACCCGATATAAAGCTATATTACAAAGCCATAGTAATGAAAACAGCATGGTACTGGCATAAAAACAGGAGTATAGACCAATGGAGTCGACTTGAGGACCCAGATTTTGGGCCAAGCAACTATAACTACTTGATATTAGACAAAGGCCCAAACAATATAGACTGGAGAAAAGATAGCATCTTCAACAAGTGGTGCTGGACAAACTGGATAACCACATGCAGGAAACTAAAACTTGATCCTCACATTTCACCATGCACAACACTCAAATCCAAATGGAGCAAAGACCTCAACATAAGACCAGAAACTCGAAAACTACTGGAAGAAAACTTAGGAAGTACTTTCCATGATATAGGAATGGAAAAAGACTTCCTGAATATAACCCCAGTGGCTCAAGTTCTTAAACAGTCACTCAACCATTGGGATCATATGAAGCTGAAGATTTTCTTTACAGACAAGCATATAATAAGCAAAGCCAATATAATACCCACAGAATGGGAGAAAATATTTGCAGGTTATCCAACTGATAGAGGCCTTATCTTCAGAATTTAAAATGAACTCAAAAGTCTAAACAATAAGAAGACAAATACCCCACTCACAAATTGGGGCACAGAGTTAAACAGGCAATTCACAGAGGAAGAGATACAAATGGCAAACACACACTTAAGAAAATGTTCATCATCCCTAATCATCAGAGAAATGCAAATTAAAACAACTATGAGATTCCACCTTACCCCAATAAGGATAGCCAACATCAAAAGGTCAAATGAAAATAAATGCTGGCGAGGATGTGGAGAAGCAGGGACACTCATTCACTGTTGGTGGGAATGCAGGATGGTACAACCACTTTGGAAAGCAATAGGGAGACTCCTGAAAAAGCTGACTATAGAAATACCAACAGACCCAGTTATACCATTACTGGGCATGTACCCTAAAACCTTCAAAGCAAAAGCCAGAGAGATTTGCTCAACCATATTTGTAGCAGCTCAATTTGTAATAGCTAAAAGCTGGAATCAACCCAGATTTCCATCATTAGAAGAATGGATAACAAAGATGTGGTATATCTACACAATGGAATTCTATACAGCAGTAAGAAAAAACGACATAAAGAAATTTGAGGAAAAATGGTTGAACTTGGAACAGATCATTCTCAGCGAACTTACCCAATCACAGAAAAAAAATCGACCCATAGTCTCACTCATCTGCAACACCTAACCTGAATTTGCCCAAGATGCCTTACATACCCAGCAAGCACCTCATGGACTAGACAATAAGATGGATGGGAGCGCAGGGAGGGAATCAAAGGGTGGAAAACAGTAATCCGGACCCAAACAGCAATGGTACCATAAAATTCTACTTCCTAAAAGACAGACCAAATGGCTGAACCTTCACTAGACCCTTACAGGAAACACCTGAACCACAAGACACTGGAGATGGTAGGATCAAGACTGACCTAAATCCTCTACATCTTCCCTCCCTCCCTCTCCCCCTCTCCCCTCTATCTCTCTCCTCTCTAACTCTTGTATATTAGTTATCTTTTTCCTCAATTTCTTAGTGGACACTGACCTGTAACCCCCACTTCCAGCTTGGGCCTACCATCCACAATGAGCTTTTGATCAGAGAAACCTACAAGGTTTCCCAAAACAATGACAGACTTCTGTCAGAGTACTTGATGACCCACCAAAGGCCACTGGTAAGACCCTATTGCTGAAGACTCCATACGCAGCTGACGCGTAAAATGGAATGACATGACTGGAAGCCAGGAGAGAGTCAGACCCCAGACAGTCAGCGTGTCTAGTGCCAGAAGGCGCTACATAGGCGACTGGGGGAAATGACCAAGATCTGTCCAAGCAAAACATTGTTTAACCTAATTAGCAACAAATAACTGGATGTGATGCCCACACATGTGCAATAGTGGTACACAGCCATGGTGAGGAATCAATTGCTCTTGATTTGGCTAACTGATCCACTCAGTGGTACTAGACCCATAGCTGGAGCTGGGAAACAAGTCAGAACCATACCCAAACACAAGCCCACTCTACAATATCAAGCTACCATCAATCACAGGGTATAAGAGGGCATAAACCTATCATACTGTCTATCAAAAAAGTAAGTGTTATCTCAATTTTCCGGATGCTAACTTACTCTCCATTGGAGAATCTGCTTCTCTTTTCCAGATAGATGTAGATCCTAAGAAGAGAGCTGCCCCAACATACTTCCAAAGGGGCCCGACTAAAAATAAGGACAACTGGCGAAATAAGCAAGGGTGATGTTTTCCTGTGAACTGGATACCAGCACAAAGGGGAAGGAGATCAACACAGAGAAAAATCAACTCCTACCAAATCAGAGAGCCAGAGCCTCAGAGGCCCCCAACACCTCAGCACTGAAGCAGACCAAAAATGAACCCAACATGGCTCAGGGAAATCTTGCGGAAGAGGGGGCAGAAAGAATGTCAGAGTCACATGTTGGGTCATGATTTGCAGAGACATTTATCATACCAATAACTGGGGGCTAACTCCACAATGCACGACCCATTTTCATTAACAAGGAGGGTCTAATGGGAGGGGTAAATCACAGATGAGCCTAAATAATGGTAACAAACTGCCTGTATTTACTGAAAAGAAAACTAATAAATTAAATTAAAAAAAATAATATCACTTTTGTGATAATAAGGAATTGAGCCTTTTTTTTGTATTTTTATTTATTTATTTATTTGAGAGCAACAGACACAGAGAGAAAGACAGATAGAGGGAGAGAAAGTGGGTGCGCCAGGGCTTCCAGCCTCTGCAATCGAACTCCAGACACGTGCGCCCCCTTGTGCATCTGGCTAACGTGGGACCTGGGGAACCGAGCCTCGAACCAGGGTCCTTAGGCTTCACAGGCAAGCACTTAACTGCTAAGCCATCTCTCCAGCCCAGGAATTGAGCCTTTTAAGAAATGTTTCTTTACTCTAGTAAACATGTTGACCAATATATTAAACAAATTATTTTTAACAGCATGGAACTCAGATGTTGTATAAATTATTACAAATTTTAATATCTTCCAAATGCAAATAAGGAATAATATGAATCACCATCAATATTTTATCTAAAACATTAATCTCCTAGAAACACAGCTTCAAGAAACCATGTAACTAAGAAAATCATCTTAAATAATGGCTAACTTCTTGTTTTGATTCTGAAGAACTCAGTTACCTGATTTATTTGTCTAATATGTATACTTAGCAAATAAGACAAAAATTGTGTGATTAATTTTCATCACTCACTTCCCTATACAATTGAAGTTTGATAAATTAGAGATGTGAAGTCGATAAATCCTTTGAGCCATAGACTCATATTAAATTTTAAAATCTTTCTTTCTGACTACATTTATACTGGGATTAAATAATCCATTTTAAATTCCTCTTATTGCTGAAAGCTCGAGTAACGTTGTTAAAATATTAGTAAAGTTGAATTCATGTAATCCCAAAGATATTAGAGAATTATTACAGTCTAAAAACTGTTTGACAATAAAAGACGTTCTGACCAGCAAAATAGCACAATCAATATTGTTACTTTTCTCAAACCCAATTAAAACAACAAAAGAAAGATATATGTGGAGGGTTAGAAGCAACCTCAATTAAACTCAAAATAACTCTACTCCCAAAGTGATGGGCTTTCCCACATATTTCAATATAATTTTGATTTTATTAAAGTAATTTTTGGGAAACAAAACTATAGAAATAAAAGAGAGGTGAATGTCTCTGTGTTCTTGAAACAGGAAAAAGGTTGTAGCAAGCATAGCACTAAAACTGCTCACCACAGCTAATAGTTGCTGGGGGCTGGGAGTCAGGTTCTTCAGTGGTGGAGCCACGTTTAAATTGTCCGTTTTCCAATATATAACCCATGCTCATTCAAGCAACCCAATACACACACACACACACACACACACACACACACACACACACGAAATTAGGAATGGGAAGAAGAAGGGATTTCATGTGAAAGGAAAAGCAATTTTTATATGATTAAAGTGCATGCCTCAAAAGCTTAAGAATATGAGTTCTATTCCAAGATCCTATGTTAAAAATATGGACATTGGGCTGGAGAGCTAGCTTAGTGGTTAAGGGGTTTACCTACAAAACTACTGGACCAAGGTTCAATTCCCTAGAACCCACATAAGCTGATGTACAAGATGTAGCATGTGTCTGAAGTTCATTTGCAGTGGCTGGAGAGCCTGGAACACCCATTTTCATTCTCTCTCTCTCTCTTTCTCTCTCTCTCTCTCTCTCACACACACACACACACACACACACACACACAAATAAATAAACATAATATAAAAATCTGGGCATGGTAGCATGTGAAAAAAAAAGTTATTTATACTGGGCATGGTGGCACATGGTTCTAATCCCAGCATTCTGGAGGATCACGAATTTGAGGTCAGCCTGAGACTACATAATAAATTCCAGATCAGTTTGGGCTAGAGCAAGACTCTACCTTAAAAACCAAAAAATAATAATAAAAAGCATCTGGATCCTTTGGAATGTACTGGCCAGCCAGTCTCACATAAAGTGACAAGTTCCACACTTATGAAAGATCCTCTCTCAAAGGAGGAAGATAGTGTGTACCTGAGGTACAAAAGGCAGCTGGCACCTGATGAACAATACCTAAAGTTATACACACACACACACACACACACACACACACACACACACACACACACATACATAAAAATACCTTTGGACTGCGGTGATGGTTCAGTGGCACCTGCCACACACAGTTGTCTATAAGTTCAGATCCCAAGAATCCATGTAAAGCCACATGCTCTAGTATTAGTATGTGGAATCCCAGTATACCAGAGCAAGAAGGTAAGTAGAAACATGGGAATTACCTGGAAGCTCTCAGGCCAACAAGCCTGGCAAATACAGCGATGAGCAACCAAATGAGAGACACTGCTTCAATCCAAGATGACGGCAAGGACCCAAACATGAGGTTTTCCTCTGACCTCCATGTGCATGATATGATATGCCTAAGTCTACATCCACACACATGAGTATGTACACACACACACACACATACTCACCCAAAACAACTTTAATATTAAGAAAGCTAGAAGCAAGAAAATTAAAATCACAGTGAAATGCCACTACAGAAACTTATTCTATGCATAAGTACACACACTTAGCAAACACTAACAACTAAAATTGTTTCCCAAATTTGAGAAACACATTCCACCTGAGTAAGGTCAGGGAAGGGGATAGAGGAGAGGATGGGGTGAGAAGAAAGTTAGTTAAAATAAAAGATGTTATGACTGAGACATATGGAAACCTACTTCTTTGTTAGCTAAGTAATCTTCTGTTCAAAAAGAGTTTGGGAAGAAGTACCTTGTGGTGATGAATAATGCAGTTCCTAAAAGCCATAGGTGTCATATCAGTGATATGAAACCTTCCAGTAAAGTGTTGGTCAGGGAAGCCTGGGATTCCCCCAAAACAATACAGGCTATTGTCAATGCCACCAGAACAAGATGCCAAGACCCTATTGCTGAAGACTCTACATGCTTAGACTGTTGATCACTAAGAAATCAAGCTGGAGCAGAGCTGTAAGCCTCCTCCCTGTTGGCTGTCATACTGCTGGAAAAGGCTAGGCAGCCACCTAAGGAAGTATTTTAGTTAGCTTCATGTTTCTGGGACAAAATGTCCCAACCAAATGCAGCTGTCGGGAGGAAAAGATTTATTTTGGTTTAGAGTCTCAAGGGGAAGCTTTATGATAGCTGGGAAAAGATGGTAGAGCAGAAGCTAGACATCACTTCTGCCACACCATGTGGAAAACAGCAGCAGGAGAATGAACCAAGTTATGGCAAAGGGGAGCTGGCTACAATACAACTAAGCCAACCCTAGAAATACAGCTCCTGAAGCAAGCCCCTGTCTCCCCAAAGTTCCGACAGCTGGGGACCAAGTATTAAAATCACATAAGTTTACAGTGGATATCTTATTCAAACCACCACAAGATGAAGTGTTAGTAAAGGCCTTAATCAGTGGTGGACACAACAGGCTTCACTGTTGTCTAGCTACGCAAAATGTGCCAAATTGCTGCAATGGCAACATGTTGGTTATGGAGAAAACCAACTGCTCTCTGACTGGATGTCAGTACTACTACATAAGTGGGAATTCATACTTGGTACTAAAACACTGATCAAAATCTTATGACTGGGGAGGTTATCAGCTCTAGGTGGGAAACTGTCACTATTGTTTGACTACATGGACATATTATGTCCAACAAACTGCCCTTAAATACGTATGTTTATGCTCATATAGTAATGCTACCCTCAGTTTTGGTTAAAGAATCTTTTCAGATGGTTGTGATTATTCAGGACACTCCAAATTCATCAAAGTGCTAAAATGTGACAGTGAAGTGATTAGCACTAAGGAAACCATCCTTATCACACCCTGCAAGGTTCAAGAACCATTGTAGAAAAGGTGGCAGAAAGAATATAAGAGCCAAAGGAAGGGCAGGATTGCTCTCGAATAATGTCACCCAGACACAAAGTGACCAAGGTATGTTCATGACATCAGTGTTCCGGCAATAAGTTCAAAAGATCTGAATAATAGGAATTCAAAAAATGATGACATAAAAATAGAGCATGGACTAGTTGAAAATAACAAGGTATTTATTTGGTGGAGGGAGGTAGAAGAGAGAGGGACAAAAGAAGAAAGTTGGGAGGGGAATATCCAGGGCACATTTTATGTGTGTACAAAGGTCAATCAAATGTTTTTAAAAAGTGATAACACAGATATTGACATAACTCTGAGTCATTTCATCTGAGCATCACAAGAATCTGGAACAATGTAACATCATTTTAACTAACTAAACAGAATATCACTATCCTTAGCCCAATAGATACCATAAAAGTATTTGCAAAACTTTAGAGGCAATCTAATAAAATTTCTCAGTAAACAGAAAATGAAGGAAATTTCTCCAATTTGAAAACAGGCTTTATGAAAACTTTAATTTCTTTCTTTTGTCTTTAATTGATAAAATTTCTACTGAAAATTCTCATTTTATACATGATTTTAAAATGATTTATATCTTAGTATATATAGAATCATCTATATGTATAAATTTATAGGAATATTTTATATTAAGACTATAAAGAATGTTTTATAAGAGGATGAGGCAGGGCTAGAGAGATGGCTTAGAGGTTAAGCACTTGCCTGTGAAGCCGAAGGACCCCGGTTCAAGGCTCAATTCCCCAGGACCTATGTTAGCCAGATGCACAAGGGGGGCACATGCATCTGGAGTTCATTTGCAGTGGCTGGAAGCCCTGGAGTGCTTGTTCCATGCCCCTCTCTTCCTCTTTCTCTCTCTGTGTCTGTCACTCTCAAATAAATAAAATAAAAATAAACAAAAAATATTTTTTAAAAAAGAGGATGAGGTATATGCTATGCTAAAAAAATGTTGCCAAAACAAATCATAAGATTAATGGTCTGCATGACATCCCATGCAAAAGATGCAGCACTGTAATATCAGTAAAGCTGGTAACCAACTATTACCTCAGTGGAAGTATTAAATTACAACAGATATCTAGAAGCCACACTAGGGAGATCTGTACAAGTCTTACTGAATCTCCTTTGAGGCATTGAATCTAAGACAATTCCTCATAATTAACAATGAAGAAGTGTGACAAATTGATATTTCATAACAATTACCTAATTATATTTTATTATATTGCTACTAAAGTTCAAACACTATTTTAAATGAAGTATTAAAATAAAATAGACCATGTGAATGATGGTCCATTCACTAGTAATAGTAGGCACAATTAAATAAACTACAAAAGGTCATGTACTCAGAAACTTATATTCTAGTGGATAAATCCATAGTATACAAGCATGAACAAATGTATGTATAATATATCAATCACAATAAGTATGACAAAATGTGTAGTGTGGAGTGACAATAATGATCACATTGCTTATATAAGACATTTTGGGAAAGGGCCTCCTGAATATGTGACCATTAAACAGGAAGCAGAATACCGTGAAGTAAGGACTGTACAGAGTGGCAGAAGGAACATTCCAGGCAACAAGTGCAGTATGTGCAATTACTTGTCAGTGGAAAGTGTTGGACACAGCTGAGAAATAAGAAGGAGGCCAATCTCATCAAGATGCAGTAAGTGTAGGGTGAGTGGAATACTTGGAAGCTGGGCTTAGAGGACAGATCCATTCCATGAGCAGACAATAAAGATACATTGTATTTGGAATTGGAGTCCTCACTCTTCTCTTGTATGCCCTCCTTCCCAGAATCCACCAGCCTGGCGTAGAAAGTGGAGAAAATTTTAACAGTAGGGATTATGGTTTTTTCTCATAATGGCCATTGTTGTGATGGGGAAAATAATTAGAATTGTGCTTGCATTTTGGTAAATTTTATTATTTATTCATTTATTTACTTGAGAAAAGAGGAAGAGAAAGGGCACCAAAGGGCCATCTGCCACTGTAACTGAATTCCAGACAAATGTGTCACTTTCATGGGTACTGGGGAACAACCTGGGTTATCAGGCTTTACAAGTAAGTGCCTTTAACCACTAAGCAATCTTTCAAACCCCATTTTGGTAAATTTTCATGGTAGAAAAAATTAAATAAAACATCTGTTTTATGCATGTGGAGAAAATACAGGGCAAGAACTTGAAATTTCTCCCTAATATCTTAAAACACTACCAGCAAGTGATTGAAAGATTTATATTTTTACTCAGTTTTATTTTGTCTGAAACTCGGCTTACATAAAGATTATAAATGGAAGAAGAAAATTGGCATGTCTAGAGCACTCTTACCCTTATATTTTTACTCTAAAATTTGATGACTACTATCTTTGCATCTCAGGTACATATCTAACTAAATTTATTATATTCTTGGTTATATTAAATTATGAAGTTGGCATATCAATCTCTCTGTGACGTGATGAGCTACCTAAGCACAAAACTTCTGAGCAATATATTCCAGGATGAAATAGAGGGCCCATAAACGTTTTTCTAAATTGATAGGGACTATTCATCACAGTATTTTAACATGATCTTGCACACTTAGTGAAGCAATGTGCACATCTCCCTCCCCGACCTGCAGCACAGTACCCCAGAAAAAATGACTGATTGCAAACTGTTTCCTGCCCTGCACTAGAACTCAGACCGTAGCTCAAAGTGAGAGTGAACTTTTACAAACCCATGGATATTATGTACTGATTTCTAAAGTTCAAAGAGAAACAAGAGATTCATACAATTTCTATGAACCTGTTTATTTAAAATACATATGTGTCATGCAACATTAAATAAGCCAGCTGATGTAAAGGCTCATAGCCAAACAGGAGAGGTGTTATTTGTAGGCATCAAACTAATTTGATAATTAAGAAAATGTCTATGAATATAATAGCTATAATTAATTGACCTTTTCCAAGATGCTAAAAGACTTATTTTTCTTGTATTCATACTTCTTAAATGTCAGAATAAAGTAAATGACAAATGCAAAAGTTAAAAATAGTAGAAAAACATATGCTATTTATAATTCTTAAAGGATAAGTACTATATTTATATTAACTTGTTATGTGATTAAAATCCTGACAAGTCATTTGGGATACATTTCAACACATGACACTATGTGATTCTTTAAAATTGTTTATTAAATTAACTTCTTTCCAATTCTAGTTATACATATATATCCATTTCCTTTATTTTACATTTAATTATTATATTTGCATTAAGCCTAATGAAAATATTAATTGATAGAATTTTTAATTTTAAATGTGTACCAAAATGAATAGGAAAATATAGCTCTTATATACAATATTTTTAATACAAAATTATATGCAATAATTTTCTGGCCTCTTTACCATCAGTAACAGACAGTTTGTTGGTGCTGAGGATAGACAATAGGTTCTCACACATGCTAAACAAGCTTTATCACTGTCTGAAATGGTTTAAAAATTTAATTCATTTGTGTAGTTGTTATTTTAATAACACATCCAATTGTTTACTCTTGATTATTTGTCCCAAGAAATTCTTCAATTTTTAGATTATGTAAATTCAATTATGTAAAATGTTTATCCTGCATGAATCCTGGAATATCTATAGCATGCTGAGGAAATAATGTTAAGAAAATAGAAGGCTGGGGAGATGGCTCAGTTGATAAAGTTCTTGTTTTGTAAGCATAAAGACCTGGATTAAATCTCCACCATCTGCATAAATGTTGAGAGTGATGGCAAACATTTCTAATCCCAGTTTAGGAGAGTTAAAGACCTGAGAATTCCTAGGGCTCATTGACAGGCCAATGAGAGATTCTGTCCCACTTTTCAAAGTTAGACAGATTATATGTTTGAAAGACATCTTGCTATTTTTCATGCCCATAAAATGGTATTCCACACCCAGTGTTCACACCACTGTGAATAATGTAGTATTTAAATACTGAGTAATAGGATATGTTCATGATTGACTCACTCTTTTCTCCCTTGAATTATTGGATGGCTGAGAGTCATAAGACAATTCTGAACTCTTCAGGAAGCAAGAGGGATAGGCAAAAATGGAGTGGAGGATGGATGGATCCCTGCTTAGGAAATTACTTCAGGGCCTTGAAGAAGTAAACCGCAATCAAGAAAGAAGACATATGGACTATGTACCAAACTCAGAATATAGTCACAGACAACACCCTCTCTACCTTGAAATTGGGGAAGAAGAAGAGCATATCAGCAAGGTATAGAAAAGCAAGATGCATACCATATAACAGAAATTTAATGGAAATATACACCTGGGAAAAGTGAAAACTCTTTTTTAAAGTAAATAAGGGGCTGGAGATATAACTTAGTGGTTAAGGTATTTGCCTGTGAAGCCTAAGAACACAGGTTGAATTTCACAGCATCCATATAAGCCAGTTGCACAAGTGATGCACGTGTCTAGGTGTTCCTTTGCAGTGGCTGGAGAGCCTGGCATGCCCATTCTTTCTCTATTTGCCTCTTTCTCTGTTTCACTCCTAAATAAATAAATAAATAAAAATTTTAAGGTAAGTAAATAGATTTTCCATATGAGCATAAATTTATATAAAAATATAAGTATACAGATATGAAATAACTGATCCAAATAGGATAAAGCCAATTTCAATCAAAAACCAAATTGAATTAAGCCCAAGAAAAATCAAACTGAAAGATATTAGAACTATGGCAATAGGTACATACTTCTAAATTCATAAAATATTTTATGATTAAAATGATCAAAACTGCTCTCATAATGCATAAACTACAACCCCATGGGAAATACCTGCAACCCCACTGAGAAGCACCCCCAACAGAATGGGGGCAGGGACAAGGGGAAAGAGGGTACTGACACATAATGTATCCATACAAAACATCTTGTTAATATAATTATAATAATAATAAACATTAACGAAAGAAAAAAGAAACTCCAAACATAATAGCTGCATGCATCTAAAAGAAAGGCTTTAAATAAGAAGTTATTATAGGTATTCACATATATTAAAATAATATAATGACATTTTAGAATAGGTGCTAAAACATAAATGCTTCTGTGGATGGGAAAGATAGATGATATTAGAGAAGATGATAAAATTTTTAAAATGTAATAATTTAGAGCTTTGGGTGGGTGAAGAGGACAAGGGGCTTCATCTTGTGATGATGTAGGGGAAGAAAAGGCTTATGTCTGTATAAATCTCTAGATTCTAGAAAAGGCCCATGCAGCAATCGGTTCAGAAAAGCAGTCTACAGTGATTTACTATAAGTTTTATGTGGCATGGGTACCTTCAGTAGGAAATTCAGATCCAAAGACACAGATAAATCTAGGTACTTTATGCTCAGGCAGTAGACAGTCATGGGAAAATATGATTGGAGGACAAAAGGATATTATCCAACAGATATGAAGTGGGCCAAGCTTAGCAGAGCTGTTTATTCTCATTCATTTTGACATCTCTGCCTCTGGCACCTTTCTTCCAGGCAGAGGAAACCCCTTTCAAATGGGGATTATATGGGCTGCTTCACAGAACAGGGAAATTTGACAGTGGTCTTCCTGCACTATTTCATGGCTCATGGAAATTGAAAAGGCAATCAAAAACCTCTCCAAAAAGAAAAGTCAAGGACTGGAAGCCTTCTCAGCTGAATTCTACAAAACCTTCATAAAAGAACTGAAACCAATTTTCCTCAAACTATTCCACATAATCAGAGACCAATAACTCATCCCCAATGGCTTTTATAAAGCTAGCATCAAACTAATACCAAAACCAGACAGAGATGCAACAAGGAAAAAAAGTTATAGGCCTGTATCCCTAATGATTTAGATGCAAAGATCCTAAACAAAATACTTGCAAACAGAATTCAACAACACGTCAAAAGCATTACCCACCTTGATCAAGTAGACTTCATCACAGGGATGCAAGGATAGCTTACCATACAGAAATCATTCAATATAATAGACCACATAAGCATACTTAACCATAAGAACCACATGATCACCTCAACTGATGCAGAGAAGGCTTTTGACAAAATACACCACCACTTCATGATCAAAACACTAGGAAGAATAGGCATGAAGGGTTTATATCTCAACACAATAAAGGCTATATATAAAGCTCCTAAAGCCCAAATGATTCTTAATGAGGAAAATTTCAAGCAGTTCCACTGAGATTGGGAACAATACAGGGGTACCCACTTTCACTGCTCTTCAACATAGTACTAGAAGTACTAGCCCAAGCAATAAGACAGGAGAAAGAAATAAAAGGTATTCAAATCAGAAAGAAAGAAGTCAAGTTAGCCCTATTTGCAGATGACACAATCCTATATATAAGTGACCCAAAAGTTTCCATCCCAAAACTTCTAAGGGTGATGAATTCCTTCAGAAAAGTGGCAGGATACAAAATAATTGCACAAAAATTAGTAGCTTTTGTATATGCAAAGGATAAATATACAGAGAAAGAACTCAGTGAGGCTTTCCCATTTTCAATAGCAAAATCAATTAAATATTTTAGAATACCACTAATGAAGGATGAAAGAGAACTATATAATGGAAAACATAAAAAGACTCAAGAACGAAACAGAGGAGGACTTGAGAAGAATGAAAAACCTCCGAATAACCCTATATTTGCAGAATTAGTATTGTGAAAATGGCAGTTCTACCAAAAGAAATATACAGATTTAATGCAATCATTAACAGTACCAGCATCATTCTTCACAGAGATTCATATGGAATTGCAGAAGGCCTCAAATATTCAAACATATCCTTGTAAAAGAAACACTCTGTTGGTATCATCATACCTGATATAAAGCAATATTACAAAACCATAGTGACAAAAACTGCATGGTACTGGAATAAAAACAGAAACATAGACCAATGGAACAGAATTGAAGACCTAGACCTTAGGGCAAGTAATTACAGCTGCTTGATCTTTGCCAAAGGTGTCAACAATGCAGACTGGAGAAAAGACAGCATCTTCAACAAATGGTGTTGAATAAACTGGATGATTATAAATAGAAAAATGGAATTAAACCCAATCATTTTGCAATATGCCAAAATCAAGTCCAAAGGATTAAAGACCTTAATATAAAACCTGAAACACTTCAACTACTAGAATAAAAAATAGGAAGCACACTCCACGATATAGGACTGGGAAAAGACTTCCTGAACACAACCTCAGTAGCCCAGGAAATTAAACAAACACTCAACCAATGGGATTTCATGAAGCTAAAACTCTTTTGCACAGACAAACATATCATAAACAGAGCCAATAAATGACCCACTGAATGGGAGAAAATATTTGCCCGCTATACCACTGACAGAAACCTAATACCTAGAATCTACAAAGAACTCAAAAAACTAAACAATAAAAAAAAAAAATCAAACAACCCACTCCAAAAGTGAGGAAGAGAACTAACTAATGAGTTCTCAGAGGAAGAATTACAAATAGCTAATACACACTTAAGAAAATATTCAACATCCCTAACCATTAGGAAAATAACAATTAAAACAACTATGAGATTCCACCTTACCCCAGCAAGGATAGCAAACATTAAAAAAAATCAAATGAAAACAAATGTTCATGAGGATGTGGAGAAATAGGAACACTCATTCACTGCTGGTGGGAATGTAAACTGGTACAAAAACTAGAAATCAATTTAGAGACTCCTGAAAAGGATGAATATAGAGTTACCAACAGACCCTGTTATTCCCTTACTGGGCATTTACCCTAAAAGTTCCACATCTCAGTTCAGAAATATTTGCTCAACCATGTTTATAGCTGCTCAATTAACCCAGGTGTCCATCACTGGATGATGGGACATTTTGCATACAAATATTTCCTTTCTCCCCCACCACACACAGTGCATGACCTACAATCCCCATGGGGTTGACCTGCATTCCCAATGAGGAAGGCCTCTTCAGAAAAGGGGCAGGGAGGGCTGGAGAGATGGCTTAGCGGTTAAGCGCTTGCCTGTGAAGCCTAAGGACCCTGGTTCAAGGCTCGGTTCCCCAGGTCCCACGTTAGCCAGATGCACAAGGGGGCACACACGTCTGGAGTTCGTTTGCAGAGGCTGGAAGCCCTGGCGCGCCCATTCTCTCTCTCCCTCTATCTGTCTTTCTCTCTGTGTCTGTCGCTCTCAAATAAATAAATAAATTTAAAAAAATAACAAAAAAAAAATTTAAAAAAAAAAAAAGAAAAGGGGCAGGGAGGAAGGAAAGGATGGTACCAACATGTGTTGTTTACATATAAAATATATCCATATCTAATAATAAAAATTAATTAATTAATTAAAATTATTATTAGTATTATCGAATGGTGTGATACTGGTCAAAATACAAAATGTATTTGCATGACTATATAGGCCTACATTTTTGCCACTAAAGCAAAACTGTTATTCAAATAAGAAACTGTCTCACTTGATAAAAGACTATTTTCCATGAAGAGATCATATATTAGAAAGACTTATTTATCTTGATAATGGTACTAACAACTAATAAGAATTTAATGCTCTGATTTGTCATGTTAAAGCAAGACATTAACATGACTAAACTTAACCTTAATCTACTCTACATTTTATTCAGATCACATCCTTTGTGATGCTTTGTGATGTCATTCTAAGGACAATGATTTAACTATGATATTTATTTCTTCAATGTAACCATTGACACTATTAAGAACAGAATTTCTTGTCAGACATGAGAAAATTACTCTTATAGAACATAACAATAGCCGGGCGTGGTGGCACACGCCTTTAATCCCAGCACTTGGGAGGCAGAGGTAGGAGGATCGCTGTGAGTTCGAGGCCACCCTGAGACTCCATAGTGAATTCCAGGTCAGCCTGGGCTAGAGTGAAACCTTACCTCAAAAAACCAAAAAAAAAAAAAGAAAATAACAATAATAAAATATATGATCGTAATATGATCATAATTTTCATTGTAGGTAGGAATGGCATTACATATTTCCCTCAGGTGGCAGAAAAAGCTTTGGAGATAGCAACACAAAATCTATATCCTGAGCCTGTATCTGTTTTCTGCATGATTCTAAAGATGGAGTGAAGCCTTCAGAGAGTAATCCAGTGCTTTCATATGTTATATAAATTATTAATATTTAACTACCAAAGGTACCAAAAAGCGTATGTGACAGGAGGATCAGTAGTAGGTCATCCTCCACCTCAGAGAAAGTTTGAGGCCATCCTGGGATTCATGAGATCCTGTCTCAAAAAAATTAAGATATGTACACAAATTTTAAATAGAAAAAATAAAATATAAACAAATCAAGAAAAGTATGGGAATTGAATTTGCTTATGTCTATTGAGAAGAAAATTTCTGAGAAGGTATATAATTGAATGTGTTTTTATTGTATTCTCTGATTTCATTTGTCATTGGACAGTATAATCTTAAATTGGAAACACATTTTTCTGAATTTGTGTTATTAGTCTATTGTTCCTTTGAGTATCTTTCTTAAGCAACTATTTGTAAACCTTTCCAAAACAAATAAAGAAACACTTTAGACTTTGCAAGACATATGCTCTCAGTCAAAACCATTCAATTCCACCACCATTTTAGCCCAAAAGTAGCCACAGATAATATGCTACTGGACATAGTCCCTCAAGCTATTTTTTTTGTTTGTTTTTTGAGGTAGGGTCTCACTCTAGCCCAGGCTGACCTGAAATTCCCTATGTAGACTCAGGCTGGCCTTGAACTTACAGTGATCCTTCTACCTAATCATCCTGAGGGCTAGGGTTAAAGGCATGTGCCACCACACTCAGCCCAAGCCTGTTCCTAATCAGAAATTTAATGATATTATTATTCTGAAACATTTCCATAAATACCATTAGTTGGGGTTTTTGAAGAATTGCATTATCCTATTTTTCAAATATATTACAATTAAGCACCCTAGTTTGCATGTATATTAGCATTATGTCTCGGGCTTAGATTTTTAATAAATTCTGGAAACTTCATAACTCATGAGAAATTGATATTGGTTCATGGGCTATGCACTCAGTGGGGAAATACCACCACTCATTTTTATATCTCTTTCTTATGTTTATTCTTCAAAATACTCCAGTAAGCCAGAATAATGGTACAGGAATATCATGAATCTATGATTGTTAGTTCATTTCTCAAAGGTAATTATGCAATTGTTGAGAAAATTTTGTTCTTACATATCTAATTGCTTCTAATAGTTTTTGATGCTAGAATTTTGCTTATGCATTCAAAGAGCTACAAACAAAAATCATGAGAATACATAAGATCAATCATGAGGAAACAATCCTTGAAGTGCCTGAATATAAGTCTCAGAGAAAGAGGGAATAGAAAACGATGGTCATACAAGGGAAGAACAAAGAATGAATGGAGGTTGAGATGATCAAAAATGTTCACAAAGAATAATACAGTGGACACCTGGATTTAGTACACTTGAAAATCTAAGTTAGGAACTGAGACATCCAAGATGTTGGCTGGTGGTAGCCTTGACAATGAGGAACATCAATAAAGTAATGAGGCCAAATATCCGTTGGGCACTTTTTCAAAAAGAGGGGTCTGGAGAAATAAGATAGTAAATTCAGATATAGAAAATAATGAGTGACTTCAACAGCAAAATAAGTGGTGAAAAGGCAAAAAACACATATGTTAGTGTCTCACTTTTAAGATAAGTGATATTGAAATATATGTTTGTGAAATAATGTAATTGATCCAATAGAAAGTAAGAAGTCATTGATGCAGGGAAGGGAGAGGAAATATTCAAGTTCAGTTTATTAACCTGAAGGGAAGGTGAAGAAAAAGGGAGGCTTCAGATTTTTTATAGGTTAGAAAACAAAATGTAAACAAATACAATAATACACTGGCAATGACATGAAAGCAAAAATAATTTATCAGGTTGCCTCTCTAGTAAAGATGAAAAAAATGATCAGCTGGCTGTGAGGGGGTGTGATGAAAATTTTAAGGAAAAGATGCAAAATATTATTGGTAGAAAGCAAGAAAACAAATTACTGGGCTGGTTAAATGACTTAGTGGTTGAGGCATTTGCCTGTGAAGCCTAAGGACCCCAGTTCAGTTCTCCAGGACCCACTTAAGCCAGATGCACAAGGGGGCACATGTGTCTGGAGTCCGTTTGCAGTGGCTAAAGGCACTGGCACACCCATTCTCTCTTTCTCTCTATTTGCCTCTCTCTGTCTGTCTCTTCCAAACAAATGAATAAATAAATAAAATACATTTTTAAAATTACTAAGGGGATCAATAAATACTAGCATTTTCAGTCAAGGCTAAATGCTCATTCACAATCTGAGGTCATTAAAATTACAAGTTTTCTTGTTGAATATTTTCCAATAATGAACCATTGCTTAGATATAAAATGTTATTATCAAGAATTGGGTTTCTCCAGGATTTTGTTTGTTCTGGGATTTTTGACAGAAGAAAAATCCTAAAGTTTAAATAGTGTTTATTTAGGGTATTTATACATGGAGAAAAGGATATTCAACATGAAATAGAAGATGAGACATCACTGACATGTTGAAGAGTGAAAAGTGGACATAGCGACAGAATGATATAATAGAATGTTGATGTGAGAATAATGTTTTAAAGTAAGATATGAGATGTAAGAAAAAACCAAATGCTTAATTCTCAGATATAATACAATTTCAGAATATGACTCAAAATCAGTTGTTGAAGTAGAATAAAGATTAAAATGGGGCTGGAGAGATGGCTTAGTGGTTAAGCACTTGCTGTGAAGTCTAAGGACCCTGGTTAGAGGCTCGGTTCCTCAGGTCCCACGTTAGCCAGATGCACAAGGGGGCGCATGCGTCTGGAGTTCCTTTGCAGAGGCTGGAAGCCCTGGCGTGCCCATTCTCTCTCTCCCTCTATCTGTCTTTCTCTCTGTGTCTGTCACTCTCAAATAAATAAATATAAAATTTTTAAAAAAGATTAAAATGGATACACAAGTCATACCAAAGTTGTGGTTGGGAACATTTTTAAATGAATCATTCATATGAATTTTAAAATGATCAGAAATGGCAAACCATGGTGGAAAATGTGTCAGTACAAAAGTCTTAAATGAGTAGTAGAGGAGCAGACTAGAAAATTAGTTATAGGTGATATGAATGGGCAATACGAACTTAAAAATACTCATGATTATTTTTCAAAAATAATGTGGGCTGGGGAGATGGTTCAGTAAGTAAAAATAATTTAATGAGGGCCTTAGAGGACCTGAGTGGTTCTGAGTTTGATCCCCAGCACTCCTGTATAAATGGCCATGAACATCTTTAACCCTGGTCCTGGTGTTCATTGTTCACCCAGTATGGTTGAAAACAAAAAAAAAAAAAAAAATGATAGCTCCAGATTCAGGGATAGAATTCACTTCAAGAAACAATACAGAAAAATGACAGACGACACCAACATTTTTAATGTCCTGTTCACTCATGTGTATCCATTATACATACACACACCACACACACACACACACAAATAAAATAAATACCTGAGTAAATAAATAAAAGACAAATACCTTGAAGCAGCATTTTAAAGGTAAGAAGATCTCTAAACAACTGAGGCTTGTGTGGAGGGAAAATAACCACCCTTCACTTAGGATGGCTATTGAGGAAGATTTCAAGTCTAGATTGCAAAATGAAGGGTAGCAATTTCCCCGTAAGGTATGATAGAAGAACTGGAATGTGGAGACTTCTAGAGGTGATTGCAGTCAGCAGCCCCTCTAGAAAAACTGAGCTGACTGAATTGACCAGAACAGTCTAAGGTTTCAGGTTAAAGTTTTCTCCACCACTGTAGGGAAAATGCTATCCAAACTACCTCCCTTTCTTATTATGACAGCTAAATATTTAAATTAGCTAATCAAGATGAAGGTTTCTATGATACTGATTCATGCCATCATTAGTTTTGTATATCTTCACCATCCTCTCCCACTCTTAACCCAGTCCCCCTGAAGACCTTTCCACCCCTGTATCTTGTCCCTCCACTTGCCTGTCAAATGCCTCCTTCTCCCATTCTTCTCTGCTTCCCCTCTCTCCAAGCTTCATCCCAGCTTCCTTATCAGTACTACTGAAGCTTATAGCAAATGGAATGGGGATGGGGAGAGGGTATAACCCAATGGGAATATGACAAATATCCAATACGTTCATACAATGAAGTCCTCAATTTATAAAAATAGCCTCTTCGGCTGGAGGGATGGCTTAGCACTTAAGCTGTTTTCTGCAAAGCCAAAGGACCCAGGTTTGATTCCCCAGGACCCACATAAGCCAGATGCACAAGGGGGCACATACATTTGGAGTTCATTTTCAGTGGCTGGAGCCCTGGTGCTCTCATTCTCTCTCTCTCTTTTCTCTTCTCTCTCTCTCTCTCTTCTTCTTCTCTTTCTTCCTGTCAAATAAATAAATAAAAATACTTAAAAAAATAATCTCTAGATGTACACTAGCCAATATCTGCAAACTATATTAAAAATTCAATTCCATATACATTTCTTCCTGCCTTATATTATAATTTGAAACATGAGTGGAGTAAATTATTTAGTTTGGACATAATTAGGAAAGATAACACAGAGTGGCAGACTTGGAAGTCTTACAGTTAGTGCCCTGCTGTCCTAGTGATGAATTCGCTTTCATGCCTTCCAGATAGCTTAGTCTAATCCACTTTCATATGACTGATTTGGACAGACAGAACTGGAAACCTGGGTGGAAAGGGCAGAGAGGTCAATACTTTTAAGTATTTTTAAAGTTTTTAGAGCTGGAGAGTTGAGAGGTAAGAAAAGGAATAATCTTGGCATTAAAATTTAAGTTTCCTCAGAATTCCTATTGTCAGTTCTCTAAAATAGTAGAGAAACCACTCGATTCTAGAATGATGTCTCTATTGCTATAGCTCCTTGACTCTTTGCTTCCAAAAGTATTTTAATTTATGAGAAAAAATCATTTTAGACCAAGATTGTAGAAATAACTTAATTGAATAGCATACTTATATCATTTGCTGAATGACAATTGGGTAAGTAATTCTTAGACATTTTCTTTGAGCTGTTGGTGACCCAATAATGGGTTCTCAAGGTAGAAAAAAGATTTTGGGAGAAGAAATTGTGTTATAAGCTAGCAAGTCTCACCACTAGGAAAATATTCTTGTTCATATTTTTGTATTGCACATTCACATATACGCACATGTGTGCATATCAAGATAATGTGTAAAGATACACATTTATAGACATTTTTCACGTTGGAGGAAGAAAAGACATGAGAGAACCTAAGCAAAAGTAAGGAAGACGGGCTGGAGAGATGGCTTAGCGGTTAAGCGCTTGCCTGTGAAGCCTAAGGACCCCGGTTCGAGGCTCGGTTCCCCAGGTCCCACGTTAGCCAGATGCACAAGGGGGCGCACGCGTCTGGAGTTCAGTTGCAGAGGCTGGAAGCCCTGGCGCGCCCATTCTCTCTCTCTTCCTCTATCTGTCTTTCTCTCTGTGTCTGTCACTCTCAAATAAATAAATAAATAATTAAAAAAAAAAAAGTAAGGAAGAGTAGAGAAGAAGATTGGAGTCTCACTTGTATACCATTAGACTTGGATTTTCTATGATTTCTCTTCTTTGTGACACTGTTGGCTTCGGCAGGTTCCTTATTAAATGCCTGTGGAAGAGTCTCACTTAGACATTGCCAAATCCAAGGACTGAAATTAAATTATTTAAAAGAAAAAAAAATAAGTCCCTCAAACTTACCCCTCTTCTCATCTTAGTGATCATGGTGGAAGTGCACACACACAACACTTACATAACTGTATAAAATTCTCTTAGGCAGTATTCCTCAGAAGGGCATATCCAACCTTTTCACATGGCAATGTGATATCGCCATTTCCTTTTCTACCAAGTTTATGCTTAAGAACCACACTATTAAGAAACAAAAACAAGTGAGGCATAGTGGTGCATGCCTTTAATCCCAGCACTCAGGAGGCCAAGGTAGGAGGATTGCCATGAGTTCAAGACCACCCTGAGATTACATAGTGAATTCCAGGTCATCCTGGGTTATAATGAGACCCTACCTCCAAAAACCAAAATAAACAAATAAATAAAATGATACAAAATAAATCACAAAATGGCTGAAGTAAGTTTATGGTTTTGTGTTGGGCTATATTCACAACTGTCCTTGATCTGATATAGGCTACAGGTTGTACATACCAGATTGGGAACTATAATCCACTGACCTACTTCTTTTTTTTGTAAATATGTGTGTACATATATATGGTAATGATGATAAGAGTCTGGACACACACATGCTATAGCATATTGTGGATGTACTCTTCTACCTTATCTGAGACAAGGTGTATCTTATTGCATTTTGGCCAATGAGGATGCCAGAATAACTGGTCCTGCAAGCTTCAGGATTCACCTGACTCTATCTCCCATCACCATAGGTATGTCAGAATTATACACGTGTGTCTCTTTGCCTCCAACTTTACTTGCATACCTGAGGATACAGGCTGTGGTCAACAGACTTGTGGAGCAAGCACCTTTAAGTACATTAAGCTGTATCCTTAGCTATATCCTTTGATGTTTTCAGGTGAAACATCCATGAGTAGTAGGTTGCTTGATGGCCACTTTGCACCCAGAGTATGACTGGAGGTTGGTCATCTCTGTGTAACTCTTAGTCATGGTGAATCTGTTCCCTGCTATATTTCTTGACCTCAAGTGGCTCAGGGGAAATGACAGAAGCAGAAGAGGATATTGTAATACATATCAGAAGATGAAAATATAACAAGTAAGACTAGAACATATTTTAATGTGTAAATCAACACAACCATAAATATATCCCTAGAAATAGTTATTCACATTCAAATAAAAACTCTTTACATTTATATTTCTGTTCCCCATATTTAGCTTCATATTTATTTTTACTCGCTGCAAACAAATGTCTAAAACACATCTATTTTCTCAAAATATTCTCAAATATGCTATTTTCCATATAGAAGAAAAACAAGTTGGTATAACTCTCTCAGTAAGTTTTTTTTTTTTTTTTTAAAAATCAGTTATGGGAAGAGATAACTATTTCCACTTCCAAGGCTTACAGAGCATTGCAGAAAACAATGTGGAAAGAATGCATGCACTAGAGGATGGGGAGGAGTGCTTTGGAATGGCATCCTACAGACATTGAGTGGCTGTGGCATTGGTGACTTCATAGTCCCTGTCATTATCTAAAAAAAGACCTGGACAATATGAAACAAAGCCCATCAACATTCCATCATGAGGACAAAAAAGTTTTTAAAAATAGGAGAGGGAGGGCTGGAGAGATGGCTTAGTGGTTAAGCACTTGCCTGTGAAGCCTAAGGACCCCGGTTTGAGGCCTGATTCCCCACGACCCAAGTTAGCCAGGTGCACAAGGGGGCACACACATCTGGAGTTCATTTGCAGTAGCTGGAGGCCCTGGCGCGCCCATTCTCTCCCTCCCTCCCTCTCTCTCTCTCTTTCTCTCTCTCTCTCTCTCTCTCTCTCTGCCTCTCTCTGCCTCTTCCTCTCTCTGTCTGTCACTCTCAAACTCTCTCTCTCTCTCTCTCTCTGTCTCTCTCTGCCTCTTCCTCTCTCTGTCTGTCACTCTCAAATAAATAAATAAAAATAAACAAACAAGTAATATGCTTTAAAAAATAGGAGAGGGATTAGTTGGAAAGAAGAGGGATTTGCTGAAAAGGGAGGGGAGGAAGAAAATAATGAATATGGATGTATTATAATAAAAATGCATTAGGTGCATGTACAAAAATTATCAAGAAAAAGTTTTTAAAAAGGAGGAAAGATAATAGCTACTGAACACAGAAAGAAACTTACTATGGAATGGAAGTAGAGCAAGTATTAACATAGTTACATATGCCTAGCATATGACTAGGTAATAGGTTCAAATTTCCCAACAACAAATAATTGGAATCTTGTGCTCCAAATCATTCAAAATCTATCTAGCCAAAATGATACAACATCTCCTACACAAAAAGTATTCTCCAATAGTGATGATTTTGGAGAAGTGAAAGGTTCTATTTGTTGATCCACTGAGATCTGGGGAGTCTACTTGACAACATTTCTGATCTGGGCTACTTCCCTTAATGGAAATTAATCATCTTTTCAGCCTTGCTCACAGCAAAACAAAGGCTTCTCTGCTTGGCCCTCTGCCAGTGGGGGTGAATGCCGAGGGAGCCCCTGCCCATGGACAGCTTCCTGCTGATGAACATGCTGCTTGTAATGTTTTAGGAAACCAGGATGTTTTGTGAATAAAACAAATGCGTGTGTGTGTAATGAAAAGAAGAAATATTTACATTGTGTATGTTTGAATTTGTGAATGCTGCAGCATAATTGGATGAAGGGAAATAGAAAGAGGTAATAAAATAGAAGAATAGTGCAAGAGAAACATGAGCAAGTTTATATAAATCTACTGAGTTAAAAGGCAAATTCACAGTAGCTGGGATAAAATGAGAAACAGACATTAATTAACAGCAAAGGACCCTGAGAACCTTATTGACATAATAGGAATACTCTAAGACTTGATGGTAATCATATGACTTCAATGGCTTACTAAAGATATCATTCACACACTTGAAATGGGGCATGTACTTTCTTTGTCACCAATAGAGTGTGGAGAGCCCCTCGGGCCAAGCCCTAAAGATGGCGCCTGACAGAAGTTCTATGCCTGGGACAAACAAGTCCATATTTGGAGGAGCTCACCCTCACCGCTGCTCATTGGCTTCTGATGCTTGCCTGGAGAGGTTGCGTAGCCTGGGGTGATTGGGCAGAGTGAGTGCGCTTATAAGGAAGCCCTGCCCGAGGCTCAGGGGAGATGAAGCTTGAAGTTGCCTGAATAAACTGCTGTAAGAAGAACTGATGGTTGTGTCTTCCTTGCTGGTCGAGGCGGATGCGACAATAGAGGTATAAAATATTTTACCCTGAAAATTATTTAAATTATGAAGTCATGCCTCAGTAATTTTCTAACATAATCTAGTTTCAAGAATGGAGACACTTTCTGGGTACAGAAGCAAAGGCCACTCTTGTGAGAATTTCAGATAAGAAGAGGAGAAAAGGGAAGCGGGAATTGAGAAAAACTTTTGCTTCATTGTTTGCTTTAAAGCTGAGAGAGCTAAAAAAAAATATAAAAAAAATAAATGCTGAAGAATATCATCAAAAACAAAGTAAAATCTCCAAATAAAACATCTAAAGAATTAAAATGTCAAAGATATTCTTTGGGGGGTGTTCAGGCACCAGAAGTAGATACATTTTCCCTAATTCTTCTTTGAAATGCCAATAAAAATTGCTATATTATATAGTATGTGAAAGACTCAGAAATACTAATTAATCTCCACATAGCCTGTATAACTGTCATCATGTCTCCCTTATAGTTCCTTATATTTAAGGCAGCGTTCTTAATCTTATCCCAGCATTTCTTCTTTATTCTGAAATAATAGAATGTGTAGCTAGTCATTGTGACCCAAAATAAAATCTACAAATCCCAGCATCCTTTGAAGATCGATTATGGTCATGCAGCTAATTTCTATCTAGTGGGCCATCAGTGGATCATCTACAGTCAACTTCTAAGAGCTTTCTTGTTTAAAAAGATCTTCTAAATGCTCTTCCCTTTCTTCTTTTTCTTTATGCCAACCTTCTCTCTGAAATCAAATGCTACCATCTCACCGAGGAGAAAAATCATGGCATCCTAAAAATGGTAGAAACTTGAAGGTTGAAGCAACATGCTCCTCGTTTACTGTCGCGCCCACCTCGCCAGCAAGGAAGACGCCACAATCAGGATTCTTCTGTACACACTTTATTGGGGACTGCCAAGCTGCTAGATGCGAAGACCTCGAACCAGGAAAGGCCACGGGTTATCTAGGGTTCTTGACTGGATGTCCACTAATGATTGGTTACCAAAGGATATGTGACCGCCAGTGATTGGTTACTCCCTGGATACCTCATTAGCATCTGCCCACACCAGGTCGCTTGCGTAAGTGAACATGCGCACTGTGCTTATTTACTTCAACTGTGACCAAGAAGAAACCAGAAACCGGCGCCATCTTGTAATGGCGTCTGCACAGCTCCTTACATCTCCCCCTTTTTTTATTATCTAGACACCAAGAGACCAAATCACCGATCTAGCCTTTCCCACTTCTGGCAACAGGCTATCAAGGTTATAAGGCCTTGGAAAACTCACAACTCACCTTATCCTGTGCAATGAGTTATTCCTCAGGGATGTGCAAAGGCTGAGTGTGAAATAAAACTAGAAGTCTTATGCCTAACCTGGTGCAATGAGAACAAGCTCTCAGGGTGCAAAGGCCACAAGACAGCTTAACAGAGGAGAGAAATGTACAGGTCAAACAATTGTAAAATTACACACAGGCACATCAGGCAATTACCAAAGAGGCCCAGGGTAAACACCAATCCTCGGCCTCAGCTCATTATTGCTTCAGAGTTATCAACCAAGCATTAGGTGAATGTCCTGTTTCCAGTGCAGCAAATGCTTGCACTAGCATGGCATTGTCTCTGAGTCTTTGACTTTGCATCTTACAGAAACACCAAAGACATCCAACTGTAGCAGCGATCATCAACAGCATCATGGAACCCATTCCAGCCCATTTCTTCAAATAGAGGGTAGCTTTCTGTATCCAGTCCGATAATCCCATAGCCAAAGACAAGTCCACTCGTGTCGAATTCACATGGGTAATAGCAAGTCAAAGTTCTCGTACAGATTGATCAAATTCAGTAGTTCAGTTAGTAAGCAAATAATGTGATAGCTGGCGTGACAGATTTGCAGCATAAGTGAAATTATGATATTGAACAGAGGTTATACACAATCCAGACATTTTCCATTCACATCCCAATTGTGCCAATTGCCATAAAGTATCAACTTGTTTTTGTATTAAATCAATTCTTTGATTAACAATCATTAACCCTCCTCTTAATTGCGCATTAATAGAAGTCATGCATTATAGGTAGAGGTTTTGGGAATACTGAGAGTATTCCCCAACGGGGTTCTGTCCATATCCCCAGCAGGTTGAACAGGGGTAATATCATCAGCACAGCAATCACGATCTTCATCCTTTTCTGGACTCTCTTTGACCACTCGCGTCAGTCTGGCAGGAACCCAAATGGGATTATCTTGATCCTGTGGAAAAACACAAACAGCTCCCCTGGATCTTATTAAAACTGGATCCGGGCCCTTCCATTGATTAGATATAACATCTTTCCATTTTATTTTTTCTGAAACTGGTGATGGTGGAAGACAATGCCTGTCTGCTGCTGACCTACCCATCACGTCCAAATTTTTAAAATTAAGTGTAAAAAGAGCTAGGGAAATAGTTCCTTTAGGTCCCAACGTCGTGGGGCCTATTCCCCCTTTTTGTTTAGATAAATATGTCTTGAGTGTACCATGAGCACGTTCCACAATTACTTGTGCTTGTGGGTTATAAGGTAGTCCTGTCTTGTGTTCTACACCTAAGCGTTGACAAAATTGCTGAAAAGTCTTTGAAGATTAGGCTGGACCATTGTCTGTTTTAAGACTGTAGGGTTTTCCCCAAGCAGCCCAGGCCTCCAAGCAATGAGTGATGACCTGGGACACCTTTTCCCCAGCAAGAGCCGTGGCATGTATAATACCAGAGTAAGTATCCACAGAGGCATGAACATATTTCATTTTTCCAAAAGCAGGAATATGAGTTACATCCATTTGCCACAAATGGAAGGGGTGCAAGCCTCAAGGATTAACACCCAGACAAGGAGTATGTCTGAACTCTGCACAATTAGTACATTGGAGTACAATATTTCTAGCTTCAGCTCTAGTTAGCTGAAATTTATATCTTAAGGTTTGAGCAGGAACATGATACAGTTTATGAAAATCTACAGCAGCTTCGCACCTGTTTGCAACCCAAAAAAGGTGTTTTGTGGCAACATCAGCCAAATCATTAGCTCTAGCCATAGGGCCAGGCAACAGAGTGTGAGCTCGAATATGTTGTATAAAAAAGGATGACACCTATTTCTGATAGAATTTTGAATATCATGAAAGATATGTGCTACTTTACTTTTAGCATTAATAGGTCCAGTAACTTCTAATTGTTTAACAGCATTTACAACATAATGGGAGTCTGAGATAATATTAATAGGTCTTGAAAATTGTCGCAACACCAAAGCAACTACTGCACATTCCACCAATTGCGGGGAAGTTAAATTAAATTGTAATTGTACTGGCACTTGGTCAATAACATAGCTCCCCAGACCTGTCTTTGATCCATTAGTATAAATGTCTATAGCTCCTAAAAGAGGTTGAGAACTAGTAATCCTAGGGAAAATTATTTCTTGAGTGAGAGCAAACTGTAATAGTGGATGTTTAGGATAATGGTTATCTATTTCTCCAGAAAAGGTGCATCTTAAAATGGCCCACATATCAATAGTGGCACAGAGAGTTTGAACTTGAAATGTAGTATAGGGAACAATGGTTGTTTCAGGAAATTTGGCAAAATGTGTGATGGCTAGTTGAAGTCCTTTTAAAGCAAGCTCTGCAACTAATGTAGGATAATGTCCAATAACTTTTCCTGGAGAGGAATGAGAATGGACCCATAACAGAGGTCCATCCTGCCACAAAACAGCAGTGGGTAACAAGGATGATTGTATTATACACAGCGAAAAAGGTTGATCTTCCGTTATTCTAATTAACTGAGAACTTTGTATAGCCTTTTCTATTTTTTCTAATACCTTAATAGCTTCAGGGTTAAGATTACGAGGAGAAGTAATATGAGCTTCTTCTTCTAAAATTTGAAACAAAGGTTTTAACTCAGATGTGGAAATCCTCAAAAAAGGTCTAAGCCAATTAATGTCTCCTAATAATTTTTGAAAATCATTTAAAGTTTTTAAATGATCTCTACGGATTGTGACCTTTTGAGGGGTAATTTTATCAGGATATATTTTTGTACCTAAGAAACTACCTATTACTCCTTCTTGTACCTTTTCAGGAGCAATTATTAAACCTTTTAATTGTAAAGATTCATTTAATCTCGAATAAGCTACTTTTAGGTCCTCTCCAGATTGCCCACATAATAAAATATCATCCATGTAATGGCAAATTTTTATTTTTGGAAATTGTTGTCTTATTGACTTAATGGCATGAGAAACAAACAATTGACACATAGTTGGGCTATTGGCCATGCCTTGTGGCAGGACCTTCCACTGATATCTAGCATCAGGTTCCTCATGATTGACAGATGGTAAAGGCAAATCTTTGTCTATCACTCTGATGCAAAGGGATGGAGAAAAAACAGTCTTTAATATCTACTATAATAAGTTCCCAATGTTTTGGCAGAACTGACAATAAGGGCAGACCTTTTTGTATAGGTCCCATACGTCCTAACTGACTCTGCAAGATCCTTTAACTGTTTATGTCCTATGGGCTCATGATATCAGCCCTGAGCTGGATCGTCAAACACTGGAAATATTTGTTGAATTTTTCTTATTTCTTTTGGCTTACAGAAAGAAGTTCCCTCCATGTATCTTGGCACTTCCCTATTTGTTAAGGGTGGGGCAGAAGGCACAACAGGTGGGTCAGGGCGATATCTCTCAGCCTGATACTTGGCAGCTTCCTCCTCTAACACAGTCTCATCATACAAGTCCAACTCCCCTTTGCTGTCTGAGGATTTAAAAGATCTTACAGAAGCAGTCTTAGAACTTGATGAGCTTGCCACATGTAAATGTTTGAATTCACTTAATAAAGGATATAAATTATTACCTTCTAAATCTTTAAGCTTAGTTTTCTTTTTACCATTAACCTTCATTACATTTTGTTCTTTCCTTTTTATTCTGTTTTCCTTTTTGTTCCCTTTTTTCTGTTTCTGACATACTGTCCTGATGTTCCGCTAAAGTCCTCTGGCCCTCTTTCACTTTAATGAGCACACAGGGCAAGAAGAAAATCACAACAATAGGATCAACCCCCCAGGGCAGCATACCTCTCACAAAAAAGTCCGGATCCGTCCGTCCCATGTGTCAGTTCTGAATCCTCCTAAAAACAGGGATCTTCGCTGGTGCAAGATGTCTTTGTTCCCGGGTTTCGGCACCACTTGTTGCGCCCACCTCGCCAGCAAGGAAGACGCCATAATCAGGATTCTTCTGTACACACTTTATTGGGGACTGCCAAGCTGCTAGATGCAAAGACTTCGAACCAGGAAAGGCTATGGGTTATATGGGTTCTTGACTGCATGTCCACTAATGATTGGTTACCAAAGGATATGTGACCGCCAGTGATTGGTTACTCCCTGGATACCTCATTAGCATCTGCCCACACCAGGTCGCTTACGTAAGTGAACATGCGCACTGTGCTTATTTACTTCAACTGTGACCAAGAAGAAACCAGAAACCGGCGCCATCTTGTAATGGCATCTGCACGGCTCCTTACAGTTTACATACCTCTGACCCGCTATACAAGAGGAAAGGGGTTTTCATTCTTCTTTAAACTGAAACAAAACGTGCTTCTTTATGCATTTTGGGCTGTACATTCTACTAGGAGTTGGCAAAGTATTAAAATAGATAGATGATAGATACATAGGTAGATAGATAAATAATAGATAGATGCTTAGATAGATAGATAGACAGATAGATAAATAGATGATAGACAGATAATTAGATAGATAGATACATAGCTACAGAGCCAGTTACAAATAATTATCTTTGAGGCAGATGCTCAGGGTACCATGGCTCCTTCCCCTGCTACTCTTTTCCCCCCTTATTTTTCCCTGAAAGGAAACAACTTTCTAGCAGTGGTGGAAGGCTCCTCTGTTATGTGCCTTTCTGTGGGTCTTTATTATCCCAGGTTAATCTGTTCATTGAGTTGATTTCCAGCTGTCACATTCTGTGTGACTGAATCTACTGGATATTTCCTTCAGCCTTGAAGCTTTTATCTGTCAAGTTAAACATAAGCACTGCTATTGTGCATCTGTGTTCCCTGGTCCTGACTACAGCCTTCTGTAAGTCTAACAGACTCTGACCACTTCTGCCCACTGGGAGGCTTCTTGGAGTAGGTGACCATTCTCCATAGGTGGCAAGAAAGCAGCAACATCCATCTATCTATGTGATTCTTCTTCCCTCTGACAACTGTACCTGATGATGCTCATTCAAATGTAAGCAAGCAGAGTATCACCCCAGGTGTTCTCACATTTTCATTCAACACTGCATCATTCTACCTAACTTTATCAAGGTGTTTCCAAAGTACTTTCTGCCCAAGTTGGTCCTGTCCGGGCTTTCTCTCTCATCCATGCCCTTTCAGAAGGATTCAATTGATGTCCATGCCCAGGGTGTGCATTAAGCCTCTGGGGGCTGCAGAGAGGTTCTGTCAATAAAGTGCATAAGGACTTGAGTTTGGATCCCCAGGACACACTGTACTGGAAGCATACACTTGAAATTCCAGCAAGGGAGAGGCAGAGGTGGGGCTCTCTGAGGCTTACTGGATAGGCAGTCTAACTGAATGGGTGAGCTCTAGGTTCAGTGAGAGTCTCTGTCTCAAAAACTAAGGTGGTGAAGCAACTGTGAACATTAGCCATTAACTTCCGACCTCCAAACTTGTGCACAAACATGCACACACACATACATGCACACACACAATGTACCCCCACACATATGAACATGCATATCTAACATCACATATCTAGACAAATGCAAAATTTAAAAAAATAAAGCTTGGGGCTAGAGAGACGGCTTAACGGTTAAGCGCTTGCCTGTGAAGCCTAAGGACTCCAGTTTGAGAATCGATTCCCCAGGACCCACGTTAGCCAGATGCACAAGGGGGTGCACACATCTGGAGTTTGTTTGCAGTGGCTGGAAGCCCTGGCACACCCATTCTCTCTCTCTCTCTCTCTCTCTCTATATATATATATATATATATATCTCCCTCCCTCCCTCCCTCTTTTTCTCTTTCAGTCACTCTCAAATAAATAAATAAAAATAAAACAAAAAATAAAAAATAACGCTTTGCATTTTTACTCAAATACCATGGCTCTTAAACTGCTCTTGGAGCACTCATACTGGAGAGATATTTTTTTCTCTTCACAGATAAGCTCTTCATTTTGATACTTCCATGACCCCAAATGGAGATTCCGTGTGGATAGGATGAACCCTCTCAGCTTCCCAGTTCTAGGCATCTGTCATCTGCTTCCCTGACAGGTAGGAATCTTTATATTGGCTTAATAATTCCATACTGTTAAACTCATCTATGGTGGCATCATATCTACAGAGGCACATCTAGGTGGAAATGAAGGTAAAAGAAGATGACAGTGGAAAATCCCAAACTGAGCCATGTGAGATTCCAGAGACAACTTGCCTCAGAGACTACCTGAATTGTGTTGAGAAGCATGGGCACATCTTTAATTCATTTGCTCTTTTGCTTGGTACTTGCAATCATGGCTGCTTTATCCAACATCAAGCTTGATACTAAATAAAGAAAAAAAAGTCCTCTGACAGCTGCACAAGGAGCTTAATTAGGAGCCTCTTTAAGTTTACTTTGAGATGCATAATTGATGAAGAAACATGAAATGATAGCACCCCCTTAACATCCTCACAATATTTTCAAAGATGCTGATTGTCACATTTGTTTCACATAGTCTAGAAGATGTCATTTTCTAGCTTCTTTTTATCTTAATCCTGGGCCATGTTTCAGTTTAATAATTCATAAGCTGTTCCTTGGAACTTATTGCCTGCTGAGTTTACTAAAGACTGATTAGCAATTTTATCATTTCTAAGTTTTCTGTATATATTTTCAGTGTCATCTCCTACTGATTTGAATACTTTCTGGGTTTGAAACAACTTTTATTATATTTTTTGTTATCTTTTTCTGCCTGGGCTGTGCTTCTTTCATTTATATCCCACAGAGCATAAACACTGAAATTTAAGATTTTGTGGGTCATTCCACCTCGTAGACTACATGTTTCAATGGCATATTATATGCCTTTTATTGACAAGTACCAACCCAAAACCAGGTGTGCATTTGAAGTTAAATACAGCATGATTGAGCAAAACCTGTTTCATCAAAGAGAAAGAGTCACCTGGATTTAAGGTTTACCCCCATTAATCACTATCTGCTTCACTTTAAACCTTTTTTTGTTGTTTTTTGTTTTTTGTTTTTTGTTTTTTTGGGGGGTTTTCAAGGTAGGGTCTTACTCTAGCCTAGACTGACCTGGACTTCACTAATGTAGTCTCAGGGTGGCCTTGAACTCACAGTGATCCTCCAACCTCTGCCTCCCGAGTGCTGGGATTAAAGGCATGAACCACCACACCCAGCTAAACCATTTTTCAACATTTTCTAAACTTTTCTAAACTTGCGTTTCCTCCTCTATAAAGAATACCTTTGTATGAGGGCTGGGGAAGTGGCTTAGTGGTTAAGGCATTTTCCTACAAAGCCTAAGGACTCTGGATCAGTTTCCCAGGACCCATGTAAGCCAGATGCACAAGGGGGTGCATGCATCTGGAATTTGTTTGCAGTGGCTGGAGACCCTGGTATGCCCATTGTCTCTCCCTCCCTCCCTCTCTCTTAAATAAAATATTTTTTAAAAAATAATTCCTTTGTGGTACTATTATGGGGAATATATGAAATGTTTGTAAAACACATAGCCATGTACCTGAAAGAGACATACTTTCCTAAAACTGTGTTTCATCTATTTTCCGTTCCTTTTCCCATTTTAGTCATTACCATTAGCAAATCTTCACTGGCTTCATTGTAGCATGCATTTTGCTGAGGTGCTGAAATAGTTCTTATCCTCATGTGGCGCCCAAAATATTCCCTTTGTTATACTGTGACAACTTTCTGGTCCATTATATTGAGAACTCCATGTTTTTAAAGTATTTTTTTCAATTTATTTGACAGAGAGAAAGGAGACAGTATGGGCACCCCAGGGCCACTTGTCATTGCAAATGAACTCCAGATGCATGCACCACTTTGTGTGTCTGACTTGATGTGGGGACTGGGGATCCAGCCCAGGACAACAGCAAAAGTTTTTCACTGCTGAGCCACTCTCCAGTGTACTCCATTTTCTGAATGTTGTTTAGCAATGCTGTTGTAATCAGTTCCATATTGCTGGGATGAACATCTGAAGCAGGCAGTTTAGGGGAGAAAGGGATTGATTTCAAGTTTACAGATCCAAGTGGCAAGTTCCACCAATGGCAGAAGAACTCACTTCATACATCCAAGCAGAAAGAAACCCTCAACAGCCAATGAACACCAAAATCAACAAGCACAATATGAGCAGCAAACATCAGGGGCCCAGGCAAAGCTCACACTGCTCTGCATACCTTTGGCCAGAAAATCAGATCTGCCTCCAAATACACCTTAGGGCTGCACCCCAGTGTCTACCCCCAGAGACACCTCCTCCAGCCAGGTGGCTGAAGACAAGCTTTAATAAAACACCTAAGTCTATGGCGGACATACATTCAAACTACCACAAATGCTAATTTGGATCATCCCAAAGCTCTCAAAATGGCCATTTACTTTCTCACTAAAAGGCAAAAAACTGGACATTAGTGACATAAAGATCATAGTCCTTTGTAAAGGCACAAGTGAGTTCACATAGTAATCAGAAGATTGTTCATAGCAACAACCTTGTGTAAACTTCAAATAGCCTCCCTATGAATCAACATTTACATTTAAACTGTTCTACTCTGATGGGTATTTACACCCAAGTTAGAAACTTAAGGATTTTAATCAGGAAAATTAAGAGCTTGTTTTTAGAAGTTTCTATTGGATAGAATGGTGTGGTGCTACATATTCCAGTTTAGTGTCCTAATACTGGTGTGCCATTTCAAATTGTTTGATTTCACCCTCCATGATTCATGGGTTCATTGTAAAATGTGTGATGTACGTTTATTTTGAAAAATGAGACAACTCTGAGGTATAAGAGAATGAAGACTGAGAGGCTGGACTTAGAAACTTGGTGTTTTTGTATATGTGTTTGTGATTTCAATTTATAAATATTAGAGAGTATTGTGAGGTGATAGCAGTTTATTTAATAACCTCAGCTCAGCTATACCTCAACTTATACAAAGTAATTATTTCTAAAGAGGCACTCCATGAAAACAAACCCAGGAGATCCATGGAGGAAATATTAAAAGTGGGGAAAATGGAGCTTCACAAAGACAAACTCATGATAAGGCAACCTGTCTGAGAAATGAGATGTCTGTTTTAGCATCATTTGTAAGTATGTCAATTGGTGGGAAGAATTAGGTCAGATTTGGCAGATATACCTGATAGAGTAAGTACTTTCCATGAACAGAATCACCTAAATACAAAGTTCCAGAAAATGAAGTTTATACTTATTTAAAATGTGGTTAAGCAAAACCAATATGAATCAAATTATTTTCAAGAACATATATTTGAAATAATTATTTAATTTTTCTCAATTCTCTTTGGATACAAGTTAAACATGGTGCCTTTAAATAAAAGAGTAGATTTATCATTTACATGTACTTACTTTATGTACCTTACTAAAGTCATGTATGCTAAAACACTGAGAAAGTAAGCAGCAACAGTAGAGCAGGTAACGGTATTTTTAAGGCTAATAAGTCTCCAATTTTTTGCCTTCGAGAATATTTGAAGAAGGCTAATTCAAGGTGTCAGCCTATAACTAATAACTGAAAAAGATTTTTGATTAGGTTGTCTATATTTTGCATTGTCTGTAAATAACTAGAAAAATTATCAAAGCAAACAAAATCATGTACATGCTCTAGGCATACATGTGTATACATTTAAAAATGTATTTTGATAAGCTTATTGCCGTATTCTATAAATATTAAACCTATAAATATGTTTTTTCTGAGGAATGATGTAAATAAGTAATTATTATGACAGATATTTTTATTGTCCAGAGTTTCATAATTTAAACTAAATGTTAAGCATTCACAATCTTTATGTATATGTGGACACATTAATTATATACATACAATAGTTAGGTACAGGATATTTAAGTAGAATACTTTATATATATATATATATATATATATATATATATATATATGACATATATATATGGTTTATATATATATTTAAATTAGATTACTGCATTTTCTATACATATACAGTTCAGTATGTATGCATAAATATGGAATGTTATGTTTAAATATTTTATTGAGTATCCTATTCTTTATATGGTTTATATATATATTTAAATTAGATTACTGCATTTTCTATACATATACAGTTCAGTATATATGCATAAATATGGAATGTTATGTTTAAATATTTTATTGAGTATCCTATTCTTTATAACCAATATAGTACAGTCACCCTAATAACATATTATAGTAAAATTAATTGTTTTGAGGAAAATAGAATTTCAAGATATAATCACTAATGTTAAAACTGAGCCTCTGAGGGATGGAGAGATGGCTTAGCGGTTAAGCACTTGCCTATGAAGCCTAAGAACCCCGGTTCGAGGCTCGGTTCCCCACGACCCACGTTAGCCATATGCACAAGAGGGCGCAAGTGTCTGGAGTTCGTTTGCAGTGTCTGGAAGCCCTGGCGTGCCCATTTTCTCTCTCTCTCTCTCTCTCTCTCTCTCTCTCTCTCTCTCTCTCTCTATCTGCCTCTTTCTCTGTCTGTTGCTCTCAAATAAATAAATTAAATAAACAAAAAAATTAAAAATGAGCCTCTGGGCTTAGCAGTTAAGGTGCTTACCTGAAAAGCCTAATGAGCTGTGTTCAATTCCCTAGTACCCAAGTAAAGCCAGATGCATCTGGAGTTTGTTTGCAGCTACAAGAGGTCCTGGCATGCCCATTCTTTCCCTCTCACTCTCTCTCTCTCTCTCTCTCTCTCTCTCTCTCTCTCTCTCTCTCTCTCTCTCTTTCTGGTTCCTGGGAGCCTGGCAAGGTGGAAGAGATAGGCTTATGCATCTGGCTTATGTGGGAAATTGAATGTAGGTCCTTAGGTTTTGCAGACAAATGCCATGACTGCTAAGTCATCTCTCCAGCCCTCACCCACATAAAAATAGTACGTATGCTAAGACTAGAAACCAGAAACAATGAGAGACAAGAACATAAAATTTACGCCAAATATCTAAAGTATAAAGGCAAGGAAATAGTAAGTTTACAAAACTGATGGGTGAAATTATATGAGAATTATTGCACCCTGTTTCTCTCTTGGGAGCCCTCCAAGTCATACCATTCCTGGACTCCCAGCTAATGAATGTGAAGAAATTCAAAAAATAAGGTTCTGACAACCAGAAAGGATTCAGGTTCTGACTTCTTATCTCTGCCTCACAATATCACAATTTGCCTTTCATCCTCTAGAGGAACAAATATTATTTTATTTTTATGTAGCAGGATATCTCTACAGAGCAATTCCATAAGAAAAGATTGGAGATAATCTTCACAAATATGAAATTATGTTACAGTATCTGAGCTCCTTAGGCATCGGTTTCAAGTATCTGAAGCTCCCATCACCAATGTAATTTAAGATTTGGGCACCATCAGTGAGGGAGGATGTGTCCTAGACTCAGACTCAGACATTTGATAGCAAACTCCCTGTCTTCCATGGACATCCGAGTTGGCAGGTCACCTCTGCTGGTATTGATAGTCACAGTGTGGGAGATTCAATGGCAGCAGCCTCACAGAGTAAAGTACATTCTCTGAAAGCCACATCTCCAGCAGACAAATGACACAAAACCACATATACAGGTTAGAAGATGGGGATGTTTGCGTTTGTTTCTCTGGCACACACCAGTAAACATCTGGTATTTTGTCCTTGTACAATGTGGTCGAAAACATACTCTAATTCAGGAAATCTACATCTATTTTGGGTGAGGACAGGGCATGGTAATCTGTCCTCTGTTACTACAGCACTGATACTATTGGCATGAGAAAGGGTCACATGTTCTTGGCTAGGCTGGCACGTAACAAATGGTTTGGTTCATTTCGGCTGCAAGGGGGTGAACCAACTTTGTGTTCCATTTCCGCACGGAACAGACAGCTTCACAGGTAGTCCCATTAAAACTAATCGTAACTATAGTGTAAGGCTGGTATTATATGTGAGTCATACTGAAGATAGGATGTATCAGGTGACAGGAAGACAAGTGGCTAGAGGGACAGTTAGCCCACATAAGAGGACAGCAAGAGTAGAAACAGGTCAGACTCCATAGACTAAACAAGATTTACATTTGCAACAGTGCTCAACTGAAGAAAATGACAGAAGTAGAAATACTGAATGAAGGGAAAGATGCCTGATGAGGGTGTGTGTAAGGAGAATCCATGTTGAGTTTTAGATTCTAGTCCCATGAGATTTCTGATAGTGTTATCTGTTTAGTGAAAGCCAAAAGAGGTGCCAGACTAGTGGTTGTAGTCAGAAGATATGTTAATAGACCTACCTATTAAAGGAGAATATATGCATATATAACTGGTATAATAAAAGTACAAAATAATATTTAAATATCTATAACAAGATGTGAATTTGTTCTTACATAGTTCAAAACTACACAGAATGGCCTTTGTTCTCAGCAGTTCTGAAAAAAATAATTCACTGATGTTCATGTGAATTTTCTAATGTTTTTGTAAGCTCCTCACTGTTCTCCAGGGGTGTTTTAGCTTTCTTCTTGACTTGGTTGTCATTGCGGATTTGGAAGAGTGAAACAAAGGCACAGATGCCATAAAAAGCCTCTGGGAATAATTGTGACAGCAGATAGCCTCACCCTGACTTTAATACTGAAAAGACATTAATGAGTATATGAAGAAAGAAACTTAGAAGTCACTGCAAGGAAAGCCAGGTTGCTTGGTTCACATTTATGTAAGAAGCAAGGAGCTATATAAAAGATTGTGCTTTTTTGTTTAAAAAATGTTTTTTTATGCAGTACAGATTTCTGAAACTCTAATAGATTGAATTCCGTGACTATTTTTTTCCTTGAAAACAATATCATCATTGCACTGTAAGTCCTTAATCATGGATATTGATGTCAATAATACTGAGAGACTCAGCTGATCTTAAAATATGTGGTTTTGAATATGTACCATCTATAGTGATCTCTTTGATATAGACATATGTCAGTGGTCTCTCTAGACCTGTATGCTCTCCCCTTCCATCGTATGTTACTCAAAAAAGACAAAACTTGAAACAGTAGTAAGTGTAAACTCTCAAGGGAAGATCTGCTTTGAAATGACAAATACCAGCTCTAATCATATGATTGGCACAAACATGGACTTACATAGGGAAGGAAGGTCACTCAGAAAGCACAAAGAATCAGAAGAAACTACCAACCACCATCCAACAAGAACTCCAACCAATTCCAAAGCACTCAACTTGTACTAGCATGAAATGTTGATAGGCCCTAACACATTTCTGAAGAGAATGAGATTCCACTGTCTTCTAGCAAATGGACAACTTATTGTGTCATAAAATATATAACACTGTACAATGAGAAGCTCCATGGAAACACTGAAACATTTAAAATAATGTAGTGTTATTTGATTATTGTGGACAACCCAAAAGATGTTTTAATAAGACTTAATACACTTAACGAAATTTTGACTTGACTGGTATGTAGAAAAAAGAATTATTCTTAATTTAGTATTAAAATTTCATGACTGAACTTTAAGCAAAGACTTTCAGGTCAAAACTCAGTCAAAAACATGCAGTTTGCATTTTTTTAGAATATTGCTACAGAGTGGAAGCCAGTGAGTTGTCATTTGTTAAACACATTGTGCAGTTATGCTATATTCCCAAGTCTTCCTTCGTAACTAGCTTGTTTTTTCATTTAAGCTTTAGTTACTAGTCACATATATGTATATATATTCAGGTTACATGGGTACTGAGGAATTGAACTTTGACTGTTAGTCTTTATAAGTAAGCAGCTTTAACCACTGAACCATCTGACCCAGCCCTGTCACTAGTTTCTGAGTCTTAATTCTGTTTATTTTTATTTATTTATTTATTTGAGAGTAACAGACAGACAGAGAAATAGTCAGAGAGAGAGAGAGAGAATGGGTGATCCAGGGCCTTCAGCCACTGAAAACGAACTCCAGATGCATGTGCCACCTTGTGCATCTGCCTTATGTGGGTCTTGGAGAATCAAGCCTCGAACCAGGGTCCTTAGGGTTCACAGACATGCACTTAACCACTAAGCAATCTCTCCAGCACTCCCTCTTAATTCTGTGAAGAATAACATGTACTGATTTTGTTTTTGTTTGTTAAACCCATGACTACTCCACTCTCAGTTGAATCCTCATTTCTTATCCGCCTCAGTGGTGGTCTAACTAGGTCTAAAGATTGCATTCACTCTTGGTTAATAGAAACTCCAATTCAATTCAATACTTTACTACTTCAACTCTATGCCTACACTACATTCATTTTAATTCTCACACATCTCTCTATCTCAATATTACCCAGAATTTAGATGGTGGTGAGTCCTAGGTTATCAGTATTATATGAGTGTAAGAGTCCTCTCAAGCAATGAGATTGCCAGGCCCCTCTACCTGCTAGATGCTTCCAAACTTCATTATTAGTCCCATAAAATGTCTCTCATCTCTGTTGTGATGGGCCATCTACATGCCTCATCAGATCTTTTTCTTTCTTGTATATCTCTGCTTTGGGTTCCCCAGAATGCTGACCACTATACAGTGCTTCTGCTGGATTCTTTTACATACTTTCTTATGGTTGAATTGGGAAAAGGGAGATACTGGTATGTGAAAGATTGGAGTATGATCCTGTGGTATTCATTGCCTTGATCCTCTCTTTGCTGGGCCGTGAGTTTCAGTGGCAGCATCCTTCCGGAGTCTTCGTGTCTTGTCCTACGGACCCTCCCTAGCCATATTTTTCATTAGGTTTCCTCCTCATGCCCCATTGGTCTAGGACTGTTTATGGGTTCTCCAATGTCATGGCCAGGATTCTTTACCATGCTTTATTGTCTTCTCTTAACTCTTTGTGCCTCTGTAAATAGTCACTTCATTCAACGTATTTCCTGCCAGGATCTTCACTGGAAAAGGACTGAGTGCCCACTTCCCTGTTCTAAAAGGAAAGAAGGGTAATTGATCCATGCTGAGAAGTCAACTCAACATCCTTGATATTGTCTTCCCCCTAAGTTAAGTGCTTACTAAGGAGACAGGATGTGTTACCAAGACAATCAGATTTGGTGGCAACCTAATAAGTCCCAGAGGGAGGTTCAGATTTTAAATGCAAGAAGTTTCCTTGGTATATCATACTTTTCATTCTTATTTCCCCCTCAATTCAGTATTTTTCAGTTCTAGAAAGCCTATTCAACCTACTAAAGGCCCCACATTTATTCATTTACACAGTGAAAACTAGAGAAAAAAATACAATTTGTCATAAATTGAAATAATTTACTGGGATTCAATGTTGCTGTAAGCTTGGATCCTCTCTACCTTGAATAATAGGCAGTTAATGAATGTTTGAGCATTCACAGTTATCTGTCCAATCACCTCCCCAAGAAAATAGCAAGTTATTCATGTGATATTTTAGCATTTGTTCTCTGAAGCCTTTTATTGTGTTTGCAGCACACATCCAATGTCAAAACAGTACTCCCAGGACATGAATACAGAGATTCATCTAATGGCATATTTAACAAAATAGCTGCTTTGAGAAAGAACAGGGGCCAGATCCTTCAGAAGCATTGTGTTGTATGCTTCATTTAGGTATAATAAAATGCTACCTGGGAATCATCTCCAGCTAACCTTATGCTTTATTTGCATTTTTTAGCTTATTAAATATGAAGGCATTCAGAGGCTGAGTGAAATTGCCAGCAAACTATATTTCATGTTGAGGATCAGCAGGGGCCTTTTGGAGGGTTCCAATTTTTCTCTGAGTGTCAGGAAATCAGATTACTGTATCCAGCTGCAAGCTGTTTTGATTGAACTGAAAGTCTGATTTAATTTGGTACAAATGGAAAATTACTCCTCTATTTATCCTTGAACAACATGTTACCCCAAAAGTACTATATTTTAGGATGATCTTAAAATTTGAGAGTAGATGTATGATTTTTGAAGATTTCTTTTCCTGGGTCTGAATTATTCAATAATTCTAACACATCTTGAAGGTCTGGCCAAACTAACATACATAACTCTTAAATTCCTTGCCCTTGTGCTATTTGTAGAATTTGTGACTGGTTCAGTGGATAGATGTATAGTGTGAAAAACACATGAAGATTCTTGACAACATAAAACAACTTGAAGTACTTATCAATGTCCCTTAAATTGCCCCTGGTTTTAAGATGATGCTGTAGTGTAAGCATATCTGTTGGATGATAAACCATGTGAAGAAAGAAAAATGAGTGCTTTCAAGGATTTTAAAGACAATATAAGTGTTTGGTTTTGTTAAGTTTTCTTGTATAGCACAGCTTCTTTGAACCATTGTATAGAAGGACATAGTTTTTAAAAGAACCTAAAAATTACATTATTTCAATTTTATAATCGCTTTAGAAGTCATTCATATTTTTATAGTTTTCCAACTAAGTAAATATGCAACTTCAAAACATAGAGTGACAGGTTTTTCAACCTAGGTCAAAACAAATGCTTACATGGAAACCACGATATTTATTATGTGATATGAATGCTTCAAAATGATTCATTTTGAACTCTTTGAAGGAGGTTTAAAAGAAGAAAAAAAAGTGGGTTCCATTGCTTCCATTTAAGAGCTATGGTAACCATAATTGTTTTCCAGGTGCTCCACTTAACACACACATATTCTCAGAAAAACAAAAGTAAAATGTCTAAGTAGGTTCCATACAGCAATATAGCTTTTTCTTTTTTTTTAAGGCAGGGTCTAACTTTAGCCTGGGCTGACTTGGAACTCACTGTGTACTCCCAAGTAGGCTTGAACTCATTGTGATCCTCCTACCTGGCCTCCCTGATGCTGGGACTGAAGGTGTGAACCCACATGCCCACCTAATAATATAACATTGAAAAAAATCATAAATCTCTCTTATTTATTTTTTCAATCTTTTCTATATGTATGATTATGTGTTTATGTTGTGTTTATGTGTTGGCATATGTGCCATAGTATACATGTCAGAGAACATCTTAAGGTGTTTGTCCCTTCTTTCAATCTTGTTTTAAACAGGGTCTCTTCTCTTGCATATACCAGGTTAGCTGGCATGCAAGCTTCCAGATAGTCTGCTGTCTCTGTTTTCTATCTCCCCACAGATACACTAGGATTACCAGTGTACTTGAGCTTTTACATGAGTTCTGGGATTCCAAACTCAGGTCTTCATGCACTTTGCCCAATGAGATACCTCCCAAGCCCAGTCTTTTCATTTCTAATTCTACATTTACTTGTAGTATCCATTAGTTCAGCAACTTCCTCTACTCAAACCACACTTATCTTTAACTAAGCTACCACATCTATTCAGGGGTCTTTCTCAAACATAAGGATGTTTCTGCCCTAAAAAAATAAGAATTTAAGATTAATTACTTAATTTAGCTTAGAGCCATAGTGTAATACACCATTTTAATTTATCTATACCTTTCCATGCAATAGGGGAAAAGTCAAATATTTTTTTTCTTTCCTTCATTCTCAAAATTTATTATAGTGCTGTATTTCATAAATGCTCATTGCATGATTCTGCTCATGGACCTCTGATATCTTTTTGCAAGGCTTAAGTCAGCACATAAAAATTCTTTAAAAAGGAAAATTAGTTTGGGTGTGTGTTTTAGTTTTCAAGTTTCTTCTAACAAATCCTCCTATTATATTTTACCTTGTAATTTAATTTTAAAACATATGATAGGAAAAATGGCTTAAAATGAGTTTCTTGGTAGCAACATAATTATACTATTACCATACTATAGAACATATTACACAATAAAGAGATACGATACCATAAGTTTACAATCATCATTGATATTTTCACATGTTGATCACTTATATTTTATGTTTTTTATTTTTTAATTAATTTCTTATTGATTATGAACATTACTGTATGAATATATTGCATATTGGTCACATTCCCACTGGGTTATATTCTTATGGCAATCCTTTTTTGTATTTTTAAAACTATTTTTATTAGTTATGTACGCATTGTGTATACAGCCATGTTGGCACCATCATTAGCCTCCTCTCTGTCTTCCCCCATCCACAGGGACCCTCCTCATTGGAGAATGTGGGTCATTGTGGGGTTAGCCATCAGTTATGAGTAAGAGGCAATGTCTCTGCATAATGTCCAAACGTATGGCTCTTCTTTTTATTTATAGGTGTTGTAGTCAGGTTCACATTACTGGTAGAAATCACTCAACCAAGAGCAGCTTCTGGGGGCAAAAACAGGTTTATTTTAGCTTACAGGTTCAAAGGGAAGCTGCACAATGGCAAGGAAAATGGTGGCATGAATAGAGGGTGGACATCACCTCCTTGGCAACATCAGGTGGGCAATAACAACAGGAGAGTATGCCAAACACTGGCTTGGGGAAACTGGCTATAAGCACCCATAAGCCTGCCCCCAACAATACTCTGCCTCCGGGAGGTGTTAATTCCCAAATCTCCATCAGCTGGGGATCTAGCATTCAGAACACCTAAGTTTATGGGAAACATCTGAATAGAACCACCACATAGCCCAATATCAAAGGTTGTAATCTCTCAATTGCAGCTGAATGGGCAGCAGTTTAGGCCCAAAGATTTTTCTTTCTGTGTCATATCCCTTTGCTCACACCAGTTCATTTCTATGCAAATCCATCTTGCATAACTTCTCAGGATGCGAGCCTAACAGCAAGCTGCCTCTAGCCCAGTCTAAGCAAAGCTCTTTCTCACTCTCATAAGCCAAACTCACAGTCCATAGTTCTTACTGCATTCAGGCCTTTCAATTCTGACCAGAATCGTCAATCAAGCTGTACTTACAGCATTGCAAGGCATCTCTTAGGCCAAGGTATCAAATCCTTCCACATTCCCCTTGAAAATCAGCTCCAAAAGGCCAAAGCCACACGTCAGGTGTCTATCAGCAACCCCACTCCTCTGTAACACTAAACTGTTACAGTCAGGTTCGCATTGCTGGTAGAAATCACTCAACTAAGAGGAGCTTGTGGGAAAACGGTTTATTTTGGCTTACAGACTGGAGGGGAAGCTCCATGGTGGCAGGGGGAAATGTTGGCATGAGCAAAGGGTGGACATAACCCCGCTGGCCAACATAAGGTGGACAATAGTAATGGCAGAGTTGTTTTTTTTTTTTTTTTATTTCTTTATGATGGAGAGACAGATGGAGGAGAGAGAGAATGGTTGTGCTAGGGCCTCTAGCCACTGCAAATAAATCCCTGACACATGTGCCACCACGTGCATCTGGATTATGTGGGTTCTGGAGAACCGAATCTGGGTCCTCAGGCTTCACAGGTATACATCTTAACCTCTAAGCCATCTCTCCAGCCCAGGCTAACCACTTTAATGAGAATTAGGAAAGTCAGTAATGCATACTGAGAATAGAGTTGGAAAATGATATGGTTACTATGCTGACATTGGGAAGAATCAAGTATGATCATCTGTTAAGGGAATTTCAGGCTAATACATGCTAATAAATGCTGAGCTGAACTTATTAAGATAAAATGTTCTTATAAGTCAAATGATAGTCATTTTCTTAAAAAGTGATGATAACAGGTGTTCCAATCTAAGGCATTCATTTGCAGCATGACTTAAAATTAGTAAATTACAGCATGATGGAGTTAGTTTCTGGAAATACAGATTAGACAGTATGTTCAATGTATGCATGGACGTATAAATAATAATCCTTTGTGGTACTCTTGGTGTGTAGAATGCATTCACATGTATCAAATTATTTTCCACTTATTACAAGCTTGTAACAGAGGAAATAAGAATTTTTTTTTCTTAGCATTTCCAGTTTCAGATGAAGCAGTCAAGATTTAGAAAGATTCAATGACTCAACCAGAGTCACATAATTTATGTTATGAACTACAGAAGAAAAATGAAAATGTAAGTCTTCTAATCAATTCTATACATGTGCTTTGGCATTTTCAATGTCCCACAAAATGATAATAGATCTAAAATGTAGACACTAGAACAGTATTCATGTCTGCAGCATTAAAAACTGCCCAGTCATGGTGAGGATAGACAACAGAGAGAAAAAGATAATCCACGCTACTTTTTTCATAGCCTTCCTCCTCATTGTATTGTCATTGGTTGATATTTCACATTTAAAAGATAAATGTCAGCCTGACTATACATTCTAATTTCATGCTTCTGACTATATTCTTCTGATCAGAATTTTTGCATACCTAGTTTTGTCAAAAGTGAATTCAAACATAGAATTCTGGTCAATATTGTGCAAGGAAAAAAAGTCCTCCATGAAAACATAAATGAGAAGAATTGTAGGGGGATGATGGCTGCTTGCTGGGGCTCAGTGTATAATATCTCACTTTGACAGATGAATGGCCAATATTTCATAAATTGTCCATTTTCTCACTGAAGCAAGATATCTTTCCTTCCACATGGCTCACAAATTACAAATTTGTTCTGATTGCTGGTAATGTTACAAACTGAATGATTAAAAGAACATTTGAATAGTAATTCCTTCCTGTGCACCACATAAGAAGAGAGGACAAAGTGCAGAGGAAATGCACTCACTTAACACATCTAAGTTTTGAGACCAGAAGAAAAGGTAAGGTAACAGAGTATTGATGACTTTAGTACAAATAACAAGATGTTGAAGTATGAAATTTAATATGAATGATCCCTTATTGCCAAAATAAGGAAAAGTTCTTCAATACAGACAACACAAACAAGCACCATAGCCTAAATACAACTAACCAGACAAGTTATAGCCATTACCTACTATTTGCTGGTCCAAAATACATGACCAAACCAGACAAGTTATAGCCATTACCTACTATTTTCTGGTCCAAAATACATGACCAAAGCAGTTTGTGGGAAGAAAAGGTTTTACTTCAGCTTACAACTTCATTTTTAATATTTTTATCTATTTATTTGCAAGCAGAGATAACGAGAAAAAGACAGAGAGACAGAATGGGTGTGTCAGGGGCTCCAGCCACTGCAAACAAACTCCAGATGCATGTATCTGGCTGTATAGGGGTACTGGGGAATAAACCCAGGTTGTTAGGCTTTGCAGGCAACTGCCCTAGCCACTAAGTCATCACTCCAGAACCACAAGCTTACAATTTCTAAGGGATGCTTTAACAGGGAAAGCCTGGCAGGTCTCAGCAGGAAGTCTGGGTCCCACCCACATCAGCAGAAAGGAGGTAGTCTGAGTCTACCAAAGTCCAGCACCAATGGCACACCTCCTCCATCAAGGTTCCACTTCCCAAAAGCTTCACCACTTTCCCAAACTGCCACCAGCTGGGAACCAAGCATTCAAAGCACATGAGCCTATGGGAGTATTTCACATTCAGACTACAGCTCAAACCAACACCAATTTTGTATATTAATTTTAAAATTAATATTTTTAGGGCTGGAGAGATGGCTTAGCGGTTAAGCACTTGCCACTGAAGCCTAAGGATGCTGGTTCAAGGCTCAATTAGCCAGGACCCACATTAGCCAGATGCAAAAGGGGGTGCACACAAGTGGAATTTGTTTGCAGTGGCTGCAGGCCCTGGAGCACCCATTCTCTCTCCCTCTCTCTATCTGCCTCTTTCTCTCTCTGTCTGTCACTCTCAAATAAATAAATAAAAATCATAACAAGAAGAAAAAGAAAAAGAAAGTAAATATTTTGAGAGCTATGGAAATACAAATCAAAATCACAATAATGAATTACCTTGATCCTATTAGAAGGGCTATTAACTAAAAGATAAGTAATAATAAGTGATGACCAAGGTACTGAGAAAAGAGAACCTTTGCATACCGCTGGTGAATACATAAATTTGTACAAATAGTATATAGGGTCATCAAAATTAAAAATAGTACTACCAGGCTGTCAAGATAGCTCAGTGATTGAGGTGCTTGCCCACAAAGCCTAAAGATCCAAATTCAGTTCTCCAGTACCCATGTAAAGCAAGATGCACAAAGTGGTGCATGTGTCTGGAGTTCATTTGCAATGGTTAGAGGCCCTGGTGCAGCTATTCTCTCTCTCTCTCTCTCTCTCTCTCTCTCTCTCTCTCTCTCTCTCTCTCTCTCTCCCCTCCCCCTCCCCTTCCCTCATTCTCTCTCTCAGTCAAATAAATAAACAATATTTTTCAAAATAGAACTGGGCTAGAGAGATGGCTTACCAGTTAAGGCACTTGCCTATGAAGCCTAAGGACCCATGTTCTACTCTCCAGATCCCACATTAACCAGAAGCACAAAGTGCAAGTTTGCATATTCCCACAAGGTGGCACAAGCATCTGGAGTTAGATTGTGGTGACTGAGGCCCTGGAGCACCAATTCTCTGTCTCTCCTCTTTCTTTGTCTCTTTCAGTCTCACTTTCTTTCTGCTCTCTCTAAAATACGCACACACACACACACACACACACACACACACACACACATATATATGTATATATATATTTATGCATATATACATATATATATACATATATATATATATATATATATATATATATATATATAAATTGAAAAAAACTAGAATTACTCTATAATGCAAAAATCTCTTGGTTGGGTTTATAACCAAACTAAATTAATTCATGCTTTGTTGAGATAGCTATACTCCATATTATTATAATATGGTAACCAAGCTAAAGAAACAATCCAAGTATTTGATACAAACAAATGAATAAAGAAATATATAATTCATCCTTAAATACTTATGAGATATTTCTATTTACAACAATATATATGAAATGTACTTGACATTTAAAAAATGAATACGTAGAAATAGAATAGCATGATGTTTGTTGGGGACTGGTGAGAAGGGATTAAAGAAAGTGAATTTACAGTTTGGTGGAATGAATATGTCTAGCAAGCTAATGTTTATGAAGACTGCAGCTAATAATATTGTACCATATTGTGGAAACTGGGCTAGGGAGATGGTTCAGCAGTTAACAGCACTTGCTTGCCAAGGTTGCTGGCCCAGGTTCAATTTGTCAGCATCTATGAAAAATTGAATCAAAGTGTCACAGGTATTTATGATCCCAATGTGCCTAAAATAATGGGAGGTAAATCGAGAAGAATCCTAAACTCATGGACCAGTTAGTCTGACATTCCATTGTAATCTAACAGTTTATTTGCACATCATAAGAGCCCATCTCAAAGAAGGCTGGCCATACATACATATACACACAAAATTTAAAAACAAGTTTGCAAGATGAATATATTTCAGATAAAATTATTAAGATAATAATTATGTAAAATAGTATGTTATTTAACTACGTTTATCATTTCAACATGTACAAACATATTGAATAGCATAAAAATGAAATAAATAAGTAAAATAGCATTGAAATTTAAGTAATATGAAAGGTCAGAACATGGAAGAAATTTCTTACCATTTTTGCAGATTAATATTATTTTGAGTATTAGGCATCTCAGGCCACATATTTTCAGTGCTCATTAAGGACTCTAGGACACAATCCACTCCTAGGTTTTTACCCTTCTGCATTCCTTGTCCTGAAGCTGAAATATCCTCTAACAGGAGAGAATCTATAAATGAGGGTCAGAGCCTCAGCAAGTAGAAGAATGAGATTCACAAATTGATTGTAGCAGACAGCTTCAGGTTCACTGAGATGAACTTCCAGATCAGGCACAGTTATGGAGGAAGGGATTTATTGAAGCTTACAGATTCAGGGGAAGTTCCATGATGGCAGAAGAGGCTGGCCTGCCTTCACAGGACCAAACACAGAAAGAGAAGCACAAGCCAAAAGCCACACAACACAGCACACGTCAGGAACTCCAGCTAGGCACACTTTGCATATCTTTAGATTGAAATCTCAAACCCACCACCACATCTTAAGATGTGTCCAGTGACACTGCCTCCAGCCAGGTGGCTGCAGCTGCAAACTACAAACTAATAAAACACTGAATATATTGGGAGCCATCTGTTCAAGCCACCACATTGACATTCTTAATTTTTATATACCTCACATTTTGGACAAAAGAAGAAAGAAATGAAAGTGATTAAGAGAATGCTCACATCCCCCTCAGCTTAACAAAACTTTAGACAGGCTTCTCTCTACCTCTAAGCTTTGACCTCCATTTCCTACACCATCTACTTGAAAGTAAATTGTAATTGGTAATTCTTTATCTTTTGAGATATAAATCTTTTTAAAAGCATCTTGCCAGATGTATAACTGAGGAGTGTTTCAAAGACTGGGGGCTGTTCTGGTAAAATTGAATCATCAAAAAAGATATCTCCCCAGTCTCCCAGCCACTGTAGGAGTAGGAGCCTAACTAACATGGGCATCAATTAGCAAACACAGATGGTCTAATCACAGAGCCAAACATTTGCAAACTCAGAAACAACAGTGTGTTCACCTCACCCCATTGATCAAACTCTCCAAACTTTTCCCAGTACTTTCCCACCAACTCATCCTGGCCCTGAGACTTCCTCCCTCCTCTTTAGCATAGTGGGATGGGTAAAATTATTTGCATGCTATTGAAAAATATTGAAGGTTGATGAATGGTTTACTTTTTTCTTAATTTTCTGTAGAAGTTTTAGCTTTATAGAAAACTTGTGCAGAAGTCTAACTAGAGTCTATGCAGATCCTATTTCCCAATATTCAATATTATTAAGCTCTTGTAGTAATGTGATGTACCTGTAATAACAGAAAAGCATATAGTAAAGCATTATAATTAACAAGAGTCTTTAATTTACATTAGGGCACATGCCTTGTTTTATCATCTTACTTTTACTATCACTGTGACCAAATGATATAAATTACAAAAAGGAAGGATTTTGGCTGATAGTTTCATTGGGCATTTCATGGTTCTTTGGCCCTATACATGTGAACAAAAAATCATGATAGAGAGATCATGTTATGGAGGACAACAGTTCACATCACAATAAACAGAAATCACAGCATGAAACAAGAAGGGGTCATGAACAATGGTTTCCAAAGGATCATGCTCATTGGCCTTCTTTTCCTACCAGATCCAACCTCCCAGTGCTTCCCAAACCTCCTAAAAGAGTGGGATCTGAGGACTAATCATTAAGTATGAGCTTTGGGGGGGCAAATATATCAAGCCAAAGTATCTGTTCCTCTCAACCCCTAGCAGACTTAGATCCACAATATATTGCAAAATAATTTTAGTCAATCTCCAAGAGTCACCTAAGTCTTAATAGTTTCAATATTGTTAAAAATTCCAAGTTTAGGGTCTCCTCTGAAATTCAGGGAAAACTCTTAGCTATGGGTCCTATTTACAGTTAATAACAAAGTTCAAAATTTCTCTAGTACAATGGCACAGAGTGGGCATTCTCATTCTAAAAGGGAAGATTGGGGGCATAGAAAGGAGGAATGGAAACAACCCAATACAGAAATTAAGCAGGACCGACATCAGCAACATTGCAACATCCAGGACTAACACATAATGGCAGGATCTGAGCTCCCAAGCACTTAGGCAGCCCTGTTTCTGTTTGCCCACATTGCCTTTTTCCTGGGCTGGCTCCACTTGCTGTCTGTTGTTTTTAGGCATTTGACACATTCCATATTACTGGCTACCATCTTGGAACTTTTTTTATATGATTAATTATGCACTTTACTATATGAACATATCACATGTTGGTCATGTTTCCATCAAGTTATATACTCTCTCCAGAATCTATTCCACTCAGGGTCTTCATCACTTGGGTTATTGTTATTCACTGTGGGGTCATAAATGTTTCAATCAGTCTCTGTGAGGATTCCATCGCACCTTTGGCTGCACTCCCAGCTTCATATTGTTAGGAACAGCAGGAAGAGAAATGAGAGGGAAGACCCAGTTCAAAGGCAGAGTTGGCTTTTCAGGGACACCTAAGAGCTCAGACCAGGCAGGTCAAAAAGCCTCCTCCCTTACAGAGAAGTGGACATTTATGGGGCTGTGGGGGTATTTGAAATCCTTGGTTGCTGGGTGGTCCACCTTGCCTCAGGACCTGGAAAACTTCAGGGAAGTGATAATCTGGCAGGTGACTTGGGCCATTCCAAGAAATTCATAATGGAGATGGTTGGTCTGGGGAGTTCCATGAATGTGATACTTGAGAGGGGTGGTTGGGTCACTTTTGAGAAACAGAGTGTTGCAATGAAAGGGGAGTCAGAGTTCAAAGATGGACACATTGTGGTTCTAACATATATGTTGCCCTCTCAAGAACTCATCTTAGGGAATTTATAGTGCTTCACATTGCCCCTCCTCTGAGGACTTCCTTAAGAATCTCCGTGGAAGTCTCCAGGATCCCATAATTCTTTAATCCTGCATGTCTGTAAAACAGTACCCAGAGGACAGCGTGGAGCTTTGCCAAAAACTTGGCAGTATCTGAGGCCCCTTTGACCAGGGCTACAATAGCCAATGAAATGCCTGAATAGTTGAGCCTGAGAACAAACACCTCCGGAGGTAACGCTTTATGAACAAGTGCCCCCTTTCCTCTGTCTTTTAAACAGAAAATTCCTTCATGTAAATTTATAACTTTCTGACTGAGGATCATGTGATGGGTTTGATCTGACAAATTTTTGACATGCTCTCAATGTATCATTCCTATAATTACTATACAAATGCTCAGTTTCCCTTTAATGACACTAATGTTTTTAGTAACCATAATCCTTGTCCAAAACTTTCACCTTGTTCCACTTCTAGTGATACTGCACATTTTTTTCAAATATTTCTGCTTTGCTGTTTGTGCTGTTTACTACCAATTTTCATTACAAACCTGGTTAAAATCATCCAATAATAACCATGCTACAACTTGAATGCTGTGTCATCCTAAATGTAAAATGTCTCCCATAGACTTGTATATTTAAACATTTGGTGCCCAATATAGGAAAGTCTGAGGAAGTATTTCATATGTAAATCACAACAAAGAGTTTTGACAGATCTTTAATATCATGTATAATTCATAAGGAAATGTTTGGTGCCACTAAAATCCCTTGTAGTTTTCCTTATCTTCTACCTTTAATCTGGACCATCTAGAAAACAGTGATTTTATTGGTTGAAGGGTTAATGACTCTCCCTGAAAACCAGAGGGAATTAGAGGGTTAATGACTGTCCCTAACACTCGAATGCATTAAATACACACTGGAGGCAACAATTCCCAGACTAGCTTGAACTCCTCCTGTGATTGACATACTTCCCTTAACTCAGAATTCCTTGAAGGAACAGAAAGCTATCCTCCCTTAGACAATTCTTGCAACAACTCTTAGTAGGCAATGTGAGCTATGAAAGGTTTTAACTTTGGAATCTATCTATCTATCTATCTATCTATCTATCTATCTATCTATCTATCTATATATATATTAGATATATATATATATATATATATATTATATATCTATATATTAGATAGATAGATAGATAGATAGATAGATAGATAGATAGATATAGATATATAATTTATGAGATAGACAGAGATTGAGACAGAGTGTGTGTGAGAGAGAGAGAGCAGGTGAGACTTGCTCTGCCAGAGCCTCCAGCCACTACAACTGAACTACAGATGTATGTGCCACCTTATGCACATGCACAACCTTGTGCACATGTGTCACCTTGTACATTTCGCTTACATGGGTTCTGGAAACTTCACCCTGGATCCTTAGGCTTCATAGGTAAGCACCCTTAACTACTAAGCTGTCTTTCCAGTCCTGGTCTTTAACTTAGAAAGAGTACACATGGGATTTTCAAAAGGTGAAAAAGAGCACACTGTGATATAAGGAAAATGTATCCTTCAAAACAAAAATAGGTATAAATTACAGTGTTTTGTCTTCTAGTGTTCTATGACACAGAGAAAATAAAATTCTAAGTCACAGGTCTCTATCTAGTATGCACCTAACAAATAAGGATATAAAGAACAGCTTTTCTGTAAAAATATCAAATGCCTTAAATATTTAGTAGAAATAATCAGTTTTAGAATTTCACTGTCTGTGTAAAAGAGGAGTCTCCTCTTGAAGAAAAATGCAATAACAGAAGAAAAGGATTCCTTGATGCTCTGTCATTGATAGCTTTCACACAGCTTACAAACTTTACAATGAACTATGAATGAGAACAACAACAAAAATTCATTTCTATATGTCCCCAGCATAGGGACAGATGAGGAGCTTACAGAACTACAAAAATGCTTAAGTCTTGAGAGTTAAGGCAGACTCTGTGGTGATCCTGGCTCCTATATCTCCAGTGAGTCAGAAACAGGGTTTATTTTTACTAGCCAAAGGCAATGTCTGTGGGTCTGGCACCCCCTTGCTTCCCAGCCAGAATAGCAGAGAATCTGCTACTTATGGGTTCTGACTTATTAAGTTCCTACATGGAAGATCCTGTCTGCTTCTTTCAACAATGGATGATATCCTGCCTTGAATGTCCTTTGTGACACACAATATCACCACAACCAACCTGGCTGCACTCCAAGTCTATTCTACTTAATTATTTCTCAGCATGAAAGAACAAACTTTAAGAGCTCACCCAAGCAGAATGGTCAAGGTAGCAAAAACTTTTAGTGTTATCTCTAACCTAGGAAAGGGTTATTTGTCCTCTACTAAATTCTAATCATCAATTTGACCCATGTTAGGCAGGAGATAGTTAGGCATGAAATAATTTCTGATTTCTCTCTGGAATGCACATGCCACTGTATCAAAATCAGCATGAGTGCTTTATAAAGATGTGAAACCCAGGTTCCCCAGTTAAAGATTCACCTCGATTGATATGGAGCAGAGTTCAAGAAACTGCACACTGAACTTCTATATTTAAAGGCCATTTTGAGAAATTCTTGTGAGATAGGTATCATATCTAATGGATATTTTGGGAATGTTTCCAGATAAGCTAATATCAAACATATCTACCTTAATCAATTGTTATTGTCCATAATTAAATCAGTGTGAATATTAGTTTGCTCTAAGAATTTTTAAATCTAAATCATGATATGTTGAGTTTTTGTAATTCTGCCATTTAAATATACCTATTTAAAAAATAGATGCATATATCTGTGAGCCTAAAGAATAGCTTTAAGAATTAATGGCATCAGATCAAGGTGTGAAGCAAAACAATCATCAAAAATACACTTAAGATGATTATGGAAAGGGTAAAACTGTGAATAGAACACTTTTAGATTCTTAAAAGAACATGAGCCACTTTACAAAGACAATATCTGAACTTTACTCTAAATGTAATTATTTTATTATTTATTTATTTGTTTGTTTTTTTATTTTGGTTTTTCAAGGTAGGGTCTCACTCTAGCCCAGGCTGACCTGGAATTCACTATGTAGTCTCAGGGTGGCCTCAAATTCACCACAATCCTCCTACCTCTGCCTTCCAAATGCTGGGATTAAAGGCTTGAGCCATCACACCCGGCTTAAATGTGAATCATTTTTGTGAGCATAAGTAATTGCTCTATGAAAGAAGTAAATATAAATGGAATAGGATCCGTAAGGTGGAGTAGTTTTCCCCCAGAGAAACAACTTGAACTCCAGAACATGCTCCTCTTGCTCATGTACACAAGTATTACTTTTCAAAATGTGGTTTTGTATACTCACAAAATTCAAAATTCTACTAAATTATTTCTGCACTTCTAGTAAGTACTCATTGTCATACTCAAAACAAGCATATTTACATATAGTATGTAAGATGAGAATCAATGACATCCCACTACTCTGAAATTATCCAACTCTAGAGTAACTGGGAGTTGCTAAAGTAGCTGTGATGGATTATAACTTTCATAGAGTTGCACCAGTACTTGGGTCAATACAGTGACATAATGGTGACACATGTTACCCACTGTGGTAGTCAGCCTCATGCTGTTGGGATGAACTTCCAACCAAGGTGTAGTTATGGAAGGATGGGAAGTTATGTGAAGATTAAAGATTCAGGGAACTTCCATTATGGTAGAAGAAGATGGGCCTCCTTTCTCAGGCCCATGCTGAGAGAAAAGCCACCACCATCACCATAAGCAAGCACATACAAGAAACTCCAGGCAAAGCTCCATAACTTTGATTATCTTTAGGCTGGAATATCAAATCCACCCCTACACCTTAGGGCTGAACCCTAGGATACAACCATAAAGACACCTCCTCCAGCCAGGTAGCTGGAAATATAAATTACAAGCCTTAATAAACTCCTGAATCAATTGGGGAACATCCATTTAAACTACCACATTCTGCCCCTGGCCCCCAAATAATTCATAAACATCTCACATAGTAAATTGTATTCAGTCTAGTTTAAAACATTCCCATAATTTTTACCAACTTGAGATAGTTCTAAAGTCCCACGTCTCATCTGAGATTTAATAGTTTCTCAGCTGTGAGTCCTATAAAATCAAAACAAATTATATACTTTTATTATATAAGGGCATGGAGTAAATATTGTCAACTTCTATAAGGCATAGCAAGGAGAGACTAGAACAATGCAAATTTAATAACCATCAAGCAAACATCAAACTTCTGTAGTTCTAGTCCAATATCATAACTAGTGACTTAGAGTCTCCCTATTTTTAATTTTATTTTTTAAATTTTTGTTTACTTATTATTTGAAAGAAACAGACAGACAGAGGGCGAAGGAGGCATATATAGAGAGAGAATGGATGCACCAGGGCCTCCGGCCACTGCAAACAAACTCCAGATGCATGCGCCACCTGTGTATCTGGCTTACATGGGTCCTGGGGAATTGAGCCTTGAACCAGGGTCCTTAGGCTTCACAGGCAAGCACTTAACCAATAAGCCATCTCTCCATCCCCTCCCTACTTTTTTATTCTGCACTCTGACTGGGCTGAGTAGTGAGAGTAAACTTCATCTAGCCAATATCTCCATGGTAGACCTTGCACAGTCCTGGTATATCCAAAACATCTTTAGGTCTCCATATAAACCATGGTTTATCTTTCAACATCTCTACCACCCTCTTCCTGAGGGTCATCATGCTCTGAATATATGCTGTGTCTCAGTAGTGGCTGCTGGAATCATGTGTACTTCATGACCACTCCACACATTTTTCATGCTTCTGAAACCAATTCCAGGTGTGTACACATGGTCATATTATTAAATTCAGGGAAGAAATAAATTGTAACCTTGATGAGCAGGTTCCTTCTGTCAACTTCTTTCAAAAGAGTTTGCATTCCTCCCATTTAATCTTTCTAGGATGGGATCACCTCAGGCATTCTCTCCACTGTTTTAATGTAAAGCAGTTGGGTCATGCTTCCCTTAATCACTCAAGTGGCTGTGTTGATCCATAGTCTAGAGTCTTTCCTTGGACCTTACAGATCACTGCCAACCACATGCTGAATCATGTGGCTGGAAGGCTAATCTCTATATTCCTGTGCATTTCTGCTCCATCTGCTGAGTTGAATGGTTGCCAGGAGTCAGTTTTATTTATTCTCAAACTTGGTTTTCTAGTTTTATTCTGCACTGTAATTATCTAGATTAATTAAATATTACATAAACTGATAAAATAGGAGTATTGAGGGAACTGCTTCCAAGTAAACCAATTTAAATTCTTTTTGTTAAATGCCTTGATTGAAGACAAGTCACTGGAGATAATGTAGTCTTTTCTGGGAATAGCAAGGCAATGTAAAAGTAGAAAGAAAATCATTGGAAGTTAGAAGGATTTTGCACTACATTTACAGGGAAAGTGCTCTCCCTCTACTCTGAGTACATGGAAACTGGGAATGGAAAACAGTAACAGGGTCCACACAAGAAAAATAATAAATAATCCACTATGCACATCATCAAGTATTGCTCTAAGAAATTCCAATTATAGGCCAATCATTTATTTATAATGTGCTATTTTAACTGACTCTCTAATTACCCAAGTAGCTACCAAAACAGATTACATTAGATGAGAGAATTCTACTCTCATTGCTCCAGCATCAGCAACAAAAGCCTCTCTAGGGCTGAGGATGTAAACTAACAGTCTGCTGAACAATAGGCCAAGGGGAGTAGAATTTGACCTGTCAAATTTATATCCTCTCAAACTCCATATTCTCTTGCAAAGGTAGGTGAGGACTTGAAATCCTATGTGGAAATGACTGCTAGATATGAGCAGCAGCTGCACCCTTTACAAGTGGTTACAGCTCTCCTCTCAGACCAAGCTTTGCCTCTTCCATCTGTCCTGCTCATTCATTGCCTTGCCTATCTGCTTTCCAGAAGCATGAACCTACAGTAAGCAAGCTCTTAGGCCTTGTTTATGAAAAGGAGGGGTTTTTAATTAGCCTATGCTATTTCTTAGGGAAAAAAAAAACCTTTATCAAATCTACATGTTCATTTCCTAAGTTTTCCCCAAAACTTCCACTGAATATCATTAGGTAGATAAGAACACATAGTCACACATTAAAATAACCTGTCAGCCCTTTCAAAGGCTATAGAAAACCATAGTCTATTTTCAAAAAATGTGCATAGAATGCATAAATAATCACAAGAATACTAAAAAACTGCTTCAGTTTGAATCAAAAATGTCTCCTAAAAACCTATGTGTTACAGTCTCAGCCCACAGCCTATTGTGCTTTGAGGAAGGGGTGGAACCTTCAGGAGGATGGACAAGTAGAAATGAGTTGAGTCATTGAGAATATGGCTTCAAAGGGTATATTTGGGCTATAAGCACTGCCTTTCTCTCTTTCTCCCCTTGCCTCCAAGGTACCATATGTTTGTGATATGATATATTGTGCTCAAAACAATGCAGTCTGATGAGTATAAACAGATACCACAAAACTTTGAGCCAAAATTATTTTTTTCACACCTTAAGTTGTTCATCTCAGGTATTTTTTTCAGACTGACAGAAAATGAACACAAAGACCCTTGAACAAACCATAGAATAAGTTCCTCTTGATATTTTGATATTTCAGTTGTCCTATCACATGGCATATGCATACCAAATTTACTGATATGAAATATTTAAGAAAGCAAATGATGGTATTTGATATATTTTCAGAAGAATTAATAAAGGAATATGTGAGATCTGACATGGGAAATCAATTTGTATTAAAAGTAAGTAATAGTGTGGTACTTGCACAAAAACAGACATGTAGATCAATGGAACAGAATAGAGGACCTAGATATAAGTCCAGGTAGCTATAGCCACCTGATATTCAATCAAAATGCCAAAAATACTCATTGGAGAAAAGACAGCCTCTTCAGCAAATGGTGTTGGGACAACTGGATATATCTCTGTAGAAGGATGAAAATAGATTCTTCTCTCTCTCCATGCACAAGAATTAAGTCCAAATGGATTAAAGACCTTAACATCAGACCTGAAACTTTGAAACTGCTAGAGGAAAAAGTAGGGGAAACCCTTCAACATATTGGTGTTGGCAAAGACTTTCTGAATACAACTCCAATTGCTCAGGCAATAAAAGCACAGATTAATCACTTGGACCCCATGAAATTACAAACATTTTGTACTGCAAAGGACATAGTGAAAAAAGCAAAGAGGCAACCTACAGAATGGGAAAAAATCCTTGCCAAGTATACATCTGATAGAGGATTAATATCTAGGATATACAAAGAACTCAAAAAGTTAAATAATAAGGAATCAAACAAGCCAATCAAAAAATGGGCTATGGAGCTAAATAGAGCATTCTCAAAGGAAGAAATACATAAGGCATATAAATATCTAAAAAAAAAAATGTTCTATGTCACTAGTCATCAGGGAAATGCAGATTAAAACTACATTGAGATTCCATCTCACTCCTGTCAGATTGGCCACCATCATGAAAACAAATGATCATAAATGTTGGCGGGGATGTGGAAAAAGAGGAACCCTTCTATACTGCTGGTGGGAATGCAATCTGGTCCAGCCATTGTGGAAATCAGTGTGGAGGTTCCTAAAACAGCTAAAGATTGATCTACCATAGGACCCAGCTATAGCACTCCTAGGCATATATCCCAAGGAATCATCTCATTTCCTTAGAAGTATGTGTTCAATCATGTTTATTGCTGCTCAATTTATAATAGCTGGGAAATAGAACCAGCCTAGATGTCCCTCAACAGATGAGTAGATAATGAAGATATGGCACATTCATACAATGGAGTTCTAATCAGTGGTAAAGAAAAATGAAGTTATGAAATTTTCAGAAAAATGGATGGAAAGAATTATACTAAGTGAAGTAACCCAGGCCCAGAAATCCAAGCGCCACATGTTCTCCCTCATATGTGGATCCTAGCTACAGATGATTGGGCTTCTGCGTGAGAAGGAAAATACTTAGTAGCAGAGGCCAGTAAGTTAAAAAGGAGATATAAAGGGAAGAGAAAGGAAGGGAGGAGGGTACTTAATAGGTTGGTAATGTATATATGTAAGTAGAATGATTGAGATGGGGAGATAATTTGATGGAGAATGGAATTTCAAAGGGGAAAGTGCGGGATGGGGGAGGGAGGGTATTAACATGGGATATTTTTATAATCATGGAAAATGTTAATAAAAATTGTGAAAAGATAAAAATAAAAATAAAAAATAAAAAATTTAAAAACAGTAAGTAATATACATTTTATAGACAGTAATAATTTCCATTCACACAGGGAATATTTTCTTACTCTATTCGCTGGCTTTTTTTATTCTGCTATCATAGGATGCAACAGAATAGGTCATTTCTAAGTAAATGGGACTTGTGACTTTAAAGCTAGGAAATCCAAATGCCTTCATGCTGAGGCCTAACAGCAGGAAGTAAGCATGCATGAGACAGAGAGGAAAACTTGAAGCAGACTCCCTACTCACTCCTGCAGTAGCAGCAGAATACATTCATGAGATTAGACTCTTGATGATTCAGACATCTCTTAGAAAACCCTACCTGCAAATACTGCTAAAATTAAATGTAAATTTCAGCATGCATTTTAGAAGCTGCCCACAAACTTTAATGAGCATGAAAATATTAGTTCCAATCAATATCTTGATAAATATATAAGAAAAGTTAGTAAGTGGTAGGTGAGAGCTAGGATTTGAATGTCAGATGACAGGGTTTACTTTTCTTCTTGAGGGTAATGGAAAGGGCTAAAAATTTTAAAGATGCTGTGAGTACATGAATGCACATGGCTTCAGTACCTAGCAACAGCCTAATTGGAGAAAGACTAGAAGGGCATTAGTAGAAAGTGCATTAATTAGAAAAATGCTTATAGGAGGAATTAGTTGGCTATGATTGTTTTAATTATTTGACAATCACCTGAATGCAAACACTAACAGGACTTGGCAACACTAGACACTGGTACAAGTAAGGAAGAGGCAAAACTTAAATATGTTTGATAGTACAGAGCAGAGGTTTCAAAGGTTTCCAGCTGGGGCCAAGAGTTACGGGCAACAAAAAGAGTCTCATGCTGAGAAAAGGATTAATTCAGTTTTGCAGAATTAAGTCTTGTTCTCAATTTTATTTTTGGTGCAAGACTAATAAACTGGCCCTTTTTTGATGAGAGAGAAAATTGGTGCACCAGGTCCTCCAGCCACTGTAGTTGAACTCCAGATATGTGTGTCACTTTGTGTGCATCTGCAACCTTGAGCATACATCACCAAGTGTATCTGGCTTATGTAGGATCTGGGCAGTTGAACGAATATGGGTCATTAAGCTTCTCAGGCAAGTTCCCTAACTTCTAAGCCATCTCTGCAGCCCTGTTCTAAATATTTTAGGAAACTATTAGACATAAGGTAGCTGCAATGAATGACAATATAATAAATTAATTATTTGAAACATCAGCAAGTGAAAATCTTAAAAATCTTAGGAATTTTTGGTTAACATAATTTAATTGTACATACATAAAATGTAAGTACTTAAATTTCACTAACAGTAACAGTACAATTAAATTTAATTTAAGATTGAATATAATCTTTCCAAAAAATAACAAACATGCAATGGAAGTTTTTCAGTAAGTTTGCAGAATGGTTTTAGTTACATTTAAATACTGGAAGAAAAATTAATACAATATTTATCATTACATTTGATCATTATTTTCACAGCCATAAAAATCAGTTATAACAAATGAGAGTGACTAAATATATCACTTAAGATATTAAAAAAGCAACTCATTTAAATAATCTCTTGTAAAAACTTAGGAATCTGAAACTTGCTTTTACTCATAGCTTAATTTGAAGAATTTAAAGATTGTATTAAAAAAATTCAAAGATTGATTTCACAACCATACAAATTTAATTGAAACATTTTAAATTCTGGATTTAAATATGCACATAGGTCTACAGGATCAAAAGAATCAATAAACTCAGAATGCAGAGGTAGGAGTTTCACCATGAGTTTCAGACCTCCTTAGACTATATAGCGAATTCCAGGTCAGCCTAGGCAAAAGCAAGACTGTACCTCAAAAAAACAAAAAACAATGATAACATGGAATACCTCTTTATTAGAAACATGAGTTGTCGTAGTTTCAATGTAAAGCATTCCTCACAGTCTGAAGTGTTAAGCCTCATACTTGATCCCCAGTTGGTGGAGCCTTTGGGAAGTGGAGCCTTGCTGGAGGACGTATGCCACTGGGGATGGGCTTTATGATTTTATGATCTAACCCCTTTGCCAGTGCAAGCTAAGTCATTCTTGCTGCTTCCTACCTGCTGATTGATATGTGATGATGTGAGACAGTTTCCTGCACCTTTTATGCCATGATGAAACTTCTCCTAAAAATTAAAAGCTGAAATAAATCCTTTCCTTCCATGAACTGCTTCTCATCAGGTGTTCTGACCCAACAACAGGAACTATGACAGCAATGTCAGTATTTCCAGAAAGCAATATATTTCTTCCCTTAGTATTATAATATGTTCAGTATAGAATCTTATCTAAAACAGAGGCTACACGTATGACAGATTATCAGAGACTATAATGATAAGACAGAGTGAGCCACCTGAACTATTAACACCACTGCTTATGCTGCCTGGAATGAAAGAACTAAAATTCATTCTCCCACAAGAACTCCTGTACAAGCTAAAGAATTGTGTCATACATAACCAATGCTACTATTCTTTCCTGCTATAAAAAGACTCTCCAGTGTTGCTGGTGCTCAAAGTTTTTGTGAAGCATGGTAGCCTCCCTTCCCTCACCTGCATCTCCAAAGCCATTTGGAAAAGAAATAGCTTCTCAAGAGGCAAATTAGTGAATAAGACATTTCAAATACAAATCAGAGGCTAGAACTCAGCAGGATCTGAAGTGGTCACCACAGTAGATGCCTGACATAAACTAATATAAAATTCTGTCACATATACTAACCAATAATGAGAAACTGATAAAGTTGATACTTCTTAAAATAAAGGAAAAATAAATTTTCAGTTTGGTATTTTTCAGTATTCTTACAAGAGTACAGTGTAGCAGCTGGCCACCTTGTAAACAGTCATATTTTGACTTATGTATTATCTTGAATAGAATGAAATCAGATTAATATAGTTTCAGTGTATTGATATTTAAATTTTGTTAAAGATATACACCAGAATTTTACCGATTATGGATAAATTGATGTAATTAAAAGAAATCTCTGATTAAATTTTAGGCATCTATGGGTAAATTTATAGCCAAGAAACCAACTCATCTTAATTATGTGTCTACCAATGTGTATCTTTTGTTTCATAAGAGAAATCTCAAATAATGCCATTTTATCACCCTTACAGTTCAGTTGCTTATTACACATTGATCTAAGAAATTCTCAAAGCAAAAGCCATAAGAATCTCACCAAGAAGTCCAAAAATCAAGGTGAGTCAGTTAATTTCAGACCCTGAAGAGTGTGGTAATCATACCTAGTTAGGATTGAGCAAGAAAGAACATTCAATTGGTATATGTTAGGATGCTGATGATGACCCTCCTGACAACAAAAAATATCTAACCCAAAATGTTACAGTGCCATGGTGGGTAAACGTTGCTTCATGTTTGCAATGACCTCAAGGATTCTTTCCACAGACTGGCGTCATTTGCCCTCAGCAGTAAGCAGCACAATGGGCTCCTCCATACCACAGGAGGCCACTTGTCTATCACTGCTGAAACAAACACAATGCTCCGACTCAGAATGTTGCTGTTCTACTTTAGGTTAAATGTGATTCACATTAAAGATTCTGTAGATTCAATAGAAGTTCTCAGAAAAGCTTGGGGTGTTTAATCTATTTTCTTTATAGCTACTGAAAATAAATCCAAATAGAGTATACCTTATGAAAACATAAAGGTGTCTTTCTCAGTCCATTCCTTCTGCTATAACAAAACATCACACACATGCAACAACAGCAGATTAAGTGTGTTCTGAGTGCCTCAGATATGGTGACGTGAATCTGTGAACACTTCCTTACTAGGTAAAAGATTTAAATAGCAGTAGGGATGGAAAGATTGATCTTTTCCTTATACCATTTTATAAGACACTTAAAGACTCAACTTCTTACAGGTCCCACTTCTTGATATTATTGGGTTGACGTTAAGTTACAACATGAATTCTGTGGAAACACATTCAATTCTTAGCAGTTTATTTTGTACCTTGCTAACAAAAAGATACCTTGCTCTTGGCATATGTCACATTTTTTTTTGTTTTTGTTTTTGGTTAGTATGACCACTATAAAGTTTTCTATGTACACGGAAAATATGGTCCACATTTCTCAAAGAACATTTCCTTGAGAAAACAACTTTAGCTTGTTTATTCTTGTCTTTTTCTTAGAAGAAATGGATTGGTAATCATGACACGGACAATTTAACAGCAATTTTATGAAAAACATAGATGCAAAATATTATAATTTCTTTTCTGTCTACCTATCTTTTTCTTGCCATTATAAGACAGTTCACATCAAGCTTTAGAAAGAAAGAAACGACTTTATATAACCTTCTAGCTATTCTACTGACATTGCCCAAGTCACCTTTTAAACTCCATTTTCCCATAAATAAGGTGGAAATGATAATATTATCAACTATATAACATAACAACTACATGAAATAATATATATATAAATCTTAATTCTAGTAATGAAAAAGTCATAAATTATCATCAGCTAATTCTGTTATGGATACTATTATTTTTATCACCAGCATTGCTAAGTTATGACAAGAGTCAGCATTTAACATTGACTATAAACCTTGAACTTATGTGTAGCTATGCACTCATTGGAAGCCAACATCCAAGTAATTTAGGCTTATATCTTTCTCACTTCTAGAATAGCTTATGGAATAGCTAGATCTTTCTACATTTAAATACATATTCAAATTGCCAAAAGATTCAATAAGCATAAACTAAAATCAGGATCACTTAAGAAGCATGCACCTTGCACTGTAAGAAACATCTTAAGATTTCCACACTTCAGCAAAACAAGACATTTTAATGAAACACCATTTCTGGAAAATAGAAGGCTATAGATTATCCTTAGTTTCAGTCACGCCCTTTTGAGGTATGTTGGGGCAGCTCTCTCATTAGGATCTGCATCTATCTGAAAAAGAGAAGCAGATTCTCCAATGGAGAGTAAGTTAGCACCCAGAAAATTGAGATAACACTTACTTTTTTGATAGAGAGTTTAATAGGTGTAGGCCCTCTTGTACCCCATTATTGATGGTAGCTTGATATTGGAGAGTGGGCTTATGTTTGGGTATGGTTCTGACTTGTTTCCCAGCTCCAGCTATGGGTCTCGTACCACTGAGGGGATCAATTAGCCAAATCAAGAGCAGTTGGTTCCCCACCATGGCTGCGTGCCACTATTGCACTTGTGTGGGCATCTGTTTTCCTGATGAAACGGATACCAGCCCAAAGGGGAAGGGGACCAACACAGAGAAAAATCAACTCCTACCAAATCAGTGAGCCAGAGCCCCAGAGGCCCCCAACACCTCAGCACTGAAGCAGACCAAAAATGAACCCAACATGGCTCAGGGAAATTTTGTGGAAGAGGGGGTAGAAAGAATGTCAGAGTCACATGTTGGGTCATGATATGCAGAGACATTTATTGTACCAATAACTGTGGACTAACTCCACAATGCACGGCCCATTTACATCAACAAGGAGGCTCTATTGGGAGAGGGTAGATCGTGGATGAGCCTAAACAATGGTACCAAACTGCCTGTATTTGCTGAAAAGAAAACTAATAAATTAAATTTAAAAAAAGAAGAAGACTATAGATTATTAAATGTCCCACTAGGAGTGTATCATAAGATGTGTCATCTAACCTATACACATTGTTTGTGTGCGTATACATAATGTTTACCTCATATATCCTTATAATGTAGCATTTTTCTGAGTTTAAAAGTCACTTAAGGTCTTCATTTTAAATGTGCTGGAAAGTTATGCTATTATTTCATGCTGGGGATGAGCTTGGGAAGAATTATTTGTACAAAAATCCTGCAGCTTCACTGTGGATGGTGTGCTGCAAACAGCAAGGGAAGAGACAGAGTAACTAGTAAGGAGCAATTTTTGGCAGCCAAAGAAAAAGTGATGGTGTTTAGGACAGCTCATTTCATTAAGATAGAGACATTGACTTTGAAAACCAATGGGGAGAAAATGACAGCAGGAGTGGAAGTTCCAGAAAGACAGTAACCAAGGAAAGTTTCAGAAATTTTGGCCACGTAACTGTGAATGATGGTATCATATACTGAAGAGCAACAGGGGGATGGCTGAAGAATCTAGATTACCCATTATAATACCGCAGTATGCTCTGATTACCAATTACCTCCAACCCCAGTGAGTCCCAAAATTCTACTTTTCTCCCTCAAGGGGACAACACTGTCTTTCAGATGTCATAAACTCTTTCACTTGGTAAAAGCATTCTTTCTTCCCCTTCTATTTCTGTATTTTGGGAGGAGGCACTTCCCCTTGTTGCTTCTGCTAGTAGTTAGTAAGGTAAAGGTTTGAAGAATGTAAAAATGAGATGTAGATTTCTCATAAATATCTCTCTTGGGAAAAGGTCATTGAGCCCAGAAGAGGGAGAAACAAACTACCTTGTAAAACTCATCATTACACTCAGTTTACTTAGTCCCACTGCACTATTTATGACAAGTCACTAAAATGTCAGCCTGTTCCTCAGTGAAATGAGACATCCTGTTTTATAGCTAATCTTTTCCTTAAAATATTTTAGTGGGTAATGTGTGTGGGATACATAACAACTTTACTTTCTCAGAACCCAAAAACATTTATAAAAACCCTGTACTACATAGATAGCAAGTCAACAATGAAACTTTTAAAACCTTCTTGCATGGGTTGATTTTTAATGATTTCTCCATAAAGGTTACAGGCAGAAAGTACCATGTTCATTGAGTAATCACTCTAGGGTACCCATTATTGGTGATGTGAGTGCTGAGTTAATGAGCCTTCCCACCACCTCTTGAACCAGAGTAGCTAACATAGCCAGGTGCTTTCTCAGCATTACTTGTCACACATACTTCCACCTCAAGCATCAACAATAATGTCAATGAAAAATAAAATAGATACTTTAAAATAAATTTATTGGAGATATATCTAGCACGCAGATGATCTCAGCTAAGCCATGCTAAAAGTTTAGCAAAAGGAAAGAAATGTAATGAAACTCGGGTGAGCCTTGATGTTTCACCTCTACAATAGATTAAACATTTCAGAAGTGCTGACATATTCCTATCTCATACAAGTCTGGTTGGTCAATGTTGCAGAAGAGTTAGGAATGAGATTTGTAGATAAGTCTTGATCTATGAAATGCTAAACAAGTGAAGTCCCCAGACCAGAAAACTGCTGCAGGGTGAGGTAAGTGACAGCACACGGTAGATTAAAGAAAACAAATGGTCAAAATCTTTTTCCCGTTTTTCAGCTGAAAGTATCTGCAACCAAAGTCCAGCCTCATTTTAGCATGCACTCTGGAGACCTGATAGGTTACCCTGATATAACTACAGATTCAAACCTGTTATTGCATTAGCTCCCTGGTGAAGAAACACATAGCGGTTTTCATCTTACCTGAAAAATGGGGTTTGCACATCACTTGGGAACTCATTACAGGGCACACATTTTGCAGTTAATGTTGTTGAATTAATCATAGACACAAATCCTAACTCAGCGGGAAAAAATAAGCTTGAGAATCTGATAACATGATGAAGACACTGAGATGTCATATACAAATCTATAAATCATCCCTATTTTTAAAACAACAGAGGCTTTGTGAGTATGACAACATAAGATAGTGTCTCAGTAAATTACCAATAACCCTCAGAACCACTGCATCCACTTTCAGGGGATATGGAAAATTTATCTACCATGAGTCACAATTTTCCTGAGAATGAGAAATTTATATGATCCTTTCTCATTGAAACCTAAATAGAAAACTCTGCTTTCTGAGTAAAATTGAGCCGGTAAATAGGTGTGAAAGCATGTTGATTTTTCCATATTAATTTTATATTTGTAGATTAATTCTTTACTCCATCTCCAGACTTTTAAGGCACAATATTTCACTATTGAATCTTAGTAAATTCAACATAAATCACCATATGTTATTCTTCTTCCTTGCAAACCCCTTACTTCACTATAGTACTTGTTAGTAAAATTTTCTGATATCTGCCTCTAGCTTGGTAATTTCTCTGATCTTCACACCCTCCTACAACCTTTGGTTTATCAGCAGGTCCAGACTTTGGAGGCAGTCCAAAGGCGGGCTGAAAATGTGGTTAAGTGCTAGGGGAATAGCATGTAAAAGAATGATGAAAGGCAGTACTTTTGATAAAATAAAAAGCTGCTATCAGGATATATTTCATAGCAATTTTCCAGAGCAAGGTCTTGAATTTCACTGACATTGAAGTTTTACTCTAAAAGAAAATGTTAAGTAAAAATTCTAAAAGTTAATCCTTGAAAATTCACTCACCTTTCATTCTTTATGCTTTTTTCATACTTTAGCACATCTCTTGTCTCTCAACTTCCACAGTTTGCCAATGTTGTGTGCAGAATATGCTTTAATATTCTGTATTACAGCCAGGGATACATTTATATAGTAAGAATTTATACAATAGAACACAGGTTCAATTGGAGGTGCTTGTGTACCTCAAGATCCATCTATCAATGTCTAGAGATGATTTTAGTTATGACAATGAAGGGTACAGAGGCTACTGGTACTTAATGGCTAGAAGCCAGGGATGCTATCTAATATACCACAATGTGCAGAGTAGTCTCCAACAACAAATAATTATCCAGACAGAAATGTCAATCATGTGTGGCCTAGAAAACAAATTGGCATGGAATTTAAGTAATGGTGATGCTCTGTGTCACCAAAGCCAACTATAACTCTTGAGGTGTGGGGGGGGGGGGGCTTCTCATGCTTCATGACTAAGGTAAAAGTTTGAATATTCCAATATGGTTTATCAGTGATAGCTCAAATGCACATTCAAGCTTTTCTGTAAGGCAAATTTTATTTCTCCATGTTCTTTTCAATGAAAGAGTCCCTATGTTTCTCAACAAAACAGACTCAATGTTTTGTTGTTTACAATACTGTGTGTGTGTGTGTGTTTTCTCAGTCTACAAAGCTCCACTGTGACTCAGTAATATGATTGTATAATGTGGCTTCTAGCTCTACCTGCCCTTAGTCAGCTATAGAAAGCTTCATTTTGCTGAGGAAAACTTCAATTTAAGATCATTGATTCTACATGGATCCATGCATAGTTCATTCCCAGATTGATTTTTGTCAGGGGACTCTTTCTCTCCCTTATAGATTACTATCCAGTCATTGGAGGAGGCATCCAGCCCATGCCATCCTTTGTCAGATGATATCCACTGATACAGCCTCCCTTCTCAGAGATCTTGTCATGGAGTCCATTGTCACAGCTGTTGCCCTTCCTCATTCCACATCCAGATGCCTCCAGTTTACTCTTCCTCTTTCTCCTCCACCCTCATCTCTTTGTTAACCTACTGCCATGCCTTTTCCAAAGGACACTTAAAGGCTCATGCAGGAATCAAGGTATCTAAATATCTGTCATTCCTTGATATCCCCTTCGCTCATCTCACTGCTACCATACAAAGGAAGAAGAGTCCCATCGAAGACAGACTATATATAAATCCTTTCTGCCTCACAAGCTTGCAAACATATCTGAGGTTTCTCCTGACCCTAAATCCAGTTCCCAAGTGCAGAGTGCCTTTGTGATCTCCTGCTGCCAAAGCACACATTGGCATCCTCTGTAGCTCCCATCCTATTTCAGCAGCATTTTCCCAAAAGTATTATTTAGTCAAGACTTTGGCCTTTGAAAGCAGCAAGGTATGTTTTACCCTTGGTTGTTGCCATGTTTTTAGTGGCCCCTTTGGCAGTGGAAGTCAAATTCTAATGTGTGTGTGTGTGTGTGTGTGTGTGTGAGAGAGAGAGAGAGAGAGAGAGAGAGAGAGAGAGAGAGAGAGAAGGCCACAAGGTAAACAAAAGGATGTTGGATAACAAAATACCTTGCTAATCCTTTATAATGACATCTTTCCCGATATAGCTAAGAATGTAGTTATAATACAAATTCATCATCATTGTTAGCATAGTTACTTCCAACTTTCAAAGTATTTTCTCATGTTTTATATCACCTATTTTATCACAGATTTAGATAGAAATATACATTATAATTTGTCTCACATACTTAAAATTACTCACTTTCTCACTCTTTAAAATGAAACGCTTCTTTTCAAGAAGGAAAGTACTAGCTAGACATGGTAGCAGGTAATGGAACTCAACTCACTTTTATGTATGCATTTTATGCCTTAGGACAATGGGATCCTATATACTATGCTCTGAGGGGCTTTTCCCATGCTAAGTCCTACAACAAGTACAAGAGTATCCTCGTAAGGATCTAATAATAAGTACCATTGTTATCTCCCCTTGGTCATTGAGAAAATTGAGGCAACATAAGATAAGTGATTTGTCAAAAAAAGAAAAAAAAACATAGCCTAAGCAGTAGAATAGGGATATGTGTTTTTATCATCGTGCTGCAAATGCCATGTATGCTCCAAATCACTGCTTGTCTCACTAGCCTCTGTTATGTGCATTGAACATGAAAACGAACCATAAAGGTCATGGAGTTATAGTGCACAGGCCTCACTTTACTTATTAAGGGCTTAACTAACTGAACATTAAATGAAAATAGACTATGAGAAATAATCCTTTTCTTAATTTCTTTTCCATGACGCCTCTAAAGGATAGAGTAATAAGCCTTACGGGTAAAAATCCAGATGTGGATAGCAGTAGAGGAGTGACAAGTAGGATATTCCATTTTTTTTTTTTGTTTGTTTGTTTGTTTCAGTTGGGCAAGAGGACTAATCAAGATTGGTGCGCAGCCTACTAAATTCACTCACTATGGCAAGAGGCTACATAGTCACTTAAACTTGTAATGAGATAAGCATTTGTTTGAATATCTGCTATGTTAGTTTAATGTCACATGAGCTAAGCAAGAGAGTCAGTAGCTGGTGAGATTTGGAGACTCAGGGTAATGTCTCCATTTCCTTTTGGAGGCACATGTAAGAGATTTTTTAAGTGAAAAAATGTACATGCAGCTATGTTAAAAATAATAATAATAATAATAACTTTGGCTAGCCATGGTGGTACACACCTTTAATCCCAGCACTTAGGGGGCTAAGGTTGGGGTATTGCTGTGAGTTTAAGGCCAGCCTGAGATTCAACAGTGAATTCCAGGTCAGGGCTCAAGTGAGACCCTACCTCAAAAAGCAAAACAAAACAAACAAAGAAATCCTCAACTGTCATTAGCCAGTTCCATGACTAATTTCTGTTGCTCACAGTGTATGAATGATTCCCAAGATGTGAGCTTTCTTCAGACTTAAGGATCCTGTACAGTGGAAATGTTGGGCTGGGCAAACAGGGTAGACTGTTAAACTCACCTCTTGAGTGAAAGGTCTCTAGCAGCAGGGTGCTTTGTTTCCCAGAGCCTCCTACAGGAATCTTCCAAGTACTCATCAAATGTTGCCAGTCCCAGAATCCATGTACTGCAGAACAGATGTGTGGAGCTAAAGCAGCCCTGATCTAGGATCCACCGACACCCAGACAGGGCATCTGAGTTCCATTCCCATAAGGAGCTGTCTTGGAGTGTTTTCAGGATACACTTGCTGAGACAGTTTTATCCCTTCTTATATAGAACCTTTCACCTGAAAATTCAAACCTTTTTAAAAATTTTTTGTTTATTTTTATTTACTTATTTGAGAGCGACAGAGAGAGAGAGAGAGAATGGGCACGCCAGGGCTTCCAGCCACTGCAAACGAACTCCAGACGCGTGCACCCCCTTGTGCATCTGGCTAACGTGGGACCTGGGGAATCGAGGCTCGAACCGGGGTCCTTAGGCTTCACAGGCAAGTGCTTAACCACTAAGCCATCTCTCCAGCCCTGAAAATTCAAACCTTTAAGTTCATCAACCATAAAGAATGAACCCCATGGATCCTATTTTATTGAATAGAAAACAAAATTTATTTCCCTAAACAATAAATGCTGTGGACTTCTTTGTCACCTGCTCTAAGCTGGAAATAGATTTCACCTTGAGATGACACTGACACCATTGGCCTTCCTCTTCTTCCCCTTATTTCCTTCCTACGCCCTGGAAGCCCAGGATTCAGCACTTCTACTTCACTTTTCCTTGTTCAAAGGGGGACTGGAATTTACATTCTTTGTCTTTCTGAGTGAGAGGATCCTATAGATGGCTGAAGAGTGGCTCCCCTCTGGTGCCTATCCTGAGGGACAAACACCAGCAAGGAGGCAAGCCCCACAGCAGCTTCTGGCATACTGAGGCTGCAGACAGCAGGTGGAAGAACATGGGCAGATTTGGATTGAACAGCACAGCAAAACTTTTGTGCTCAAATCAGATTCTGCAGTCACTGAAATAGATTGTTCATAGCAATAAATATTAGACTTAAAAAGCTGCTCCAAAGATTTTGCATATGAAAATGACATTGTGGAAAGACTATAAAACTTGAGAACATAAACAACTTGATTAAGGTTAATGTTCTTGAATGAGAAATAAAGAGAAAGAAAGAAAGAAAGAAAGAAAGAAAGAAAGAAAGAAAGAAAGAAAGAAAGAAAGGAAGGAAGGAAGGAAGGAAGGAAGGAAGGAAGGAAGGAAGGAAGGAAGGAAGGAAAGAAGGAAACACACAGAGAAAGAGAGAGAAACTGTTCCCTTCCAGAGAATTCTTGTACTGTCCTTACAGTTTCTTGCACCCCACAGAGACTCAAATCCTAGTGGAGAATAAAAGGTGATGATATTTCTTTTATAATGCAGCAAACAGAGATTCTATATTTACTCTGTCAAGGAAACAAAACATTCCAGCACACTCCACATCAGTCTCTTTAAAAGTACAGTTCCATTTGGCTAAGTAACTTCACAGGTCACTTTGCCCATATTAGTATTATATTTGTCATTTCCAGACCAGTCTTTCCCCCTTTTTCAGAAGTGGATGTGTTGGAGGAAATCTGGCTCCACTGACCTGAAGACAATGTACCCACAACAGAGAAGTCACACTGCTTTGCCTCTGAAGATGTGTGTATAGTCCACTTGTCACTGAGAGCTTCTGTAAGCTTCTGATGTACACAGCTAAGTGGTCATGTGGCAGTGCAGTAGTAGACTTGTGCCCTTGCTCATCACTTAGAAACCTTTTCACATGGCTTTTACATGCAGTGATTCCTATGGTCAATTTAGGAAAACTTTTAAGCAGTTATTTCTCTCTAAGAAGAAAAGCCAGTGCATGCTCCAGCATGCCCAGAAATGGATTAGAAAGAAAAATATGTGGGAAGAGAAAACCAAGAGTTGGGTCTCAGTGACAAATAAAGTAAGAGAATAAGGGAAAATTTCAGGCTAACTTCAATAGTAAGAAAGGTCAGTGCCTGTCATGATCAAGGTAAATGTAAGACCCCTTTCCATGTCTGTGTGGAAAATATGAAGTACCAAGAGATCAGGTGAAATTCTGCCAACAACCATCCTATCCTTTGACACAACCTCTGTCTGTTGACAACACAGTCTTACCCAAATATCAGTATCTGTGATATAAATTTCATACCATTTTAGAGCATTTCTAAATTCCTTAAATCCTTCAATAAGTTCTATCAAATCCTCCTTGATACCTTCTGAGCCATCATGACCTCAGTACAACGGTCTTCAGGAGCTCCATGTTCAGTTTGGGAACATTTCTTACTATAATTCTGGGTTAGTTTTACAAGCTTTTGAAAGAAAATATCATCATGAAACAGGTAAAGTATATTTTTAAAAATTAAAATAAAGATCCTTTGTTCTACCAAGCTGTCAGCAAATCTCTCAGCTTTGGGAAATCCAGTGAGAATATTATAATCTCATTGGACTATAGCAAAAAGCATACAGAGCTGTGATATTCTGATGCCCAGAACTGCCTCAGGGTCCTCACTTGCTTTTCAAACTACACAAAGGACCCACCTAAAGGAAAAGTATAGGTATTGGGTATTAAAAATCAAGATATAAAAGCATTAAGGGTATTGGTTGGGAAGAGAAAGGATATCAGCAGGAGTGGGAGGATAAGAGAAATTAACAGGGATGAATATGACCAAAATGTACAATATGCATGTAGGAAAATATCAAAATGAAACTTATTAACTTTAGTATTTTTTTCTGTATTGATTTTATAGTGATCCTCCTACCTCTGCCCCCTGAGTGCTGGGATTAAAGACATGTAAGAATACTTAGCTGGGCATGGTGATGAACACCTTTAATCCCAGCACTTGGAAGGCAGTGGTAGGAGGATCACTGTGAGTTCAAGGCCAGCCTTAGACTACATAGTGAATTCCAGGTCAGTCTAGGCTAGAGTGAGACCTTACCTTAATTTTTTTTTAAAAAAAAGAAGATAGGGCTGGAGAGATGGCTTAGCAGTTAAGCGCTTGCCTGTGAAGCCTAAGGACCCCGGTTCGAGGCTCGGTTCCCCAGGTCCCACATTAGCCAGATGCACAAAGGGGCGTGCACGCGTCTGGAGTTCGTTTTCAGAGGCTAGAAGCCCTGGCGCGCCCATTCTCTCTCTCTCCCTCTATCTGTCTTTCTCTCTGTGTCTGTCACTCTAAAAAAATTAAATAAAAATTTAAAAAAAGAAGATATTTTATTTTATTTTTTTTAATTTTTTTAATTTTTATTAACACAAGAAGATATTTTAAATCTTATTAGCTTCTTATACTAACAATTTTGTTTTGTGCCTGTGTGTCTCTTAAATTCCAACTTTTATTTCTAGTTACATACACTTGTATGGTCATTTATGCCTGAAAAGCATCTAAATATTTGCTGAGTTATAAGCCCTAGTTAGCATTAAGAAAATCCAAGGCAAATGTAACAAAATATATTAACATTTCTTCCCTTGTACCACATTAAAGTAGGAAAAGTTACAATATGAAAAGTTTATAGTGTGTTTAGGATCATTTAGCAATAATGTAAAGAACAGTATAGAATGTAATGTAGGAAGAGTAATAGCTGTTTGGCACAAATATGAGTCAGCAGAGATAGATAAGCCTCATGCCCCAGCCTGACTTACCTGTAGCCCTGGAAGGAAATAATGACATGCCCTGAACACTCAAGTAAAAATGTCTCTCCAAATACAGCAATCACATCATTTTGTAGTAAAGGAGCTCCTTAATTTCTACCATTAAAAAGTGTGTTCTAAGTAGACGAAGTGTGTGAGGTTCATCAGTCTTGAGCAGAAGGTGAAGCCATATAGAATGTGGTCAGAAGGATGTGTGGTTGGTTCACAGAGAGCTTAAGAACAAGATGATGTATGTCAGTATTGAGGCAGATGGCCTCCTAAATAAGAGTCAGTCTAAGATCAACAAACAAACTAAAAGGTGAAGTTCATCAACTGGAAAGGGTTATGGCTAAAGAGCATCTGAGGAAGGCTGTGGAGGCTCAACCTAAGATGAACAGTAGAGATTTCTCCTTGGGAAGTGATAGCAAGGATAATTAAAGCACTATGTAGCTTTTGCCCTGGATTTCTCATGGATTTCTGGTGAGATGTGGGCTAAAAATATAACATGTAACTATGCAGAAAGTCTATAAAGTTATAGTTAATAAATACATATGTAACCCCATCCACTCAGAGGCCTTATTATCCCATGGTAATACTGTAGATTTTGAAAGAACCTGGATAAGTGGTGGTACAATGCAGTAAACTATTAAGGTTTGTGATCCCTGACAACTGTGTCTTGATTAATACTGAATCATTTCTTCTGTCAACTCCTTGTTTTTACTCTAGTTAGACATTTTTTTAGTCAAATTAGGAACTAAAAATGTGTTTTACTTGCTGGTCCTTTGTTTCAGGAAGTTGTTCATGAAATACAGTAGCTCTTACCCCTCTGGTTTCTTAGTTCTCCCTATTTTATTTGGAGCTATGCTTTCCTACTTGGTGCTCACCATTGCTGGAAGGAACCTTGGAAGATTGAGTCTCAGATGGGACTCAAACAGATGTGAGGGCCACTCTCTAATGTCAACTTTATTGGATATAGAATCACATAGGTGGCAAATCTCTGTATATTTCTGTAAGACTTTCTGTGTTCAGTTAACTAACGTGGGAAGATGCACACTGGGGCATCCACTGAGGAAAGCTACAGGCACACAGTAGAGTTAGCCCAAGAAAAATGTTATGTACACTGCGGTAGAATAACTGGAGAGGGGGTCCACTTGAACCCTGTGGAACTCAGATGATTCCGTCATGTGTCTCAGATGCTAGGCATGGAGTTACAGGTTACGGTGCTTGCCCTAGTACAATTTAGTCTTTTCTTGCAAAGCCCCCATTACACTCTTTGGAATGAAAATATTTACTCTTTGTCATTCTAATAAACCTTAAAAAAGAAAAATTTGGGTAAAGTAACTGTGGGGATAGAGAATTCTGACATAGGTTGTTACAGGAAAATTCCAATGTCAGGGATGACACAACCCCCCTGTGAGTTATTGGTCAGGGAGTCCCCTAAGACCCCTAGAACAATCCAAGCTATTTGCAATATTCTTGCATGCGCACCAGCATTAGAAAGTAAAGCCACATTCAGCTGCAGGACACAGAGAAAGCTAGCTAGAACTGAGCTGGAAGCTTTCTTCCTGCTGGATAATTATTACAATGCTAGAAAGTGGTATACAAGTTGTTGGAGGATTAAAGCATCAACAGTTTTAACCATCAGTGAACCTTATGAGCTACACAGTGGACTAGTCAAGCAAGATGTGCCCCCCATGCAATAGTGGTGTGACTGTAATAGAGATAGCCAGTGGTTCTCCAATTGTATTTGAGGCTCAATCCACAGAAGGCAATACATGACTGGTACTGAAAACTGAGTCAAAAGCTATTTTTATTTTGTTTTGCTTTGTTTTATCTGGCTAGACTCACCTGAGAGACCAAGAATGTATAAACACAGATTTCACAAAAATAGGAATTCTGATCTTCCTACACTTAGTGAAATCATTAATGCCTGTGTGTCTAAAACAGATTGAAGGTTTTTACATCTCTATGTCTAACTACATAAATATTTTTGTAAGCTTAGTTATCAAAGCGACTCTATGAATTGTGTTGCCAAACACATAACTATCTTCTCAGGACATAAAACACCAATGCCAAGATATTCATCATGTTCCCAGAGTCAACATAAAATTATTGTACCTAAGAGACATGATCAAAATCTCAAGGAAAATGCCTATGGATACAGCCTTCAATGATAAGAATAGAAAACAAGACAATAATATAAACGATAAGAAAGATTCAAGTGTGAAAATATGAAACTGCACAGGTTTTTATAATCATTTTGTTAGTTTGTTTAATCATTAAAAATTTTAAGCACAGTTAAGATATAAGAATACATATTTTGAAAAATTGAGTTTAACTAGTTTGCTATTTGGAACAGCCCAGCATTTTATTATGGCTCTGGGGGTAAATCCAGAAAGAGCTAGGAGACCTGGGCACAGCATCTGGAAAGGGCTGAGTTTGAACTTTGCCCGCACCTGAGTAATTCCAGTTCTGCTGCAGCTGTGGCAGATAACAGGGCAAATGTGTGATGTAAGCAGCTACATTTGTAAGCAGTCAAAACTCAGTTTAAGGTTTTTCTTTTTTTTTTAATTTTTATTTATTTGAGAGACAGAGAGAAAGAAAAGAAGAGGGGGGGGGGGAATAGAGAGAATGGGCATGCCAAGGCCTCTAGACACTGAAAATGAATTCCAGATGCATGCACCTTCTTCTGTATCTGGCTTACGTGGGACCAGGGGAACCAAACAGGGGTCCTTTGGCTTTGCAGGCAAATGCCTTAACTGCTAAGCCATCTTTCCATCCCAGTTTAAGATTTTTCTTAAAAGCCCTTTTTTCTAATTATCAATTTTCTCCCAAGAGCATCTGAAACCTCAACATAGTTTTATTCTGCATTTCCCTGATGGCTAGGGATGTGGAAAACTTTTTTAGATGTTTATATGCCATCTGTATTTCTTCTTTCAAGAACTCTCTATTTAGTTCCATAGCCCATTTTTTAATTGGGTTGTTTGGTTTATTATTATTTAGTTTTTTAAGTACTTTGTATATAATAAATATTAATCCTTTGTCAGATGTATAGCTGGTAAAGATTTTTCTCCCATTCTGTAGGTTGCCTCTTTGCTCTTTTCACAGTGTCCCTTGCTGTATAAAAGCTTTGTAATTTCATGAGGTCCCAGTGGTAGATCTGTGGTTTTATTGCCTGAGCAATTGAGGTTATATTCAGAAAGTCCTTGCCAAGACCAATATGTTGAAGGGTTTTCCCTACTTTTTCCTCTAGCAGTTTCAGAGTTTCAGGTCTGATATTGATATTAAGGCCTTTGATTGATGTGGATTTAATTCTTGTGCATGGAGAAAGATAAGGACCTATTTTCATCCTTCTACAGATACATATCCAATTTTCCCAGCACCATTTGCTAAAGAGACCGTCTTTTCTCCAATGAGTATTTTTGGCATTTTTGTCAAAGATCAGGTGCCTATGGCTACACGGACTTACATCTGGGTCCTCTATGCTGTTCCATTGATCTACATGTCTGTTTTTGTGCCAGTACTATGCTGTTTTTGTTACGATGGCTCTGTAGTATAGGTTAAAATCAATGCCAGGGATGGGATGCCTTCCAGTGAGTTGTTGGACAGGGAGGTCACTGATATTCCCAAAACATTACAGGCCATTGCCAAGGCTTTTGGTTTCCCGCCAGGAATAGATAGTAAGACCCTATTGCTAAAGGCTCCATCCACATGCTTCGGCCTGCTGGAGCTGAGCTGAAAACCTCCTCCATGTAGATCAGCTTACAGAAAGCTGGAAAAAGCCACACTGCAAGCAGTTCAATGGGAGAGAGAGAAATCACCAGTGAAGATACTCAACAGTGGACACTGCAAACCTTATATTTGGCCAGCCAGGCCAAATGAGCCAATGGGTGCAATAGTGGCATGTCTGTTAATGGGATAAACTAACCATTCTAACTGGACTGGAGGCCCAGGGAGGGAATACATCCCTGATACTGAAAACCTATAATGAGTAGTTGTGAGCCCTAGGGGTGTAACGTCTGCTTCTGTCTGGCTAAATGGATATTCTGTGCTCACCAAACTGCCCAGTAAGCACATGTCTTAATGTTCATACTCATATATTAATGCCACTCTCAAGTTTGGTTTTTTTTTTCCTTTTTTTTTTTTTTTTGTTTTTTCAAGTTATGGTCTCAGTTTAGCCCAGGCTGACCTGGAATTCACTATGGAGTCTCAGGATGGCCTCGAACTCACAGCAATCCTCCTCCCTCTGCCTCCTGAGTGCTGGGATTAAAGGTGTACACCACCACCTCTGGCCCACTCTCACATTTGGTTAGAAAAGCTTCTCTTTTCAGATGGTGTTGACCTTAGAATGACTCAGAAGGCACCATGATGCTGAGAAGTGACAGAGGAGTGCTCAGCTCTGAAATATCTCTATCACACCTTCCAAGGCTCAGGTTCCATTGCAGAAGAGGTGAGGTGATGGAAAGAATGTAAGAGCCAAAGGAAGGGTAGGACTCCTTATAACACACACAAGACACAAAATGGTCTTGATATCCTTGACCTCACAGTGCCTGACACTACCTACAAAAGACCATCATAACAGAAGGAAAAGATGACATCAAAATAAAAGAGAGACTGAGAAGGGAAGGTGATATGATGGAGAGCGGAATTTCAAAGGGGCAAGTTCAGGGAGGGAGGGGTTATTGTCTACAATTATGGAAATTAACTGATTTCACTTTAAAGATTAGAGTTGAATTGTATATTTCAACTTACAAAGGATGTTCTTACATAATAAATCTATTGCGTGTATTATGCAGGCTCAACAATGCCTTCTACATGTGAATTAAAATTGCTACAACATTATATTACATTACTTTAGAACTACTTAATATAATATCAATAGGGCTACCATGGAAGAAGCTAATTTCCATATGTTGTGTTATTTTTTAGAATAAAGTTCTATAATATTTGTCTCTATTATTTAATCATCACTGGCTATTTTAATTCTTACATATTTTATTTACTTTTAATACAACTGACAGTTGTATAGAAGCTGAATATATTTAATTACCTCAAATATGTTGTGTCTTCAATCTAACCATAAAAATGATTTTAATCCATATTAAAAAATGTGTATATATAAAATATTTATTTTATATTTCTTTCAATTAAAAGTGCTCATTTTATTGTGCCCTAAACAAGTGTTGAAATAATGGAATTAATACACAGTTTTCAATATTTTCAGTATAAAATTTTCAGTATAAAATATCATTACAATGAATGCAAGTATGGAAGAATGATTATCTTTCTCCCTCTCTGTCTCTTTCTTTCTCTCTCTCTTTTCATCTTCTCCTTAGCTTGTTTATTGACCCATGTCAACACTTGACAGTTTCACAAACTAAGTTTCAACAAGCTGCCTCCTTATGGCTCACCCAAATTGCTGACCTAATGTGAAAAATTTAGCATAAAGAATGTTTGTATTTCCTCTCTACCCCTTTAGCAACTCCTCCTCACGCTCCTGCTTGTAAAATGTAAACGAGACAGCCAGAATACAACCATATGATACTGTTGTGAAAACAGATGTGATTACGCTGTCCCCTGTGCCACGCGGTGTGCGGGTTCATCTAAGGCTAACTAGGGCTGTCAGCCATGAGGACCTTGCTATTGCAAGTGTGTTTGGCCTTGCAATTGTAGAATTTTTGTTTGTCTGGTTTGTTTTGTGGATCAGAAAATACTACAATGAACTGGAAATGAAGATGGAAAGATTTTAACACCTCTGGTTTGTAACCATACATGAGTCATAGGCACCCATAAACCCCCAAACACCACCACCTCTAAAGTGACGAATTTATCCACAAAATAGCTGACTCCCACAGAGGATTATGGATAACTGTGATGGCTTGAATATAAAATGTTTCCCAGAGCCTCAGTGTTTGTGATTAAGATTCCTACTTAGTCCCCAGCTGATGAAGGCTCCATAAGGTGGTGGAGCCTTGCTAGAGGAGGTGTGTTTGTGAGCTGGACCTTGGTGTTAAAACAAGTTCACTCAGACTGCTCTCTTTCTCTTTTGTGGTTATATGAGAAGATGTGCCAGCTTGGTACCCATGCTATTCTTTCTGTACCATGATGAAGCTTCCCCTCAAAACTATAAGATTGAGATAAATCCTTTTCTACTATAAACTGATTCTGGCTTGAGTATTTTGTTCCAGCAATGGGAAACTAAGTGTTCCAACAATTCACTGGTAAGTCTATGTCATCTCTGAAAGAGAAGAGCATAGATCAAATGGGGGCTTACTATCATATGGGGGAAAAAAAACATGACAGAGAAGGAGGTAAAATCTGCAAAAATCTGCATTTCCTATAATTTATAAAATATTATGAAGAGCCAAAAATTCTTCAGAATATATTACTCTATGTACTTCTCTTTTTTTCTAGAGCTCACCAATTATAAACTCCTAATCTTAATAACAAAACAGTGTAAATGAATTCCACCCAGTTGCTTACAAAGGGCTTTTCACATTTTATGTCAGTTAATAACATGGCACATTAAATTATCTTATACCTTGACAGAAAAATATAGCAAATTAAAATTAATACAATGTGGGCTGTAGAGATGGCTAAGCGGTTAAGGTACTTGCCTCCAAAGCCTAAGAATTTATGCTTAAATCTCCAGGTCCCAAACAGCCAGATACAGTGACGCACGCATGCAATGTTGCACATACACCAAAAGAGGGCACAGCACACACATCTGGAGTTCGTAGGCTGAAGGTTCTGGCATGCCCATTCTCTTCCTCCCTCCCTCCCTCCCTCTCTCTCTCTCTCTCTCTCTCTCTCTCTCCATATATATATGTATATATATATATATATATATATATATATATATATATATATGTATATAAATTTTAAAAATGATATAATGTGAGGCTGCCATGTACACATAACTATATTTTTAAGTTATTATTATTCATATATAAAGTAATGGCAATTATTTTTGCAAGTCATTTAACAGAAAAGACTCTCATACAACCTAGCAGATAATAAAACCACTTAAGTTTAGAACACAAGGGATACAAACAGGAAGATCAAAACCTATTTGTATTTTTCCTAATACTGCAGTCTAGACTATACTATGTTGTATACACCAACAGCAACTGATTTCTACATGTCAGAATTAAAGGGATTTAATGAGGCATCACCTAACAAGTGTACATACCCAGTTATTGAACATGGAATAGAAAACCAGGTGTGCTTGTAACAGCAGTGATCACCCAAAATACATGTGTCCAGCTCTTAAGTCTCCAAACTTCTGATCAGAATTGCCATTCACTCCTCTGGATAGGCAGTTTCAGGAGCAGAGCATAGAAGTGTTGAACTAAAAAAGGTCCTCCACTTCAGAATAAACTTGAACACCAGAAATCAATAGGTAAAATTCTCCTCCAACCCAAAGAAGGCTTGTTTTGCAAACCCATGTTAGTACAAACTGTGTACCTTATAGAAGACCAGGCTTGTGAAAAACATGTAGTCATTTTACTAAAGATTGCATTGTTCTCACTTAAGTTCATTTAACCTTGAAACACACGCATATTATATATTTATATGTAGATAATTCTATACCAAAATCTTAGAGTTCATTGAAAATCCATAACTTTTACTCTCTAAGGTACTCACAGATTAGTATTGGAAATATACATTTTTCAATAATCATACATAAGGAAAACCACCGCAGTTCTGTACAGAAACTTCAGTGGTGATTCACACACAGGACAAAATATGTGAATAAGCTCTGCTGTGACATTATCAGGTCCCAAGAATAGTGGTTTGTGGATGAAGCTTTCATATCTACAGCTGTGCCTGGGAAGTACCCAGGGATTGGGAGAATGAAATAATGAGCATGATGTGGCCCACTGGCAACAGCATGGAGTCACTCTTGATGAAAAGGAATCATGTCTCCACAGACACACGATGGTATTACAGGCTGATGTAGACAGCAGACTGGAGGGGAAGACTTGGCTGCAGAAGAAAACACTAGGGTTCAAACAAGAAGTGGGGAATAAAACGAGAGTAAAAACGAAAGATTTCAGGCTTGAACAGATCAGCACCCTTTGTCTCAAGAAGTGTAACTTTCTGGACAGAATTTATTTTGAGGTGATATTCTCTGCATGTCTGGGTATCAATGCCTTGAAAATAAAAGGTGGTAAGCTGCTCCTTTCTCATTCAGGTTGGCAAAGATAATACAGGTGAAATCTGAGGTTTGGAGGAGCAAAATGCCTTTCAGGATTTAGAATACAAAATCAATCCTCCTCTCTTACACTGGTTGTGTTACTTGCCTCATTGCTTTGTCAAGACACCTGAAAAGCAACTTGTAGCAGTTGCCTTCCCACTGCTGGGACAAAACATCAACCAAAAGCAATCAATGGGAGGAAAGTGCTTATTTTGGCTTACACTCTCAAGGATAAGTTTTATCATGCTATGGCAGAGCAGGGCCTGGGCATCACACTGTGCCACACCAACTGGATGATATCAGCAAGAGAGAGAAGAGCTCAGATTAGGGACAGCTGGGCTATAACACCTCAAAGTCACCTCCTAGCAACTTACTTTCTCCATCAAGGCTTTACCTTACAAATTGTCACAGGCTGGAAATATGACCAATATTCAATATATTCATACAATAAAGTTCTCAATGAATAGATAATAACACCTATGACTATGACATGTAAGCAGAATTGGGGGGAGTATAGGAGGAAGGGGAATTGGAGACAGCTGGGGAATAGGTTAGGAAAGGGAGCAAGAATCAACAAAAGCAAATTGCATTTGAAAATGCCAGAATTAGATTCCTAAATCTGTTTGCCAACTAAAAATTAAATAAACAAATAAAATGAAAGAATCCATAGGAAGTTGGAAGTCATTTACATGCTCAACTAGATTAAATATGAGGCTTAATCAGAAACAGATGAGACTATGGTACACTTTACATGCAAGCTACCATAAAACTTAAGAAAGGAGAGGTTTATTTTGACTTACAGTTTGAGAAGATATAAACTATCAGGTGGGGAAGACATGGGAGCAGGACCATGAGACAGCTGGTCTCATGCCAATAGTCAGAAAGTAGATAGTGGAGATTTAGAACTGGGCCATCAAGCATTAAGGCCCATCCTCTTTGACCCAGTTCCTCCTACAAGGCATCAACTCCTGCAGGTTCCACAACCTCCCAAAACCATATCACCAGCTCAGTACCAAATGTTCAAACACTTGAGCCTATGAGGAGCATTTCACATTCAAAACACATACACTTTTAGGACACAGTAGTAAATCATTCCCCTGAGCCCTCATAGGTTCTCCTGTGCCAGCAGAAAGTGAGCCCTCTAGTTAGGAAGTCAGCTATGGGTATCAAGGAGGGAGATGCTTTTATCTCTACCTGGACCCAAATGTTCCACAGAACACAGCTTTAACAAGTGAATGGAAGCAGGGGCTAGAAATATGTCTCAGCAGTTAAGGTTCTTGCCTGCAAAGCATAATGGCTGGGGTTCCATTCCCCGGTGCCCACGTAAAGACAGCAGCACATGCATCTGGAATTCATTTGCAGTGGCTAAAGGCCCTGGTGCATCCTTTCTCTCTCCTCTCTCTCTTTCTCTCTTTCTCTCTCTCCCTCCCTCTTTCTCTCTCTCCCTCCCTCTCTCTCTCTCTCTCTCTCTCTTTCCCTCCCTCTCTCTCCCCTCTGTCTCTCTCTGTATGCAAATAAGTAAATATTTAAAAAAATAAGGAGAACAGGAGCACAAAAAGAAAGAGGGAGAGATAGGCTTACTCTTTCTGAATGTAACTTGGCCTTGCTTTTTAAACTACACGCACAAATAAGTAAATGAAATTATTTAAATGTAAAGAACCTATTAAGAATTCTAATAGCTGGCTCTGCTGTCATTTTGTTATTCGAAACATAAGAATCTTTCTTATTTGAAAAATGGTGTCACACCTACCAACTCTGTCAGACTTCATCATGAAAAAAAATAATAATAAACAGACACTGTTTGATCCTGTGAGATGTTTCACACTATTAGAAATCCCAAGTTGAAACCCTTCAAAGATAACTATTTACATGCCACAATGAAGGAACTAAAGCTCAGAAAGGTTCATTCACTCCCAGAAGTTCACACAGATCATAAGCATTGGAAATTATACCAGAACTCAATTGTACATAAGTTAAAGTTTATGCTTCCTCCACCGTCCATACATAATATTGACCATGTTCACATTCCCTTTAGATTAACACCTTAACGTAACTTGTCTTTTCATAAAATTATAATATATGATAATAGCCTTCATATTCCTCAAGTAGTTTAAATATTTTAAATATTTACATGTTGCAATACTGCTATGTTGCAATTCTCTTATTCCTTTTAAAAGGAATATTTATGAGAGATAACATCATTCTTTCCTTTATGCAAGATAATCTCCCATTGCTTCTCTTCCTCTAAATCTGTTTCTCAAGTTCAACACTATTTGCTAGTTCCAGAGAAGTCTTTGCTAAGGTAGGGAGGAAGGAGGGTGATGTCTTCAGCATCTCAGGATACTGAACAGCATCCCTACCTTTACCACAGACCAGCAGCACAGAAGCACTCCATGTGAACTTGGAGTAACCCCAAATGTCTCCACTGTGGCCTTGAGAAGGAAGCCATCCCAAATTAGTGATCAATGCTCTACATAAGCAGTGATTTTCAAAGTAGGCATTCTAGCTGGTGATTCAAGCTGAAAAACAAACAAAGCTCTTGGCCACCAGAATAACATGTTCAAGTTCATGAGAGGAAATGATCCCAGGATAGGTATTTTCCAAATGTGCAAAATGAGGAAAATATGACTAAGAGAATATAAATATCTTGCTTGTGCTCCAAAATTAACATGTGCTATAATGTAATTCTACTCAGTTCTCCCTAACTCTGAATCTCCTGCTCTTCCTATGAATCATGGTGTGAGGCAGTAAAGCTATTGGCCATCATTTTAAAGGAGGACCATTTTTTAGCAGCAACATGCAATCCAACTCCAGATGCTTGCACCACCTAATGGACATGTGCAACCTTGTGCTTGCCTCACTTTTGTGCACCTGGCTTACCTGGGATCTGGAGAGTCACACATGGGTTCTCAGACTTCAAAGGCAAGCACCTTAACTGCTAAACCATCTCTCCAGCCCTTAACCAGTTTTAATACACAAAAAGACAAAAAGAAAAAGTAAAGTGTGGCAGTTACAGTGGCCATATTTTCTTTGATCAGTTCATGTTCAGTCTCCAAATTGATACTTATAATTTGTATCCCAACAAGAGATGCTGAGGGCAACTGCTCTGGTGGTAGATAGTGCCCAGTGACTTTCCTCCCTAGACACTGGTTATTCTCCTTATGCTCATCAGCTGTTCCTTGTATTAGCTTAGACCCAGGTTGCTCTTTCCAGCTGCTGAAGACAGCTGTCCCTGGATCTCTAGAGCCTTGTGATGTTCAGAGAACTGCTCCTTCATGACATTGAGGAAGGAGCCTTGCATGCTTCCATTAAAAAACAACACCTAAGGACCCCTGCAGGAAGCCACAGGGACCACAGTGTTGTATCCAGAAAAAGTATTTCAAATGTCTCCAAGCTGTCGGGAGTGTTCAAAGACACTAGTCTCTCTCACTGCACAGAGTGTGATTCACATTGCTGTCTCTTCACGTCCCTTCACCTCTGCAGGTTCTATTTGACCCAGAGAAAGTTCCTCTGCACATCAGCTGCCTAAGCTTTGACTCTGCCTAATTCTAGGTAGTTGGCAGGCTTATCGATAATCCTTAATTTTTTGATATATGCTCTTGTATGGCACAATGACACAGAGACAGATCAAGTCATAAGAATTTCCCAGGATATCCCACATTTGTCAAGGAATCATCCTCCATTGTTTACTTTATAAAGAACAATCAACACATCTTTCAACTCTCACACACAGGAGAATTGCTGGGGCATGCTGGTCAGCCAGTCTGACCAAGAATGGCAACTCTGGGTTGAGGGAAAGAATATATCTAAATGAAATAAAGCAGAAAAGCAATAGAAGACATCTGACCTTCTCCTCTGGTCTGTGTGTGCATAGGGAATACACATCTACACACATGTGCATGCACCACACACTCATAAACAGGTCCTCCATAAAACTGTGTGTTCCAGTTCAGTAAACTTTTTTGATTTATTTGCAAGAAGAGATGGAGATACGAGAGACTCCTGCTACTGCATACAAACTCCAGGTGCATACATCACTCTGAATCTGGCTTTAAATGGGTACTGGCATGTCAAACCCAGGCCTTTAGGCTTTATATTCAAGCATCTTAACCTCTGAGCCATCTCTGCAGGCCTCCAGATTCACTAAACGTTATTACATGTTTATATTTCTGAAAAGCAGAAACAACAAGAACTTGTTTCGCCTCTGATTTTGTTGATTTCTTAGTTTATCTGCTGGGTATTTGCTAACTCGCTTGTTTTCTGGGACTCAGTCTTGCTATGCCGCCTAGGAGATGGCTTCCAGCTTCTGATCCTCCTGCTTCATGCTTCACCAAGCCCAGTTCAGCCTCAGTTTTAAAACAGAAAACCTCAAACACATGTGTCTCAATAAAACTAGGAAATAATTATGTCAGGTGTTACCTGTGATAATGAGTATGATAACATAACATCATAGAAAGCAAATTGACCTCTTTGATTACTGATGGTTTCATGACTTGCATAATAATGTGTGCTTCAATAGAATCTCTCCAGTATGCAGATGAGCACTGCACAGTAAAAGGCCTGTTTGTCCGCCTCTTGCACAGGTGTGATGCTTGTTGTTACCATCACCCCACGCAAATTCCCTTCAGCCAGATCTTCCCTTCCTCTCTAAGAGGTTTGCGCAAGACTTCAATAGCAGTCCATTTTAACATCCATCACCATGCAGTCATAAAAGAGATCAAACACATTCAGGTTCCTCGTATTTTTTTTTTATGTAAAAGAAATAGATTTGGTTATCCCCTTTAGGAAATATGTGAGAGATATAACTTTTTTTTAAAGTACAGAGGGACAAGAATCAAAATGCTGCAAAAGAAAAATTAGGAAAAGGTAGAATGTCATTCAAGTCTCCTTGCTAAACAGGAGATCAAACTCTGGGCTTCTCTGCTTAGCTTCATCTTGTTCACTTTCATATCATTCTGAGAACACATGAAACAATTAAATCCAGATCTGCTATAGTCACAAAGGTTCTGGATGGCTTGGCACTAGAAGCATCAGAAATAAATGACTTGGGAACAGTGGGTAGATTTTTTTTCTTGGTATTTCTGAGCCTGGAAGCAGTTCCTTTCCTGCCAAAAAAGCCAAGGCTCTCTATAACAACCTCTTGCTGCCAGTGCAAAGAAGAGGAAACACAAAGGCAAGAGACATTTCAAAGAGAAAACAAAGCCATGCCTATTAACTGTCAGTGGGGATAGCATTTTCTGAGCTGGTACTGAATAACAATAAAGTTCTAGTAATAAATTAGGAACCTGGGGAATTAAAGCTATAAAGTGCAGTTGATAAAGACTTTTATAATAATTAACAGCAGGGTGTTGTAGTTCAGAGAGAATATAAACACTCTCTGTTAGGACAAATGTCCTGGTAGGGAAATGTGGGCCACCACAAAAGAGTAAGCAGGGTCCAATTCTGGGACTATAGCAGGGCCCCAAGTCTCAGCCAAGCCTATGTCTGCCTGGCACAGCTGCAGTGAAGTTACCATCACGAATCTATAAGGGCAACCAACAAGGGCTGACAATGACAAGCACTCGCTGAGGTTCCCTGTCAGCTTTCAGCCTTTTCAGGATTATGTATGAATTCAAATACACCTAGCATAACAGAGATGTGTACACTAAAATGGACTTCTTTGTAAAATTGGCAAAGTGCTTGACTCATAATCATGAGGACCTGAGTTGGGATTCCCCAGAACCCACATAGAAAATCCAGGCATGGGCTGGAGGGGTAGCTTAGTGGTTAAGGCATTTGTCTGCAAAGCCAAAGGACCCTCGTTCAATTCTCCAGGACCAACACTAGCCAGATGCACAAGGGAGCACACGTGTCTGGAATTCGTTTTCAGTGGCTGGAGGCCCTGGCATGCCAATTCTCTCTCTCCCTCTCCCTCCTTCTCTGTCAAATAAATAAATAAATAAAATTAAAATATTTTTTAAAAGCCAGGCATGATGCCCATTTGCAATCACAACACTGGGAAGGCAAAGACAGTTGGATCCATGGGACTCACTGGCCAGTCAGTCTAGCCTCCTGGGCAAGACAAGAGCCAATGAGAGACCTGTCTCCCAAAAGGTGGCTTGTGCCTAAGGAATGACACTGGAGGTTATCTTTATGGTCTACACACACACACACACACACACACACACACACACACACAAATATATGGTCTACACACACAAAAATAAACACATGCATGTGCACCTGTACTCATATGACAGGTACTTACACACATATATAGGCAAAAATAGGAAGAAAAGGGAGCTTGGATATTTCATTGACAGGAAATTAAATGCATGTAATGGGTTAGAGCACATTTTCTTTTTCAATATTTTTATTTATTTATTTGCAAGCAGAGAAAGTGAGAGAGAAGAAGAAGAGAGTAGGGCATGCGAAGGCCTCTTCTCACTGCAAATGAACATCAAATGCATATGCCACTTTGTACACCTGGCTTATGTGGGTACTGGGGAATTGAACCTGGATCATAAAGCTTTGAAAGCAAGTGCCTTTATCTGCTGAGCTTTTTCTCAAGCGTTAGGGCAAATTTCTATAGTATAATTCGTAGAGGTGTTTAATCAGCTAATTGCTTGATACCCTAGATTATCAAAGACTTTCCTATAAGTGTCAGCTTAACTCTTTTGCAGCTCTCCTCCTTTGTTATAAGTATTTGTTGTAAGTTTGAAAATGTTCCAAAGGAGTAACTGAACTCAGGGTTCATCCCCAAAGATACATTTAGAGCAGTCAGAGAAAGGAGCCCCAGAGATCATCATGGTGGATGGGATCCATGACATTCCAGAAAAGACCCAAAACAGGCCTTTTCAGAAACCTTGATGCCCTTAGGCTACACATGAACTTGGTTCAGGACATACCATACACAACTTCTTTCTATTCATACACCAAAAGCCAGAAATAATGCAGACAGTTTTCATACATACATATACATACGTACATACATAAATATATACATATACATACATACATATATATATATATATATATATATATATATATATATATATATATATATATATATATATTGGTTTTTCGAGGTAGGGTCTCACTCTGGCTCAGGCTGACCTGGAATTCACTATGCAGTCTCAGGGTGGCCTCGAACTCATGGCGATCCTCCTACCTCTGCCTCCCGAGTGCTGGGATTAAAGGCGTGCGCCACCACGCCTGGCTAGTTTTCATATTTTATCTATGCTATAAAGCCACATGCTACCCCTAGCATCTTAAAGAGAGTTACAGACTTTTTCTATAAAAATAATAATATTCACATGATCTGACAAAAGTCTTGTTTTGTAATAACCAATTTCTTTATGAGAACAAAGAATGGAAGTCAGTATCAGCTTATGCCTGTAAGAAAGCTCTAGACATAGCTACCAACCCCAAGTACCTGGACTGACAATAACATAAAAATAATAAAATAAAAAAACTTGCTGCCTACTTGTTTTTCCAAAAAGAAAAAACACAGACCACCTCAACTATAAAAATATTATATTACTGCACTTAGATGGTGCTTGAGGTTATAGTGAAATTTCTCCGTGTTTCTAGCACTGAATAAAGAGAACTTAAGCAGACTCAGAGGATTTGAGCTGCTGTTAGTGACATCTTGAGTTTGCTGTTGCTCTACTGCCACCCACACTCACAGGCCTAGAACGGCCCTCCTGTGACTTTCAGATACTGTTCTCCCTGGTTTGAATGTCCTGACCAGATAATTATACTGAACCAAATGAAAGGAGAGTTGAGTATTTGTCATATGTGGGCTGAGGCAAGATGAGGATTAGAGTTGATAATGGTGGTTGAGAATAAAGACAGGATTTCAGTCAGAGCCCTCTCTAATGGTGTTTGGGGAGAGAACTGGTGTCTACTTATAGACCAACCACTTTTTATCAAGAAACTGCAAGTCATAATTAGTATATATTTTTTTAAAAAATCATAATTTTACATAAAGTATATCACACTTCATTTATGGTTCCAGAACCCTTGATGCTGGCTTCACATCTCCCCCCCCTGCGTAATCATGATAACTGACCTTTAAATGGGCAGCAAGTCTCAGAAGACCTCAGTCCCTGCTCTGAAAATCTCTTACTTCCTTTCACAGGATGCAGAAAAACACAGGAAGAAACTGAAATTTGTTGCCATGAACGATATCCCAGGACAAGGCAGACACTTTAGGAAGTCACTTTTTCTCAGCCTGCTGCCCTAGACATCACATAGAGAGAGCTCTGCGTCACTCTCCCAGCCCTGCATAAGCCCCGACTTATGACAGCATCATACAGGAAGGGTTCTCAGTCAGGAACAACGGTCGCCCCTCATCCCCTAGGAGCATTTGGCAATGCCCCAAAGTCTTCTGAATAGTATAGCTGGGGTGTTACTGGATAGAGAAGAGCCTGCAATATATAAGGTAGCACCACAGCAACCAAGTAGTGTCATTACTGAGCACTCCACAAATATTCATTGGCTGTGGCAATATCTATCGTTGGTTTGTAGCTACACGATATTGGATATAGCATATAGCGCTACTGGAGTATAGTTTAGTTATTCTTTTTTTTTTTTTTTTTGCTAGATACTACTCCCCATGCCCTCATGTGCCTTTAGTGAGCAACAGTATATTTTAGTTTTACAACTTAAGAGTTTTTAAAATGCTACTGCATTTGCTACATGATTATTAAAATGTATAAGAAGACATACTTTAGCAATGCAACTGTTGTAGTTACTTTCGCAATACTATGTTCAAATACTTGACCAGAAGCAATTTAAGGAAGAAAGGCTTGTTTTGGTTTACCATTTTAGGTTTCAGTTCATCATATGGGGAAGGGAACAGCTAACCATACTGTGTCCATAAACAGGAAGCAGAGACCATTGAATGCTGCTGCCCACAACTCACTTTTTTCTCTCCATTCACTATAGGACCCTGTCTCCAAACTTCAATTAACCTAATCTAGAAAATCCCTTATTGGTATTCCCACAGAGTTGTCTGTATGGTAATTATAATCCTGTCAAGTTGACAAACATCAGGGACTAACCATCACAGTGACACTGTCAAATTAAGAGAAAAACAAATTTCATTTACCTATTGTAACAAAAAAAAAAATAGCAATCATCAAAGATGTACATTGGTAACCTTGACCCATCAAACTTGACTCACATTGTATTTCTGAAACATTCAATGAAAAAAAAAAAAATCATGACATCAACTCAAAAAGAAAAGATTATGAGGAAGATTTTGCTTCCACAGAAATAGAAAAATCATTTCTATAAATATAACTTGTAGAAATGTCCTTGATGACAAAACAAGTCTTAGGGATTTCTTTTTTCTTTGGTACTATTTTGAAGTACAAAGGAGTAAGAAATAGAAATAAATCAAAATAGTTTATTTGAAATGCCATACATAGTCCATACCCAAAATGCTACCACAGAAATATCAGCAGGATGATGGGTGATTGACATCATTCTTCAGTATTGAGTCTACCTAATAGCTAATAACACTAAGTTGCCTTTTTACAGAGGCATGAGCTCTCTAGGACTGGAATTTCAAATACAGAAAGTCAGTACCCATGGAAGAAGCTACACTGGATTGCCTCCTTAGTTTCATGTTTTAACCAATGCTGTTACCACACCACTCAGAAAACACTCTAAATTTCATCTTCTGCATAGCATATGTGCTTTAAAAAGAAGGTATCCATTTCTGGGTTACCAATATGAGGCCCAACAGATAACTCAGTGTAATATACTCATCATCACACTTAGCTTACAATGCATTTATGAAGAAAGGATACTGACCCTAAGTCCTGACTTAGAGTTCACAAGGCTATTTTTACACTTCTAAGAAAAAGGAAATAATGCAGGAAACTGATCAAAAAAGCCAATAATGTAAATGTAGCTTTACAATATATAAAGTATTTTTCACCACCAAAAAAAAAACAACATATTCTAATTAATACAAACAGGGAACATGATGTTGTAACGAACACAAGTGAAATGGGTAAAAACTTTTTTAAAAACATTTTTTATTTATGTATTTTATTTATTTATTTGAGACAGAGAGAGGGAGAGGGAGAGATAGATAGAAAGAGAGTGAGAATGGGTATGCCAGGGCCCTCAGCCACTGCAAACAAACTCCAGACACAGCGCCTGCCACCTTGTGCATTTGGCTTACATGGGACTTGGAGAATTGAACCTGGGTACTTAGGCTTTGCAGGTATGTGCCTTAACTGCTAAGCCATCTCTCCAGCCCCAAAATGTTTTTCCAAAAGCAAATATCCTCAGTCCTGGTGTAACTTTAGAAAGGCAAAATTTGCAGTGATCGAAGTGGGCCTAGTTGGAAAGAAGAGGGACTCGGTGGAGGGGGAATAAGAAGAGAGCTAAGTGGGGTGGAATAAGGGGATTGGAATCAGTGTACATTGTATATATGCACAAATGTTTTCAATAATTTATAGTACAGTGAGAAACCTAGCAATCTTAATATGTCATCATTACCCAATGTAAGTTGAGAAGCTCTAATCATTTATACATTATTTACATTTAGTTCATTATCAAATCTATTAGGTCTTGCTTTATGGGTTGCTTTTAATTTCCTGTTCCTAAACATGTTCTCTGCTACTTCTTTTAAAATGTCAAAAAAAATCTCTTTTCCTCTAAAAATCATTTTACTTCTGATCTGATTATTGATATATTTAAAAATATATATGTTTGGGGGGGCTAGGGAGATGGCTCAGCAGTTCAAAGCACTTGCTTGCAAAGCTTGTAGGCCCAAGTTCAATTCCCCTGTATTCATATAAAGCCAGATGTACAAATCAGTGCTTGCATCTGGAGTTCATTTGCAGCAGTGAAGGAATACCAGGAGCAAGATAGCCTTTTACAAGCAGTCAGCCAGGGACAAAGGCCCAAGGAGAACAAGGAGATGCCGCCTGGCCTGCTCTGACAACCCTAGAACCCACATCTGATCCAGTCTCATCCAAGATGACTTCAAGCAACACACCCAGCAGCAGCTTCCAGCTCTGCCTCAACTAAGCACACCCGGGTGGGCAGCCCCCACTGAGTCCCCTTCTTGAGTTCACCAACCAATAAGCTCTCTCTCTTTACCTACTGAGTCTGATGGCAAGGCTCATGCTAATTGGATATTTGTTTGGTATAAAAGTGCCTAACCACGTGTTTAATCTCCCTCTCTCTCTCTCTCTCTCTCTCTCTCTCTCTCTCTCTCTCTCTTTCCCTTTCTCTTGTCTTGGTCCATTCTGGTGTTTCACCTAAACACCACTGTGTAAGTCTGCCTCTTTCCATTCCCAGAATGGCTGTGAAGGGCAGGGCAGGGGCAGGAGCACTCCTTCTGTCTGGGTATTTTCCTGTTTGCTTCCTATGTGTAATTGGTTTCTGGATGTTTCCTCACCTTCTTACTACTTAAGATCTGGGTCCTTCACTATCCTATCTCCCAGCCTTTGCTGACTCCAGTGTGAATTCTCCAAGATAAGGATGAACCTTAGGAAATTTCACATTCCAAAGCTTTCTTCAACTTAAGCTGTTATGGGCAGCCTGGTGCACAGTGATATGAAAATTCCCCCAAAAACATGTATCAGTGAGGTAAAATTGAATGAATCAACAAACTACAATTAATTTATGGTTTCAGATTGTACAGATAATCAAAAATGTCTACTTTTGGTTGTAAATCCATGATGACTTGAGATTACAACTCATGAGTTGAATTTTCCATCTCACTCTCTTCATTTCAAGACATCAAGATAATTCTTGATTACTTCTTTGATGGTAGGGAATTTTTCCATCAGACTCTCCAATATGTAGGAATTCGTCTCTTTGACTTCTAAGAGGATCCTGGTATTTTGATCCCATTCTCTGCTTGATGAGAAAGACTAAATTTTAGCAAGTGCTTTTATGGCAAAATTAACCCCAGTGCTTCATTTGTTTTCCTGAATTTCTGTCTTCAATGAGACTTGACTTTGAACTCCTTGTCACCTTTTTTTTTTTTTAATTTTTATTTATTTATTTGAGAGCGATAGACACAGAGAGAAAGACAGATAGAGGGAGAGAGAGAGAATGGGCGCACCAGGGCTTCCAGCCTCTGCAAACGAACTCCAGACGCGTGCGCCCCCTTGTGCATCTGGCTAACGTGGGACCTGGGGAACCGAGCCTCGAACCGGGGTCCTTAGGCTTCACAGGCAAGCGCTTAACCGCTAAGCCATCTCTCCAGCCCTCCTTGTCACCTTTTAAAAACACACATTAGAATATTGTCCAACCTTTTACAACTACTGACCCTCTCTATGACTGAACAGAGACATCTTTACTGAATAATTATGATTTGTCTTTGCTCTCATTTCTTTTTTATATAGGCAATTAAGTCAACATTTATGATTTGATTGACAATGGAAAACATGAGCCATAGATGGTTTTGGTTAAATAAAAAATACTAATTTAAGTACTGATGCCCCAATTTGATCCTGTGTCTGTCTTGCTAGTTAATTTGTAAAAAATTTGTAAAATTTGTAAACGTGGCTCAGTGACTCAGATTTTCTAACCTCAAGGATGTATTAGAGGTCAGCACATCTAGGATTGAAGAATTTGTTGCATCTGAGGCCAGAAAGGAACTTAACCCAGTTATTAAATACATAAAAGGTTGAATGATTCCTTGAGGCATCAAATACCTTATTCTTTGGATCTGAAGTGGCATCCATGTTTGTAAACTCCCCTGAAACATGAACATTAATGTTAACAAAGGCCAAAAGAGTATGAAGAACTCTACCTCCCTGCTTGGCTAGGAACAGATAAGGGAGAAAGGAGAGATAGGAAAATCTCCATCTACATTTTCTATTAATCGTGTGTAAGAACAATACTCTGTGCTGGGAAAGGCTGCCGGGGCGAGGGCAAAAAAGACAAGGCCTACCAGCTGTTTCCATAGCAGCAACCCAAGAAGAGGCACCTGGGGCTGATATATTCCTTCTGCACCCAGTGGTCCAAGATTTCAAAAGCATGAGGTCATTCAGACCCTAGGCAGGAACAACTCCAGCCTGCAAAACTCCTCTTGCCTTCTAAAACATGCAAACAGGTTGTGTTGCTATTGTTCCTTATAAGAAAATGGAACTGCAATTCAAGAAGGCAGAGCATACCTACAATTGCCTCCTAGCTCCCGGAGAAAATTTAAGAAAGTAAAAAGAACAGGATAGATCATCTACACGATACAGATTTTAAAGTATTTCTAGAAGATAGAATTTAAAACAAAAAGAGTACTTAGTCATTTAAGAAAACGGACATTGTAGTAATGGAGAGATGGTCCAGTGGGTAAAAGTACTTACTGTGTGAAGTCAGGTGTGAGCATGCACACCTGAAACCTCAGTGCTGAGAGAGGAAGAGAAAGGAGGATTACTGGGATCTCTGATCAGGCATTCTTACCAAACAATGTGAGCTCTAGGTTCAGCAAGCAACTCTGTCTCAAGGAAATAGCAAGAACAACAAAGGAGCATACCCAATATCATCTTCCTCTGGCCTCCACATATGTGTCCATGAGACACGTACATTGTATACACACACACACACACACACACACACCAAAGAAATAAAGTAGACATTCTCTTTGCAGTGCTAGAGATCAAATCATACCTTGTACATTCTGGGTAACTGCTATAGCACTGAGTCAGATCTCCAGGCCAAAGTAAACATCTTAAATAATATAGGTGCTTACCCCAAGGACAAGAAAGTAGCATAAATTTTAAATGCTCTCATCTCCAAAAGTGGTAAGTATATGAAACAATGCATATATTAATTAGTCAGTTTTGGATATTCCACAATGAATACATAATTCAAAACAACATACTGTACACACTAAATGCATCAATTTTAATTTAAAACTAAAATAGGGGCTGGAGAGATGGTTCCGTGGTTAAGGTGCTTGCCTGCAAAGCCTAGGGACCTGGATTTGATTCCCCAGTACCCACATAATGCCAGAGATGGTACATGTATCTAGAATTCATTTGCAGTGAATAGAGGCCCTTGTGTGCCCATTCTCTTGCCTCCCTCCCTATGTCTGACTATTTCTCTCTGTCTCTTTCTCTCCTTGAAAATAAATTCTTTTTTAAATACTAAAATAAATGAAAAACAACACAAGCTGTGAAGACTCAAATCAAAATATATGTAAAAGGATACTTTCTAGACTTGGAACTTGAGCCTTTCCAGGTAGAAAAGTTGTTTCTGTGAGCTTAAAAGTATACAGAAAAGAGGCAGGATAATTCAAATTATGTCCTCAAAACAATTGTGCCAATTTTCCCCTTCTCTTCCTTTTCCTCTTCTTCATCCTCCTCTTTTTTTTCTGTTACACCTCTCTTGCGCATACTTTCTCTCTCTCTGTCTCCTTCTATCTCTGTCTCTCCCCACATATACATACACACATCATACATGCACTTTCTTTTTTATTATTAGATATGGACATATTTTGCATGTAAACATGACATGTTGGTATCATCCTTCCCCTCCTCCCTGCTCCTTTTCTGAAGAGCCCTTCCTCTTTGGGGATGCAGGTCAAGCCCATGGGTACTGGAAGTCATGCATTATGGGACAGCAGTCATTCATGGGGGAGAGGCAATGTCTCTGTGTGAAATGTCCCAAATTGTGGCTCTAACGATTTTTCCACCCCCTCTTCTGCAAGATTCCCTGAGCCATGCTGGGAACATTTTAAGTATACTTCAGTGATGGGCACTTAGAAGCATCTAAATATCTGGTTTGGTAGGTGGTGAGTGTCCTCAGTATCTTTCTCCATCATCCTTATGCTGATAAAGACTTTACTGGGAGCATTCTTGTTCATCTAATCTTACCTCAATGGCTTAACATCCTGACTGCACCAGGCTTCACATCCTGACCATAAACTGGCCTTTTGCAAAAGATAAGATTCGATAAGTAGTCTGCTGACCGACGTTCCAGAAATACCTAACAGAAAGCTGGATAGACCAGTAATGAGTCAGCTTATGAGCAGGCCCAGGCAAAATGGAGAGGCTTTTGCTCTATGGCTCCCAACATATATTCATCCTTTTCAAGAATCTCCAAATTGATTTCCACAGTGGTTATACCAGTTTACATTCCCACCAACAGTGAATGAGGGTTCCTATTTCTCCACAGACTCACCAACTTTTGTTTTCATTTGAATTTTTAATGTTTGGTATCTTTACTAGAGTAAGGTATAATCTCATAGTTGTCTTAATTTGTTATTTGCTTAATGGTTAGGGATGCTGAACATTTTCTTAAGTGTGTGTTAGCTATTTGTAATTCTTTCTCTGAGATCTCCCTATTTAGTTCTCTGCCCCACTGTGTCCCAGAGTTCCCTCATATTCTGTTCACTTGATTTTTTGAACTTAGCAAACTTTTTGGCCTCCTGATCAATTTCTTCTGTCCTATCTTGCAGGTCAGAGGTTCTATCTTCCACATGAATAACTCTGTTGGTAAGGGGTTCTAGAGAGGTTTTCATACATTCTATTTGATTTTTGTTTTCTGTTGTGATGTTTTCTACAGTGTCCATCTCTTCTTTGAGGTATGATTTCAATTAGAATTCTGGTTTTCTTGATGCTTCTTGTAGTTCATTCTTTCATTTGATCAAGTTTTAATTAAGCTTAATCAACCAGTTGTTGAGGCCTTCCATTTCTTGAATTACCTTCAATTTATTCATATATCTTTGGAGAGTCCTAACATTTTCTTACATCAAGTTAAGCCTACTGTCAAAAGCTGAATGCTCTAAGAGATGATTCTGTTCAATTTCATCAATACAATTGTTGGTTCATTGATAGTTTGCTTCAAGATTAGCAATTTTTTTTAACAGAGTCTTATTGGTTGTTGCATTTTCATTTTGGTAATGAATTTCTCTTGATGTCTCTATGATTTCTTTGGAGGCTTCTATCGTAGGGCTAGGCATCCTTGGTGGAGATCTCTCAGTTTTCTGACTTTCGTTGGCTTTTTTGCATTGTTGTCTACCCATTTTAGGAAGACTCTTTATTTTTGAGGAGGAAGCAAGTTTGTGTCCTTTGGGCCATTCACCCTCTGATTCAGGTGAACAGGGATGTTGGTATCTAGTGGCGAGTCAAGGTACCAGAACAAAAGGCCTGATAACACAGCTCACATGGAGTCATGCCTGCCTGAACAAGACACAATGGGATCTACCAAGACCAGGGGACTAGAAGGAGTAAGGAAACAGAGATCTGAAGTACTTTGTGCTGAGCCCTCCAGGACATGGACCAGTGCAGGCAACCTAGACTGGGGAGATGGGAGGAATCCACACACTGACCATGCAGGGAACTTAGACCCAGGCAATGGGAGGGGGAGAAATGGGTACTCTGGCCTACTCATTCCAGACCACCATGCATGCCCACACACTGACCATTCAGTGAACTCAGACCTGGGCTGTGGGAGGGGGAGAAATGGATCAGGCCTACTCACTCCAGTCCACCAACCCGGCCCATACACTGACTGTGCAGGGAACTGAGACCCAGGCTACAGAAGGGGGGAGAGGCACACATGCACTTTCATTTCCATCTCAAATAAAATAACCGTTTGTTGTGAAACATATACTTTTTCCTAGGGAAAAATTACATGTTGCTACAGCAAACTTTTGGTCATTCAAGGAAAATCTTATGTGTGTCCAATTTTTGACATTATCACACAATGTTGTCATCAACAAAGTTCACAATTTAAAACTGCAAAATTGAGATACAGAAAAAAAAAGAAAGAAATCACCAAAAAGTACCTTTACAATCATGTGTTGGACTATATTAATTTCTGTCCTGAGCCTGCAAGTTGGAAACACCTGTGAGGGATATAGCTTCTTGGCAGCACATAGCATGAGCTCAGCCTAAAGTAGTTCCTCACCCTAACAGAGAGCTGCCATTGAACTTCATGAAGGGGAGCGTTCTTTCAGGGAAGCCAAAACAAAGGAAACAGACATCACTACTGGGCTGTTAACTCCTCATTTAAATATCAACAGACAGGAAGAATTACCAAGCAGGAAGATAATCTGATAAAAGTAACAATTTATGATGCATTGATAACAAACAAAAAGGATATTTGGAGTGAGAGGAATGTTCTAAGTATTATAGAATATAGATGTCAGTCCCTTTAAGAGCCCCTGTGATCCTTTCTTTTGAACCACACTGCTCTGCAAATAATCTCTCAAAATTATCTATCAAATCTGGATTGTAGTGGGAATTGTGTAAAGCTGCAATGTTATTAAAAATCACTAGACTTTACACTACAGGTGGATGAATTTCATAGTGTGTAAGTTATATACTTCAATTAAAACTAATTTTAAAAGACTATTTTCAGGAGATTGTTTTTAAAACGTATTTCTAGGCATTTTGTTGATTTATTGTGTATGTATGTGTGTTTTTGTGTGTATTTTGTGTGTGTGTGTATGGACATTTCATAGTCTCTTGCACCTGTGAACTAATGCCAGACACACACACACACATGTGTTTCTTTTTGCATGTGGCCTTATATGGGTTCTGGGAATCTAACCACTGGGCAGTAAGCTCTTTAAGCAAGAGCCTTTAGTCACTGATCACTCTTCCCAGCCCTTAAAACAAATGCTGATGCAAAAAATTGTGTCATAGAACGTTAGTTAAATAGTGAGGGAGACATCAAGGATGCTCCCACTGGAAAGAAAGTCTAAGATCATCCTTATCTTCTATGCTTCGTAATTGGTCTTACCCAAAGGACAAACAGTTTTAACTTTAGGACAAATGGTGTCTTTAAAACTTGGAGTTAGGGGGCTGGAGAGGTGACTCAGCAGTTAAGGTGTTTGCCTCCAAAGCCTAAGAACCTGGGTTCAATTCCTCAGTAGCCACATAAAGTCAGATGCACAACATTTGGAATTTGTTTGCAGTTGCTAGAGGCCTTGGCATTCCCTTTCTGTGTCTTCTATCTTCTCTCTTCTCTCTTATTTCCATCTCTTACTGCTTACAAATATATAAGAAATTAAAAAGAAAAGCTGTGTTAGATGTCCATCAGAACTTACACTCCTACTCAACTAGAGTCTGGGAGATCAGCCACTATCTTTCCTCATGATTACATTTCCAAAAAGGGGTGCTTAGATCCTTGAGAAAGACATCCCTAAGTTAGAAAACTGGCTTTTCATCTTAGAGAGGCAAAGAAAGAATTCATTGACTATTAACTAAATGATTGTTAGAGTTCCACAGTAAGGACTGAAAGAAGAAAAGGTTGGTGAGAGGCCTAGAGTTAAGAAGAAGCCTAATCGGCCTAGCTGAAAACCTATAATAAGCATTTCAAAAATTTACTCATGAACTTTTGACATACAAAATAATGGATTTCATTGAAACATTTTCATACATATGGGTCATTGTAATTTACTTATATTTGCCCCCCCCCACTACCCTTCCTTGGCCCAACCTGAAGAATTAAAGTCTGTGGATCACAAGGATATTAACAAATTATCTCCCAAAGTGAAACAAGACAAAACAAACAACAGGCAAAATATTTACTATTTAAAATTTTTTAAATTAGTTTTATAGTCATCAAAGCATATCCATACACTGATGTACAAGACCTAAATGAGAAATAGAACAAAAAAAATAGAATAAAATGCAATAGTCACCACAGCCAAAGTAATAACAATAAAAAACTTATGAAGTTGTTGAAATTTCCCAGGAAATAAAAGAGAAACAAGATGATACAAAATATGAGTCTATTACACTTCAAAGCTCCCAAAGTCATAAACACAAAATGTGCTGAAAGCAGTATATACAAAACAAACCCCATTATTAAGGAAAACTTGGACAGCAAAAACTTTTGATTTTTATCACTTGGCTTTTCACAGTGTTTTCTACAAAAGAAAGCAATTGATTTTTTATGTTAGGTCAGGGAATAATCTGGAGAGAGCAGATGTTACAGCCATTTCTTTTAAATTTATGTTTAAGAGGTGGGAAGCCACAGAGAAAAGCTTAAGTTTCATGTTGTATGTTTATGAACTTATGAATGAATTATTAAATAAGCATCTAAATTTTTATTATAGTTCACCTATGATTTATCATCTAAAAACAATAGTTGCATTGTGTTCTGTTTAATATAAATGAAAAGGCTCAAACTGAGTTTATAAAGTCTTGTTTTGAAATTAAAATGGCTTGATAAGATTTGACTCTATGTGTCATGTTTCATTTTCATTTTCAATATTCTTTTTCCTTTTAATTTTAAGTTCTTTTTGTGAACTGGGAAGTGCAATAAAAAAAGAAATTACACTATGCTAAAAAGTAATCAAAACTAATCAAGAAATTTTAATAAAAATCCTCAGTTGCTTTGCTGTTGTCAGGAATTTGAGAATGTTTTCTTTACATCACAAAGGCAGAGGCCAGTGGTAATGAGAACAATGTGAACACAACCACCTCCAAGTAGAAAATGTGATCAGTAGAAATTACAGTTTGCAGTTATCAGAAAACTGGTCTTTTTGAAGGAGAAACAGGTGAAAACTAGCTCCTTTCATGCATGTAGTGAGGAACAGAAGCCCAAAGGAGGAAGAAGAAGATGGTGTTCCATTCTTCTTGGCAAAACTGAAACTTGGGTCTGATCCTGTCTCTCCAAAATGGCTGCCAACGACATGCCCAGCAGAGCTTGCCACTTCTTCAGCTTGGCCTCTCAGAGTCAGCTCTGTGATTCCATGAACAAAGCCCATCTCTCCTTACACATGTGGTCCTTGACAAGATACCCTGACTGGTGTCTCATCTGTATAAAGAAGTTACCCACATAGCTCAGCTGTCTTCTCCCTCTCTCATCTGGTCTCCTCTTCCATTTTGCCCCTTGTCCTGGCCTGAACATTAAGTGAGTCTGCCCCTCCTTCTTGGAACATGGGGAATACTTACCTTGGCTTGGGTATTTCTCTTCTTGCCTTTTATCTGTGCCTACTTTGGAGGTACCCTCTCATTTTGATAATATGTAAGATTTATCTTTGAGCTGTGAGCCCTTCACTATTTCTTAATCATCTCTGGTCTGTTATTTGAAAAAGCTTCTCTGTTCGATCTTTCAAGTGTTGAGTGTTTTTTGTTGTTGTTTGTTTATTTTGATTTGCCATGTGTGTGTCACTGCCCCAACCTTTTCCTAGATACCCATTTCCCATACATAAACCTCACGAGTTATGATTTTTCCCTAAACATACTCAATAGTAATTCATAATTTAACCTTCTTGAGTCCATTTCATCACTTCTTTGTTAAAAGAATAGGATAAGAAGCTGGGCATGGCGGCACACGCCTTCAATCCCAGCACTTGGGAAGCAGAGGTAGGAGGATGACTGTGAGTTCAAGGCCACCCCGAGATTACATAATGAATTCCAAGTCAGCCTGAGCAAGAGTGGTGAGACCCTACCTCAAAAAACTAAAAAAAATGGTCTGGAAAGATGACTTAGTGGCTAAGTGCTTGCATGTGAAGCCTAAGGACGCTGGTTCGAGGCTTGATTCCCCAGGACCCACATTAGCCAGATGCACAAGGGGGCGCAAATGTCTGGAGTTTGTTTGCAGTGGCTGGAAGCTATGGCACGCCCATTCTCTCTCTGACTCTCTATCTGCCTCTCTCTCTCTATCTCTCTCTCTCTGTGTCACTCTCAAATAAATAAAAATGAATGAAAAGTATTTTTAAAACTAAAAATATAAATAAATAAAAATAAAAGAACCCTAATTGGGGTTCACAAGTTTGGAGAACCCTCCTGAACCCCCAAATCCTGCACCATTCTCATTGACTCAAACTAAGTACACAAAAGATACCTGACTATTAATCTAATTAAGATGGCATTGCACTGGAAGAGAAGAAAGGTGGTAAGAGTTTGTTCAGGATGTTACTCCAGTGAGAGACAGAAATGATGGAATTTTATTAATGTAATGAAATACAAATGACATCAAGACTATTTATCTATTTAGTAAGATTAGGGATTAGAAAGTAAGGGTAATTGATTCTGACAGATATTTAAAGTTGTAAGAATTTCCCAAGAAAGAAAGCAAAAATGATAGCATGATTCCAGTTGGTTCCTATGGTGCCAAAACTGACCAGAGTGTAACAAAACAGGCATGTGACAGTGACTATTGGGTAACTGACTTCAGAAACAAGGTGAAATATCTGTACACCTCATAAAAAGGATCAAAATTATAAAGAACTTCTTCCCAGAAGCAAAAGCTTTTTTATTACTTCCCTAGAGCAAGCTCTGAGCAGACCATATTCATTGGCAAAAACTACTAAGTGTACCTAATGACAGAATATGAACACACAGCAATCAATGGAAGACAATTATGTCAGATCCTATATCTCATTTGTTTTGAAAAAGTAAGTGGTGCATGATATTACCTGGGACAAACTAAAACAAATTCTTATTTGACCATATAGGGCACTAATGAGAGAGGAGAGAAATGATCCAAGTCTATTTTGGTGAAAAAGAAATTAAGTTTATTGAAGTTGTTTACAGAAGCTCTAGTGACTGGGACCTCTGCATCATCAAAAAGCTTCAACCAGCATAGGATGAGAACTCATCCAGTGGATCACTGGAGTTCCCTGCCCAATTTACAGGCAGCTACACTGAAGCATCTTCTCACTCCCAGCGAGTGCTTATGCTCATGGAAGCTCAAGGAAGGGCCTCTAAAATATTTAACTTTCTTGTGGGTCTTATTTTTTCAATATTTATTTATTTATAAGCTGAGAGAGAGAGAGAGAGAGAAGAGGGTTTCCAGCCTCTGCAAATGAACTCCAGATGAATGGGCCAGTTTGTACATAGGGTTTTACATGGATATTGGGGCATTGAACCCAGATCCTTAGGCAGTGCAGACAAGAGCCTTAACCTCTAAGCCATCTCTCCAACCCAAATCACAGTTTTTCATTTCAGTTTCTCAAGCATCCTCCCTTCCCTTCAGGAGACAGTTTTTCAGTCCAGAGGAAATATCAACACAACAGCATGAATTCCAAATGGAAGAATAAAATTTCATATCCTACAAACCCATGTATGTGTGTGAGGAGAAAGAGAGCATGACTCTGTGTGTGTGTGTGTGTGTGTGTGTGTGTGTGTGTTTATAGAGATTAAGACACTGTAAAGTTTATAAAATATCAGGAATACAAATATATTGAAATAACAGAATTTTAGAGGCAACAAAACAAATTCAAACATTGTTTTTGTTCAGGTGGTTATGTGAATTAAATGGATATATGCTAAACTTCCAGAATGAATCTCCTTAACAATCACTAACAACAGTATCTTCACTTCCTTCAACCAATATTGAATAGCTACAAAAAGTTAATGCTTCTCACTTAGGTGGATTAAGCAATATTTCACCCAATATAAAGCAATGAAGAATTTATTTCCTCTTTATATAATGTTTTTAAGTAACCCTTGCTTAGAGAAATGATAGAATCTTATAGGATCTTACAAATATCCTCAGATTTACTGAAATTTCTGTTTAATAAATTTACCTAGACTAATAAATTTAAAAATAAGTTAGTCAGATTTCCAATCACTATCACACACACACACACACACACACACACACACAGACACAGACACAGACACAGACACACACACACACAAACCCTTAAAATCAAGTTAAAATCAGAAAAAAAGAGAATTTTGTCTCACAGTTGCAGAGGTTTCATCCATGCTGATATGATCCTATGGTAGGCAGCAGAGTATGTCATGGAGGGAGCATGGTCCAGAAGGATAACCTCATAGGGGACATGAAGAAAGAGAGACAAAGACAGGCATAAAGTGATTAGAATCTTTATATCACCTTCAAAGCCATATCCCACTAACCTAATTTACTACCACTAGACCCATATACTAAATGTTCTACCAATCTCCCAATATTATATAGGCTTGTGACCAAGCCTTTAGTATATGGGCCTTTGAGGGACTTTTAAATTCCAAAGCCAACACAACTTTTTATTATCTCTTATTCAGTGCATTTCTTTGCTAATGGCCTATGTGTGCAAATACTACAACCAGGCTTCTAAAGGCTTAGCCAAAAATTTGGGCAAAATCATCAAGTAGAGCTCTCTTCATCATTACAGAAATGAGGATTTTATAAAAAGTAGATTATCTTTTGTTCTGTCTGTTCTGTCATTAACTTGAAGGATCCTAAGGTAAAATCTTCATTTGCAACCTCCCTTGCATACTAGAATTCCAGGCCTCAAGCAGTTACAATTTGTAATTTCTACCAATATGAGAAGCTTCCTAAATTGCCCCAGATTATTCTCTTATTTATTCAAAGTAAATATTTATTTGTAAGGTGAGGAAGAGAGAGAAAGAGAACGGACATACCAAGTCCTCTAGCTGCTGCAAATAAACTCCAGATGCGTGCAACACTTTGTGTATTTGGCTTTAAGTGGGTACTGGGGAATCAAACCCAGCTTGTTAGGCTTTGCAGGCAAGTTCCTTAATCACCTAGCCACCTTTCCAGCCCCAAGAGTTTTTCTTCGTATTCAGTCATTGATTCAAACTCATGGTCATCTTTTTAAATTGTCCCTTAAGCTTACACATGTTACTACACCCAAGTTTACCTTCTCAGCCTGTTAAAATGTCTACTTATGAGAATGGGTACAGAGGCTAAATTAGATCATTGATTTATATTGTAGAAAATAGAACACTATAAATTCTAAACAAATAACAGATTTCATTGGAATCTAAAAATCCCTTATTGGGCAGAAGAGATTGCTCAGTGGTTAAGGGAACTTGCTTACAAAGGGTGATTACCCACTTAAAGCCAGATGCAAAAAGTGGCATATGTACCTGGATATCCTTTGCAATAACAGGAGACTCTGGACCACCCATACCACTCTATCCCTCTATCTGCTTCTTTCCATCTCTATCTCTCAAATGAATAAATAAAAATATTAAAAAAATAAAACCCCAGGGCTGGAGAAATGGATTAATGGTTAAGGCATTTGCCTGCAAAGTCAAAGGACCTAGGTTTGATTCCCCAGGACCCTCGTAAGCCAGATGCCCAGGATGGCGCATGCGTCTGGAGTTCATTTACAGCAGCTAGATGCCCTGGAGCATCCATTCTCTCTCTATCCTCTCTCCCTCTGTCTGACTCTGTCTCAAATAAATAATTAATAAAAATAAAATATTAAAAATAACAATAATAAAAATAATACCGCTTGTTATCTATAGCTTTATGAGCCACTTGTTAATGATTCTGAGTAGTCTAGTACTATCTATTTTGTGACTAACATGGATACATATCTGCTAAAATAAGTTAGTGCTTAGTATATTAGAAGTATACTATTTAACAAAGATGAGGGAAATGGAAAAAAAAAAACTAAAATGACTTGTTTTTAAAAATAAAGGTAGTCAGGACTTGGGAAAGACTTAGCAGTTAAGGCATTTGCCTGCGAAGTCTCAGGACCCTGGTTCAATTCCCCAGTACCCATGCAAGTCAGATGCAGAAGGGGATGCATACATCTTGCTTTTGTTTGCAGTGGCTGGAGGCCCTGGTGCACCCATTCTCTCTTTCTTTCTGCTTCTTCCTCTCTCTCCCTCTCTTTGTCTCAAATAAATAAATAAAATATTTTTTAAAAAGTAGTCATACTGGGCTGGAGAGATGGCTTAGCGGTTAAGCGCTTGCCTGTGAAGCCTAAGGACCCCGGTTCGAGGCTCGGTTCCCCAGGTCCCACGTTAGCCAGATGCACAAGGGGGCAACGTGTCTGGAGTTCGTTTGCAGAGGCTGGAAGCCCTGGCATGCCCATTCTCTCTCTCTCCCTCTATCTGTCTTTCTCTCTCTCTCAAACAAATAAAAAAAATAAAAATAAAAAAGTAGTCATACCACATAACAAGCTGAAATAGTGATAGTATATAACTTGTTCACAATTTTTTTAATTGAAGCACTATTCATCAAATTATACTGATATCTATTATGTGGTTTAGAATAATATCTGATTGATAATTATTATTATTTAAAGAAGAGACAGGGAGGGAGGGAAGAAGGAAGGAAAAGGACATGGAAGAGGAAAGGATGAAATCAAGTATCTGACACTTAATACCTGGGAAAAAATCTCACACCTGCACTTGAAATGAATTGAGAGGACATACATTCCTAAGAAAATGGCAATTGTTTTCCTATAACCAGTGAAGGTCCCTTTGTATTACACATGAAATAATTGTTATAAAAACAATTAAATATTAAAATTTAAAACAATATCCAAAGCAAAACCTTGTCAATAACTCATCTTAATAAACCTTTGTATCCTTGTGTCCTTTGAACTGTTTTCAACTGGCAAATTATACACACATGCACACACACACACACACACATGCACACACATATATAGAGAGAGACAGTATGGCAATGTAATGTTTGAATTGTGGGACAAATAAATCAAGCTAATTAACATAATCATCACTTCATATATTTGGGGGATTTTGTAGTAAGAAGTGTCTTAAGTTCATTATTTTAGCAAGTTAACAATAAACTATTATTAACGATAGTCACCACACTCAGCAATGGACCTCTTAAAGTAGTTCTTTTTGTCTTATGTCACATTCACTAAACATCTCACATTCCACCTCAGCTCCTAGCCTCTGGTAGTCCTCTGCTGCAGTTACCTTCTTGTTGCTGGAACAAAACACCCAACCAGAACCAGCTCATGGGAGAAAAGGTTTCATTTTGACTTACAGTTTCAAGGGAAGAAACTTTCTTTGTGGGGAAAGCATGGCAGAGCAGGAAATTGGCATGTATCTTGTTCCAGCAGCCAAAATGGAGCAGCACAAAAGAGCTAGCTACTGAATACCCAGTAGGGCTGGACTATACAACCTCAAGGTCCACCTTAGTGACACATCTTCTCCAGCAAGACTCCACCTCCCAAAAGCTACACCAACTGGGGACTGAGTATGAGACTTCATGAAAAACAAATGAGACTATGGGGGATATTTCACATTCAAACCACCACACTACCATGTTACTCTCTACTTCCATGCATCCAGCTTTTAGAGATTACACATGCAAGCTAGATAAGGTAATGTATATCATTCTGTACATAGCCTATTCAATTTAGGATTAAATTCTTCGTGTTCATCCCTAAATTAGTATTGTTACTAAGTAGTAGTATAGTATAAAGATATGTATATAAAACTTTTATTTTTACTTATTTTTGAACATTCATATAATGCTTTTTTTATCCATAGTAATTTTTATTTATTGAGAGAAACAATTCCTTAACCCACATATTCACAGTTCAGGAACACAGGTCAGTGACAAAACTTCTATGGAATTCAATGCAAAGAAACTCTTTATATTCCAAAATTATTTTGCACTCTGGAAGATAGCAGCTCTCCTCATCTCCTCAAAATCTTTCATGGAATCATAATTTCTGTAGAAATCTGCTTATGCTTTCTTTCTTTGTTCAGCCACACCAAAGTTATAGGAACATGCAACTCTCACAGCGACAATGAATGTTCCAATGATATGAAACTGCAGATGCCTGGCCAGAAGACCTCGCATCTGAGGTTTTGACAGAGCACCAGAAGCCATGGTGGTAAATGTCCTCAACACCAACGTCCTTCCTGGAGAATGGAGAAATGGATCCATATAATGTATTGTGATCTTATTCTTACTAATTGCCCTCTCTTATCCCCCTCATCCTCCAATTGATCTCCATCTTACTTTCATGCTTCTTTTCCCAGTGAGTCAAATTAGGGCTGCTTGCATGATCATGGGTGAAAGATTATTTACCACGAAATGGGCAATTTACCAGTGGCTGTACCACTGATGAACCTGACTTCCTCTCTCCCAGGAGGCATTAGCTGACATTGGCTACTCTGGGATGTCTGGGGTCTCATGTATCCTTCCCCCATCAATGGTGAAGTATTGACAAGCTCCCTCTTGTGCAGGAAACCACAGCTTATGTGAATTCATGAGTGTAACAGCCATATAATATAATGAAGACAACATGCCACAGCCCTCCTCTTCACCCTTTTGTTCTTACATTATTTCATGCCTGCTTCCATGAGATTCCGTAGAGCAAAGCCTTTTATTTTAGCTATGAATATTTTAGCTGAAATTTTAAAACAACTTTCTAGCAGTAACCCATGAGTCTTATTATGTATTATATTCAGAAACGGTGAAACTGCAATGCCTCTTACAATAATAAATTTGAATGTAAAACCTTTTGAAATTTTAAGAATTTTCCCAATCTTTTATAGGTATCCTTCCCACACATCATATAATTCAATAGGATAATGCTTGTGCCCTTTACCTCCCAGAGTCTTCAATTTCATCTTCCTAAACACAAGAGTTCCAACTCAAATTCCATGTCATTAGTTTCTATAGTATTTTCTAATAATGTTCAGCTTCAAAAATATGTACAACTTATCATAAATAAGTTGGGGAATAAATAACTCATTATTAAAAGAAGAATAATACACTCATACAGAAATAAGCACAGGGACTCTGGGAAGGACAATGTATGACCATTCAGCATCTTCTGACCAGAGATTGGAAGGTACTCCCTGGGGAATGGAGAGCTCAGATTCAATGAGTTGACCCAAAAGAGGCAAATTTGGAGACTATCACTGATATTTGATGAATATAGTTATGAATATTTTAACAGAACAGAAATGATCATCTGAATATCTAGCTGGATGGAGATCCCTAAGAAAAAATCATCAGAGAAATCCAGGGATGCAATCCATTAGCACAAAGTACTTATAAAGAAACTAACACCCACCTCACAAACCAAACTATGCAGGCAACACAATAAAATATACTGTAAAGTGGCACGACCAACAAATTATTCAGGTATTGAGTCAACATAGCAGCAGAAATGAAAGAACACTCTATTCAAAATAATTTTACATCTCTGTTTTTAAACCACGAATGATGTTATGTTTAAATATGCTCTGAAGTATATATGATAATATGCTTGGACTGGAACTAAAAGCATATTGAATTGGATGCAGGTTTGTAAATGATCTGGAAACCTTTTAAGACCATTGCTGGGAGAACCAGCAGAGCTGTTTTTAATGAGTAAGTCATATCTTTATTTTCAAATTAGCAATAACATACTAAGGTAAAAGAACATTAAAATGAAATTGCAGGAATTGAGTGATTGAGATGTTAAATATAATAAGAGAATTCTCACAGAACAAACTGTATAATTGTTCTCCTTTCTTTTTGAAGTAAAATGAAATAAAAATTGCTTATTCAGAACATAGCAGAGAAAAATTGTCCCCCTATTAAAGTAAGGTATGTAACAAAAGTTAAACAATTCCAGTCCTCTTTCCTTGCCCTCCTCATTGCTGGGATTATGCATAAGCACAAAAATACACAAATGTAAGAGAACTGTTTCTAATGAGGAATTCTAAAACTTTAAGAACACTTTCCTATGTGAGCTAACACTTTAGAGAGTCTTGGTTTTCAGTGCTAAGTAGTGCTAGCATTGGGTCAGGAAAATATAGGCAACCCATTCCTCGTAACCCCCTTCCCTGATCCCACCCCTCCCCTCCTCTCCTCCAACCCCTTCCCTGATCCCACCCCACCCCTCCTGTCCTCTCCTCCAACCCCTTCCCTGATCACACCCTACCCCTCCTCTCCTCCAACCCCTTCCCTGATCCCACCCCACCCCTCCTCTCCTCCAACCCCTTCCCTGATCCCACCCCACCCCTCCTGTCCTCTCCTCCAACCCCTTCCCTGATCCCACCCCACCCCTCCTCTCCTCCACACCTTCCCTGATCCCACCCCACCCCTCCTCTCCTCCAACCCCTTCCCTGATCCCACCCCACCCCTCCTCTCCTCCAACCCCTTCCCTGATACACCCCTCCCCTCCTCTCCTCCAACCCCTTCCCTGTGGCACCACACCCCTCCTCTCCTCCAACCCCTTCCCTGTGGCACCACACCCCTCCTCTCCTCCAACCCCTTCCCTGCTCCCACCCCACCCCTCCTCTCCTCCAACCCCTTCCCTGTCGCACCCCACCCCTCCTCTCCTCCAACCCCTTCCCTGCTCCCACCCCACCCCTCCCCTCCTCTCCTCCAACCCCTTCCCTGATCCCACCCCACCCCTCCTCTCCTCCAACCCCTTCCCTGATACACCCCACCCCTCCTCTCCTCCAACCCCTTCCCTGATACACCCCACCCCTCCTCTCCTCCAACCCCTTCCCTGATACACCCCACCCCTCCTCTCCTCCAACCCCTTCCCTGATACACCCCTCCCCTCCTCTCCTCCAACCCCTTCCCTGATACACCCCTCCTCTCCTCTCCTCCAACCACTTCCCTGTGGCACCACACCCCTCCTCTCCTCCAACCCCTTCCCTGCTCCCACCCCACCCCTCCTCTCCTCCAACCCCTTCCCTGATCACACCCCACCCCTCCTCTCCTCCAACCCCTTCCCTGATACACCCCACCCCTCCTCTCCTCCAACCCCTTACCTGATACACCCCACCCCTCCTCTCCTCCAACCCCTTCCCTGATACACCCCTCCCCTCCTCTCCTCCAACCACTTCCCTGTCGCACCCCACCCATCCTCTCCTCCAACCCCTTCCCAGTCGCACCCCACTCCTCCTCTCCTCCACATCTTCCCTGATCCCACCCCACCCCTCCTCTCCTCCAACCCCTTCCCTGCTCCCATCCCACCCCTCCTCTTCTCCACACCTTCCCTGATCCCACCCCACCCCTCCTCTCCTCCAACCCCTTCCCTGTCGCAACCCACCCCTCCTCTCCTCCAACCCCTTCCCTGATCACACCCCACCCCTCCTCTCCTCCAACCCCTTCCCTGATACACCCCTCCTCTCCTCTCCTCCAACCCCTTCCCTGTGGCACCACACCCCTCCTCTCCTCCAACCCCTTCCCTGCTCCCACCCCACCCCTCCTCTCCTCCAACCCCTTCCCTGATCACACCCCACCCCTCCTCTCCTCCAACCCCTTCCCTGATACACCCCACCCCTCCTCTCCTCCAACCCCTTCCCTGATACACCCCTCCCCTCCTCTCCTCCAACCCCTTCCCTGATACACCCCTCCCCTCCTCTCCTCCAACCACTTCCCTGTGGCACCACACCCCTCCTCTCCTCCAACCCCTTCCCTGCTCCCACCCCACCCCTCCTCTCCTCCAACCCCTTCCCTGATCACACCCCACCCCTCCTCTCCTCCAACCCCTTCCCTGATACACCCCACCCCTCCTCTCCTCCAACCCCTTCCCTGATACACCCCACCCCTCCTCTCCTCCAACCCCTTCCCTGATACACCCCACCCCTCCTCTCCTCCAACCCCTTCCCTGATACACCCCTCCCCTCCTCTCCTCCAACCACTTCCCTGTCGCACCCCACCCCTCCTCTCCTCCAACCCCTTCCCTGTCGCACCCCACCCCTCCTCTCCTCCACATCTTCCCTGATCCCACCCCACCCCTCCTCTCCTCCAACCCCTTCCCTGCTCCCACCCCACCCCTCCTCTTCTCCACACCTTCCCTGATCCCACCCCACCCCTCCTCTCCTCCAACCCCTTCCCTGTCGCAACCCACCCCTCCTCTCCTCCAACCCCTTCACTGATCCCACCCCACCCCTCCTCTCCTCCACACCTTCCCTGATCCCACACCACCCCTCCTCTCCTGTCCTCCAACCCCTTCCCTGATACACCCCACCCCTCCCCTCCTGTCCTCCAACCCCTTCCCTGATCCCACCCCACCCCTCCTCTCCTCCAACCCCTTCCCTGATCACACCCCACAACTCCTCTCCTCCAACCCCTTCCCTGTCGCACCCCACCCCTCCTCTCCTCCAACCCCTTCCCTGATCCCACCCCACCCCTCCTCTCCTCCAACCCCTTCCCTGTCGCACCCCACCCCTCCTCTCCTCCAACCCCTTCCCTGATCACACCCCACCCCTCCTCTCCTCCAACCCCTTCCCTGATACACCCCTCCCCTCCTCTCCTCCAACCCCTACCCTGATCACACCCCACCCCTCCTCTCCTCCAACCCCTTCCCTGATACACCCCTCCCCTCCTCTCCTCCAACCCCTTCCCTGATACACCCCTCCCCTCCTCTCCTCCAACCCCTTCCCTGATACACCCCTCCCCTCCTCTCCTCCAACCACTTCCCTGTGGCACCACACCCCTCCTCTCCTCCAACCCCTTCCCTGCTCCCACCCCACCCCTCCTCTCCTCCAACCCCTTCCCTGATCACACCCCACCCCTCCTCTCCTCCAACCCCTTCCCTGATACACCCCACCCCTCCTCTCCTCCAACCCCTTCCCTGATACACCCCACCCCTCCTCTCGTCCAACCCCTTCCCTGATACACCCCTCCCCTCCTCTCCTCCAACCCCTTCCCTGATCACACCCCACCCCTCCTCTCCTCCAACCCCTTCCCTGATACACCCCTCCCCTCCTCTCCTCCAACCCCTTCCCTGATACACCCCTCCCCTCCTCTCCTCCAACCACTTCCCTGTGGCACCACACCCCTCCTCTCCTCCAACCCCTTCCCTGCTCCCACCCCACCCCTCCTCTCCTCCAACCCCTTCCCTGATCACACCACACCCCTCCTCTCCTCCAACCCCTTCCCTGATACACCCCACCCCTCCTCTCCTCCAACCCCTTCCCTGATACACCCCACCCCTCCTCTCCTCCAACCCCTTCCCTGATACACCCCTCCCCTCCTCTCCTCCAACCACTTCCCTGTCGCACCCCACCCCTCCTCTCCTCCAACCCCTTCCCTGTCGCACCCCACCCCTCCTCTCCTCCACATCTTCCCTGATCCCACCCCACCCCTCCTCTCCTCCAACCCCTTCCCTGCTCCCACCCCACCCCTCCTCTTCTCCACACCTTCCCTGATCCCACCCCACCCCTCCTCTCCTCCAACCCCTTCCCTGTCGCAACCCACCCCTCCTCTCCTCCAACCCCTTCACTGATCCCACCCCACCCCTCCTCTCCTCCACACCTTCCCTGATCCCACCCCACCCCTCCTCTCCTGTCCTCCAACCCCTTCCCTGATCCCACCCCACCCCTCCTGTCCTCCAACCCCTTCCCTGATACACCCCACCCCTCCTCTCCTCCAACCCCTTCCCTGATACACCCCACCCCTCCTCTCCTCCACACCTTCCCTGATCCCACCCCACCCCTCCTGTCCTCCACACCTTCCCTGATCCCACCCCACCCCTCCTCTCCTCCACGCCTTCCCTGATCCCACCCCTCTTCTCCTCCAACCCCTTCCCAGATCCTACCCCACCCCTCCGCTCCTCCAACCCCTTCCCTGACCCTAACCCATCTCTTCTCACCTCCAACCCCTTCTATGATCCCACTCCTCATTTCTGGCTAGGTGTCATAGTACTATATCTTGTTGTGGAGGCTGCTGTGGGGAGAAGTCATTAACCATTTTAACTAGCAGTGGATTCTGCATGCTGCACGACAGGCCAGATTTGCCAACTGGTGCAATAGTGACAATATCAGTTGTGGGGGCAATGGACTGCTCTCTTAATTGGATTTGAGACTAGTTCCACAGGAGGAAATTTATGTCTGGTACTGAAAACCTACTCAGAAACCTATGACTTGGAAGTTCATAGGTCTTATGAGGGATACTGGTATTGTTCTTTGGTTAAGTTGATACATTATACCTATCAAATTGCTCTCTTGAGGCTTATGTTTATGCCAACCGATTCATGCTATTCTCATTTTTCATTTGAGAAGGTTCTTTATGCATATGACAGTGACTTCTGGGGAGCCTCAAGAATCATTAAGGCAGTAAGTGTCAGTGGACATCTGAAAGGATAAAAGTTGCCATATTTCTGCTGCTCTGTTTTCTAGCTGCTTTGCTAACTTGCCTTTTTAAGCTTCTGTAATATGGCTTGCTTGCTACTGCACTGAATCACAGAACTGCCATTTTGCAACTGCCTCCATTTTGTAAAAAGTATGCAACTACCTCCATTTTGTAAAAAGTATACCATAAGGACCTGGCCCTTTGTACGCCCTACCCAATCAGAGGGACCCTCACGAGCCCGCCTCGTGGGCCCCACCCAATCAGGGGAACCCACGGCTGAAAAGCCCCTATGACTCTGCATACCTATAGTTTTCAGCCTTTATAAGCTGACCAAACACGTGGCTAGGGGCTCTTCACCTTTCCTCCTGCGAGAGGAATCTGTGTTGAGCCCCGATGCATCGGAATCAATAAACCTCGTGCGGTTTGCATTGAGAGCGTCCCGCGTGAGTGTTCTTGGGGTCCCGTAGACAGCCCTGAGCGGGGACCCCTCCGGGGAACCCCACATTTGGCGAGCCAGCCAGGAGTCTCTACAGGACCCCAGACCTCATCTAGGACCCCTCAGAGGTAAGAGGCACCTCCCGTCTTGTCTGTGTATGTCTGTACTTTTATATCTGTCCTCTGGAAAAATTCTCGATTTCAACCGGTTTCAGTATCTGGATGCCTTCCCTTTGGGTGCTCTGAGTTGGGGCTGACGGGCCTGAGAACCACCACCCAGCAATCTGGAGGACGCTCCTGATTGCCCCCAGGAGACAGGTTTTTCTGTCTCCTATCTGAAGAACTCGGATCGAGTTCGCCTCTGTCGGGAAGCATCATCTGGGTCCCGCTCGCCACCATCTGCTTCAGTTTCGTTTTTACTCGAGCAGCGATCGGGCCGCCTTTGTCTCTTTGTTCTCGGTGTTCTCCAGATCCTTTTGTTCTCCTATCTCTTTTATTCCCCTTCCAACATGGGACAGACTATCTCAACCCCTTTGGACTTGACTTTAGCTCACTGGACTGACGTTAAGAGCTGAGCTCATAATTTATCTGTTGAAATAAAGAAAGGAAAATGGCAAACTCTATGTGAGGGAGAAGGGACTATGTTTAATGTTGGATGGCCCCGAGGAGGGACCTTTAACCCAGATCTTACCAGGGGATGATCCAACTCAGAGACCTCTGCCACCCCTACAATATTGGCCTTTCTCCTCCGCAGACCTTTATAATTGGAAGGCCAACCACCCTTCCTTCTCGGAGGACCCCTCAAAATTAACTGCACTCATGGAATCCCTAGTTTTCTCCCACCAGCCCACATGGGACGATTGCCAGCAGTTACTCCAGACCCTCTTCACGACCGAGGAGAGGGAACGTATCCTGTTGGAAGCCAGAAAGAATGTCCCTGGTGACGACGGGCGCCCAACGTGGCGGCTCGAGGCACGGACCCCTGCTGGACGGAAAGCCCCCAGCACATGAGCTCCGGGGTCACCGCTTCTCCACCCAAGAAGACGGCAAGACCTGGTAAGTTTTCCCTCTTCATTCCGTCCCATCAAGATGGGCCATTCATTGTCTAAAGAGGCTTCTTTCATAAAGGATTTAAAAGCCTCTCTCAGAGAGCAAGGAATACGGGTAAAGAAAAAGGATCTTATACAGTTTTTTATTTTTGTTGATAAGACATGTCCATGGTTTATGATTGATGGACCTAACATTCATCCCAAGAAATGACAAAGGGTTAGTAAAGAATTAAATCAAAAACTTACTACTGAAAAAAATGGCAAAGAGTCAACACCTCTGTCTCCTGTGTGAGATATGTGTCGACCCCAGAGCTCTGGTTTCCTGAATAAAGCCTCATGCTTTTGCAGCAAGTTGGGTCTCCTGTGTGTCTTTGGGTGCATGCTATCTCGAGACTTGAGTGAAGGTCTCCCTCTGGGGGTCTTTCAATTGAGGACTCGTCCAGGGATTTGCACGTCCACCCAGGACTCCGGAGACCCCCTTGGAGGTAAACAATGTAAATGTCTGCAGCGCTGCTTGTCTGAGTGTTTGTCTGAGTGTTTGAGTGATTTCTGTTGCTCTGATCTGTTTTAATTTCGGTTTGGGCAGCTGTTGTTCAGGACTGTGAGGACCTGACAATGGTGGTTGGCAGGACCACAGGCTGCAATCCTGGGGGACGCCCCAGGATCTGAGGAGAGTCAGGGTGGCTGACAGTCTCCTATCTGGTAAAGGAAGATTGTGTATTTCTCCTTCAGGAGAAACCACGGAGGCATCTTCCATCTGAAACTGCATTTGGTTTTCTGTTCTGGACGCATCGGAGGTGTCACGGTTTTTGGTTTCTTTTTGTCAGTATCTATTTTGTGTTTGTTTGTGGACTCTTGTTTCTAGTTATGGTACAGACTGTGATGACCCCCCTAACTCTGACGGTATCTCATTTCTCTGAAGTTAGAAGTAAGGCTCATAACTTATCTGTAAAAATTAAAAAAGGTAAATAACAGACTTTCTGCTCCTTTGAGTGGCTGCCAGAGGGAGCATTTGATCTAACCATTATTTCTGCTGTTAAGAATATTGTTTTTCAGAAGGGACCCATTCTCACCCAGATCAACAGCCATACATCCTGGTCTGGGAGAGCCTAATGATGGATCCCCTGGCATGGGTCAAGCCCTGGATCCACCCCCGTCACGGTCAGGCTCCCAAGTCCTGGCAGTGGCCCAACAAGCCACGAGAAAACCAAGCCGAATGGCCACAGACCCCTTGGCTCAGCCCAAAATATATCCTGAAATAGAGGACCCTCCCGAGTGGCCCTCTGCCCCGATTCCATCTCCCCCACCTTAGCCCCCTGCTCTCCCCGCTCCAGCTTTGGCTGAGGGAGGAGGAGATGGGCCCACTGCAGGGACTAGAAACTGAAGGACCTGATTCTACCGTATGAGCCTTTGGTCCTCCCCCTGACCTAGCATGTCTCAGGCCCAAATGAGCAGCCTACCTAGCTCCCAAATGAGATTGATGTGGGATTCCCTCTCACCCGACCTGAATGGAATTACAACTCAGCAGAAGGTAGGGAGCAACTGACAGTCTACCACCAGGCTCTGATGGCAGGTCTCAGGGGGGGCTGCTCGCTGCCCCACGAATCTGGCAAAAGTAACCTCCCTCTATCTTTTTAGAATGCTTGATGGAGGCTTCCCAGAGATATACTCCTTTTGACCTTACTTCTCCCGGTCAACAGGCAGTGATAACAATGACATAGATAAGGCAGTCCACTCCAGACATTAAAAGCAAGACAAGAAAGGAACTTAGATAGGATATTGGCTACAGTGATTAAAAAAAAAGAAAAAAAAAAAAACCCGAGGGCTTTAGGAAGCCCCTTGAGAAGGATCAATGTACGTATTGCAAGGAAAGAGGATGTTGGGTTCGCGAATGCCCCAAAAGGAAAGAAACTGGGAAGGAATTTTTCAATGTTGGGACATAGAGTGCTTGTTAAAAATGTCTTTTGAGTGGTACTTAGATCAGAATGTTAAAGTATGTAAATGAAGATGTGCGGATGTGAAAAAGAAAAAAATTTTCAGGCTGAAGTATGTTGGGATAGTTTGCTTGAGCTTTATCAAATTTAAGTCATGGGTAAAACATAAAATTGTTTTATGTTAATAAAAATTTCTGTGGTGCATGAAATCAATAGTTATCAAGTTTAAGCCAAAATCATTGGTTGTCAAATAATGTTTTTTTTCTTTCAAAAAGATTTATCAAGGGTTATATTAATATTTAGCTAGCTGTTTGGGTTCAGAAAAGACCAGATTCTACTTTGTTGTATATAAAGTAACTGTCTCAATTTTGGCATCTTAAGTCCAGTGCTTATAACAAAATTAACCCTTAAGACATATTCCCTACTTTAGGGCACAGCCTCATGCTCAAACAATGGTCATCATCTGAGAAAAAAAAGGAGGTTAAATAAGTTAAGTTTGTAAATCAACTGGTACTGTTTTCAAGACTGGTAACAGGTTCTGCCTATACTTATAAATGTTGGATATTTAAAATTGGAGATGTGCCTACTTTCTATACCTCAGATATATGGCTTATGCTACCACAGTACAACAAAAATTTTAAAGATAGGACAAAATGATTTTAGAAGCCCTGTGCCATTCTTTAGTTAAGTCTATTTCAGTAATTAAATGTGCTCTATATGTATGTACATCCAAGCTGGTGTAACTTCCTTTCTAAGTGTGTTAATCACCTATGTAGAAGCCAAAGCCAATTGGAATCATCGGAGTAAAAAGTGTCAATATTTTGGCCTATGCTCCCATGTCATGAGGCCACTGGAGATGATGGGACACTTCTACACTGGCCCCCTGGTAAGTCACCTGTCTTCCTGAGCAGGGAGGATATGGAGACCCAAACAAAAGTGGTGTACAATGTAAAACAGGAGAGTCACAATTGAGGAGCAATCAGTCCTCCTGACTTCCCAAAGAAGGGAAAACTACCTGGCCAGCATGGCGCTGACTCATCCTAACAGGCAAAAGACACCAGTAAGCTATGGGGCTACTCCTGTGTCCCTAAAGTCTCTTTGGAGAGCCATTAATGACCTCCAAAATTAATCCTTAATTAACTTTTGGCTATCTACAAGGTCTTAAACACTCAGAGAGAAATGTATAACCAAAGATTAAAAAAAAAATAGCTCTTTATTATTAAGATTAAATGTTATGTATATGTTTCTGATAACTCTGCTAGCATCTCATCTGTTTTACAAGCCATGTTAAATACTACTGTGCCATTTAATGAACAGTTCTGAAAGAAGATCTCAGCCAGCTCATCCTCAGATGGTCCTGAGATGATCCAAGCCTGTCTACCTGGATTCCCTCGACCTGCAAAAAGACCAGTTTGCTGTGTGTTCACTTCTCAGTAACTCCTTACTTTTATTCTTTCCAAAGTTATCTTTCAAGATTATCTTCCTACACTCTGGGGTACATTAAAATAGTTCCCCTCTCTAGGAGAGATTCTCTAACTGCAACAAGTCTCCACTTCGTGTCCCGTTCAGCAGGAAGTAGTAAATGATCTGATGTCTTCGACCCAGTCCCCTAAAGCAGTTAGAGTGTCTTCTCATAAGAGGGAGAAATAAAAGGGAAATAGACTGTCTATACCATACGTTCCTGTTGTCATAGATAAAGTTTACTTAAAATAAGTTTATTTAAAGTTCCTCAAATAAAATTATAGAGCTTGGTTGAAATGCCATACAGATTAAAAGTTCTAGGACCTCCCTTTTATGAGGGAATTGCCATCCTTACATCTCCTGTGTCTACTAACAGTGCAGAGGGATTATTCTGGCACTCTTACTCTTACTCTTACTCTTACTCTTACTCTTACTCTTACTCTTACTCTTACTCTTGCATCCATTTCCGGCCTCGGACTGTGTCTATTAGGCCCTGATATGCTCCCTCCTCTGACTCTTGAACCGGTATGCAACCAAACTGCTATTATCAATGACTCCTTTATATATACTAAAGCCCCTAGTAACTCCTATCTTGCTTGTTCCATGGGGCTGACTCCCTTTATTGTCAACAAGGACTTTTTACAGACTAAGGATAGTTTTGCCACGATTTTTCATTCATGATTCTGAAAGTTTTACATCTACTATAGATTAAGGCATTGCCATTAAACCAAATAGAGAGCCTTTAACTGCCCTCACCCTGACTGTGCTCCTGGGACTTGGTGTTGTGGGAGCAAGAACAGGCATTGCCTCGCTGGTAACCTCCCAACAGCATTTTTCACAACTCAGTGCCTTAGTGGATAGAGATCTTAACCTCATACATGAGGGGATACAAGATCTCAAAGATTCTTTGGCCTCGCTCTCTGAGGTTGTACTTCAAAACCGGAGAGGGCTAGATTTGGTACTTAGATAAGACTGGGCTAATACAAAATAGCCTTGATAAAGTTAAAAAAAAAAAATCTAGAGGAAAAATTGGTTTTCCACATCTCCCTGGCTAACTACTTTGCTTCCCAGTCTTTTATGCCCTTTTGTTGGATTCCTTTTGCTTATCTCCTTTGGCCCCTGGGACTTCAGATGACTAACCAGTTTCATTAAGAGTCAGGTAGATTCTGCAATCAAGCTGGTTACTACCATCGCCTCGCACAGAAGAAACATCTGCCGCTGACCTGCCAAAAGAACAAGACAACCCCCCCATCTCGACCCTTAATAATGGGGTTGGGTGTTGCAGGAGCAGGCACCGGCATAGCTTCCCTTGTCACCTCCAACCACTCAGCTTAGCAATAGACAAGGATCTACAAGAGTTACAGTCAGGAATGCAGAACCTAAAGGACTCGGTTTCTTCACTTTCAGAGGTTGTGTTACAGAATAGAAGAGGCCTAGATTTATTATTTTTACAACAGGGGGGACTCTGTGCAGCTCTAAAAGAAGAGTGCTGCTTCTATGCAGACAAGACTGGATTAGTAGAAAACAGCTTGCAGAAAGTACGAGGAAGCCTAGAACAACGCAAACGGGAGAGACAACAGAACCAGTCTTGGTATGAATCTTGGTTCACCAGGTCCCCCTGGATGACTACTTTGATCTCCACCTTGCTAGGGCCACTTACCATCTTAATTCTCCTCTTCACCTTTGGTCCATGAATAATAAATAGATTAGTTACCTTTATTAGAGAAAGGATCAGCACTGTCCAAGTCATGATACTTAAACAACAGTACCAGTCTCTTGCAGAAACTGAAATTCCATGATTGGAATTATGACAAAGAAAAGGGGGAAATGAAAGGATAAAAGTTGCCATATTTCTGCTGCTCTGTTTTCTAGCTGCTTTGCTAACTTGCCTTTTTAAGCTTCTGTAAGATGGCTTGCTTGCTACTGCACTGAATCACAGAACTGCCATTTTGCAACTGCCTCCATTTTGTAAAAAGTATGCAACTACCTCCATTTTGTAAAAAGTATACCATAAGGACCTGGCCCTTTGTACGCCCTACCCAATCAGAGGGACCCTCACGAGCCCGCCTCGTGGGCCCCACCCAATCAGGGGAACCCACGGCTGAAAAGCCCCTATGACTCTGCATACCTATAGTTTTCAGCCTTTATAAGCTGACCAAACACGTGGCTAGGGGCTCTTCACCTTTCCTCCTGCGAGAGGAATCTGTGTTGAGCCCCGATGCACCGGAATCAATAAACCTCATGCGGTTTGCATTGAGAGCGTCCTGAGTGAGTGTTCTTGGGGTCCCGTAGACAGCCCTGAGCGGGGACCCCTCCGGGGAACCCCACACATCAGCAGTGGATAAGTCATCTATCACATCTGCCAGGGCTCCAGGAACATTGAGGAGATGGCAGAAGAAATAGTGCTGCTCTCACTAGTGGTCAATAGAACCTCCTCTTCTAGGGATATTCAAAACTTATCAACGTTCTGAAAATAAGAGGCTGTTGAGAACTGAGCACTAAATGAGATATTTGCATCATGCTCTTCAAAATGCAGTGAACACTGGAGAAGTTGAGGAGGAAAGAATCTAAGAGCCAGAGAGTAAAGAGGAAAATTTGGGGTTACTGTGTTCAGAACATGAAGTGATGGATACATTCACGAATTCACAATGGATGTCATTATATCCACAATATCAGCGCAATATTATGCCATCAACACCTTGAAATAGATGATGGAGTTGGGAAAAAGAAAAAGACAACAAAAGAGAAGGTGATTCAATAGAATAGGGTGGAGAAAGGGGGCCAAAAGCAGGTAATGGGAAAGTATTATGATTCAAGTACAATATGTTCATGTTTTAAAATTGTCAATAATGAGAAAAGAAAACACAAGACTCAAAACAGGTTCAGAATGAATTTATTTTCTTCAAGTCTATATGGTAGCACCATGAGCTCTAGTTGAGGAATAAATGACAGAATTAGATGCTTTCTCCTTAATTTTATTGTATATAATTTTTTTTTCTAAATTATAATGTTCAATTAATTTTAACACCCTTATTTTTGAAGTACAATTGATTAAAAAAAATCCACATGTTTTAAATATACAGATTAATTAGTTTGGACAGAAATATCCAACTATGATGTCATCACCATAAATTATTACAAATATTCATCACCTCTAAAAATTACATTGTGTCCCTTTATGTTTTGTTGGGTTCTTTGTTTTACTCTTGTAGGCTTTTGTGGTGAAAAGTAGCTAGAATGCAATTATTTTGCCCTGTGTACCCTCCACAGAGATTGGCTGGTACATCTATGACCCCACAGTGAATTCCAGTAAACCCACTGAGGTGGTCACTTAGTAGGATTGGGGCAGAAGAGAGGAGATATAACAGTATAACCCAATGGGAATATGACTAAATGCAATATGTTCATATAGTAAAGTTCACAATTACTTAAGAAAAAAATTAAAATATTTTATTTTTATTTATTTGAGAGAGAGAAAGTAGGAGAGAGAGAGAGAGAGAATGGGCATGCCAGGGCCTCCAGCCACTGCAAATGAACTTCAGACGTGTGTGCCATACCTTGTGCATCTGGTTTACATGAGTTCTGGGGAATTGAACCTAGGTCCTTTGGCTTTGCAGGCAAGTGCTTTAACTGCTAAACCATCTCTCCAGCCCAAGAAAAAATTTAAGTAAACAAAACTATATTGTTAATTATTGGAACTCTGTTGTAGATGGATAAAATTTTTTCATCTGGATCACAAACATCATACCCATTATGATAGTCAGACTATTTGTCACTGCAACAATGTCTTTAGAAAACGAATTAAGGAAAGATTGATCTTGTCTCAGGTCATCACATGCTTCAGGCCATGGACAACTCGCTCCATTGTTGAGGGCCTACTATGAGGCAGAATATCATCATTTAAGAGTGGGTATCAGAGGCTGGGGATGCAGCTCAGTTGGTAGAATGCTTGCTTCACCTCCCTGAAACTCTGAATTGAATCCCCAACACTATATATGCCAGACTTTGAATAATCCCAGAGCTTGCGAGGTGGAGGCAGAAGGATTTCAGAAGGTCAAGGTCATTCTCTGATTCATAGTGAACTCAAGGCCAAGATAAGGAAACAGAGTGTGTGCTCACAGCATGGCAGCCAAGAATCAGAGACAGAGAATGCTTGCTCCTCTATTGACCTTTCCTTCCATCACTCCAAAGTAAGCTGGGTGATGTTGCCAACATTCAAAATTGGTCTCTGCCTTATTTCTAGCATGTCTTCACACAGACACATCCAGAAGAGTGGTTTGCTAATGTTCTAGGCATTTCTCAATTCAATCAACCTGATAATTAAGATTAACTACAATACCCTCCCATTCCCTTTACACTTATGGCCCCCACAATTCCATCCTCTTCTTCTATAAGTTTGAGTATTTTGGATATTTCTCGTGAATAAAATGGATGAAACTGGAGCACATTATGCTGAATGAAATAAGCTGGTCACAGGACAAATACTTCATGATTCCACTTATCCAAGGTATCAGTTAATTCATTATTTTAGATAAGAAGCATGTGTTTTTCATGAAAAAAATCTGTGTGGAAATATGGATACTTTTTCAGGACACTTTTCTCTCTAAGCCTTATTGAGCAATAACTGAGATCTAATACAAAGGTCATTCTAATTCCAGAAACACTTATAAAACCAAGTAACTTTTGTAAAGATATGTCAAGACTAAAATAAGAAAAGCACCATCACATATGTCTTCTAGTGACTTGTTAAAATTTTTACTGTCTTACTATCTTACTAGACATATGCTAAAAATAAAGCTAGTCACAAAGATTAAATAGAGTTATTAAAATACAAATAAAACTTGTAATTAAATACCTAATAGAAAAAATCCTTTAATTTGACCAAGTTTAATATAAAACTGAAGTCAATACCTCTATTAATAGAAAAATATTTTAAATATTTATTTATTTATTTATTTGGGAGGAAGAGCGAATGGGTACTCAAGGGCCTCCAACAACTGCAAATGAATTCCAGATGTATGCACCACCTTGTGCATCTAACTTACATGGGCACTGGGGAATCAGACTTGGGTCCTAAGGTTTCACAGGAAAGTGTCTTAATTGCTAAGCCATCTCTCCAGCCCAGAAAATAAGTACTGTTTAAAAACAAATTATTGGGATTAGTTTTTTTCTAAAGGTTCAAAGAAACATAGCATAGAGAGGACTGGTGCAAAAAATAATGTCAAACTGTTTCAGTTAAGTTGAAAGCTCAACTGTACCTGGAAATGTAAACCAGGTATAATTTGGAGATGTGTGGATACCTCCAATCTGAAGATCTTTATTCCTTATCTCTTTACATCCTTCTTCAAGTTTTATTAGATAAATAGATAAATGAACTTCTGCATATACTTTGATACTACCTCTACTTGTTAAGAAAAAAGTAATTCTGCCTATTTTTTGAGACAGTGTTTCCAATTAAGTCATTTCATAAAATTCAACAAACATTCCCCCTCCACACACACAGAAATTGTTGCCTTCTCATTGCTACAACAAAATATGTGACAAAAATCAGTTTAAGGGAGGAAAGGTTTATTCTAGATTACAGGTCCAGGTTCCAGTCCATCATGGCAGGGAAGACATAGCGGTGGGATCTGATCCCCTTCAACCCAGCAGCGAGGGAGCAGAGGAATTAACACTGCTGCTCCTCCAGCTCACTCCTTTTTATGTAGTCTAGGACCTGAGTGCATGAAAGGATGCTGCCTACAGGTAAGGTGGATCTTTCCACCTTAATTATCCTAATCAAGATAATCACTCACAGGTATGCCCATAGGCTAACCTAATTAAGAGTTCTCTTACACATGATTCAAGGTCCTATCAAGTTGAAAATCTATATGAACCATGGCACATGTATGTACATGCACACACACACAGAGAGAGAGAGAGAGAGTTTTAGTTCTTCTGTCACACAGCATCTCCTCAGACTCTCTCTTTAAATGTCCCCAGTTGTTTGTGTTCCTCTTCAACTGTGCCACTTAGGACTGAAAGGAATGAGCCAAGTGTTGTCTGACACACAGAAAGGACAGGGAAAATGGCTCTCTTGTGCTCTAAGCTACATTTCTCTTAACCTATTTAAAATTTTCCCAACCTCTATGACAACTACATCAGACAAGTGATTCATCTGAAGTGTATTTTGACCTGAAATCTCTGTTCCTTTTTGCAGGCTTCATGCCATGTCTGCCCCCGCCCCCGCCACCTCCCTCATAAGATTTGAGACCACAAATGTAAGTTTCTCGTTCCATCCTCAATAGAAGTAATATGATTGCACAGAATTTTAAAGAGTAACAAATTTTTCAATAGATCTAGCTGACACTGTGATCACTTTCCTTGTAGACTACATATCATATAAAATTAATGTGTTTATCCATGTGTTCATTTAAAAGCTAAGTGAATAAATAAAGACAAAGCTATCCTTGCCTGAATGAAACACTTTTACTTCTGTTGACAGTCATCAACTAAAGAGATTCTATGGACACATACATTTGATTATTGATTTAGTGACAGTGCAATTGAATTTATACCTCTATATCTAATCCGTGAATATATCAGAAATAACATACAAAGTGCCATGATGAAGTCAAGATGCTAAGCGTACATATTTTGTTCCAATCTATTTGTGTGGATGTCATGCTAAAGAAAATAATGAGGTAATTGCATCAGTTGGGATTCATGAACCTGCAAATAATTGCCATTTTCTCTCCAGGGGAGATTAGATTATAATTAGCAGGATACTGAAGACCTGAAATGAAACAGGGAGGTGGTAGCTGGAGTGGAATCAAATAGGAAACAGAATCAGTGAAAAGTAACCTCATCTAGTTTTTGATCCCACTAGTTAGTGCCTTCCACCTACCTACTTCACCTGGACAAACCTAACCCTATGCATTTTTATTTGAATGTGAAGTGCCTGCATTGGATTTGTGTTGGGACACTTGGTACTCAGGTGGCAGTACGATTTTGGAAGGCTCTGGAATGTTTAGGAGATGGGACCTCACTAAACAAAGTGGGTCACTGGGTTCCAGCTTTGTCTCTCTTCTTCCTGACTTCTAATACAACATAACCAGCCACCTCCCACTCCCAGTCCCCAGCCTTGAGTCACTTTTTCGCTATACCTTCCCCACCATGAGCCAAAATAAATCTTTCCTTCCTTGTTTCTCACAAGATATTCTGTCACAGTGAAAGGAAAAGGAATATAATGTATATGAAGGATGCTCTGTTCTTAGGTGTTAAATATAACCAAAATTCACTAAGAAAATTAAATATTTTTCATAACTCATCAACTTGTATGAATGGTGAAGATAATTTTTAGCAAGGATAATGTTGACAAAAAAGTTTTGTTAACTTCATTATTATATGTACACACATTCCAATGCTGGCTTATCTCTACCTACAAAAAATAAAGGAGTTCAAATTAATTTTTCTGAGAACTTTAATCAAGTAACAAAATACCTTTTAAGAATGCGGAAGCACTCATGTACTAAAAGTAATAAAGCTTTCAGCTGAAGAGTTTATCTTTCCCTTTTTAAAACCTATGACAATAAAAATGAAATAATAAAGAAACAAACTTTTAATGGCCTGTAGATAATCACACCCCTGCTAAGATACTAGTTTAGTATCCTGCCGTTTAAACAGCTGCCATTTGTCAGATAATTGCTTGTGTTATTTCCCATCCTAGCATTAAAGCAGAATGCTATATTTGCATTTTTGGCCCACTTTGTTTTTGTAAGCAAAGGTGGCATATAAGAATTATTGAAATAACCTACCAAATTATCTTTGCTTCTTAAAAGACAGAAAAGAAGTCTAAAGGAAGCTCTATCATAAAAAAGAGATTTGTTGCATGGATAATTTAATTTTCTATTTTAGCTCTGGCTGAAAAAAAAAAATCATCCAGCACCTTAAGTTTACAGAGGGGTAATTATCTCCATCGTGCAGTCCCATCTCAGAATCTTTCAGATTGTGCCATTAATCATTTGGGTCCAAATAGTTTTCATTTTTATGCCTTTTAAAAAGATTATTTGGACTAGACTTCAGCCCAGTGGAAAGTCTCCTAAACATTTACTCTGTGCATCTATAATTCAACGAAAGAGAATATCTCATAGCCTAAGTTTTTAAACTTTCCAGTCACGGAGTAAGCAAACATGGCACTATGGCCTATCTCACCACTACACTGGATCTGCTGTTGGCTATAGCTCTATATGGTTACCTTTAATGTGATTTCAGGTCCATCCTATGCCAAGTTAAACAAGAAATATGTTCTCCAAGACCAATACATTGAGGTCCAATACTATTGTAATAAGGAGAACAGATGACTAAGAAATAAAAGTTGGAGATCTTTAACAGGCTGAAATGAGTTAGTAAAAAGGCAAAAGAAGACATTAGAATAAACTGGTCAAGGTGATGATGCAGCTCCGGTAGGTTGAATATAAAATATCTCACAAAGACTCATGTTCGAATAACCTAATTCTCAGCTAGTGGTGCTGTTCTGAAGGCAGTCAGTGCCTTGCTGAAGGGAGAAAGTGGGCCTCTGGGAGCAGGCCTTGAGGTGATCTAGCTGGCTCAAAGTCCTGATGCATTCAAATTCAATCCCTCTTCTCCCCCACCCCCTCTTTTTCCTATTTGCCTGCTTCGGCGACTAGAGCTTCCTATGATGTCCTCCCCAGAACTGTGAGCCAAATTCACCATTTTCCCTTCTTAAACTGCATCTGTTATAGTTTGTCCAAGCAACAACAATAACAAAAAATGCAATTGATACTATTGCTTACAGACATTAAGCCTTACCCTCTTTTATCAACTAGGAGATGGGGTTGAATCTGTGCATTTCCAAAACGTGCCTCCTACTTCCTTGAGAAAGATGTCCCTTGATGGAAATAAATATGGGAAGGGCCATTTTTTATATATTTTTAAAATTTGTTTTATTAATTAGTTTTGTATTCAGCAAATACAAACAGTTTGGTACCATTATTAGGCTCATCCGTGACCTACCCCCTCCCCATTGGTCCCTCCTTGTTGAGGTATATGGGTCCTGTATTGTGGAGTTAGACCACAGTTATGGGCAAAATGAATGTCTCTGTGTATCATGACCCAACATGTGACTCTGACATTCCTTCCGCCCCCTCTTCCACAAAATTTCCCTGAGCCATGTTAGGATCATTTTTGGTCTGCTTCAGTGATGAGGTGTTGGGGGCCTCTGAGGTGCTGGCTCTCTGATTTGGTAGGAGTTGATTTTTCTCTGTGTTGGTCTCCTTCCCCCTTGTACTGGTATCTGGTTCATCAGGAAAACAGCACCCTTGCTTGTTTTGCCATTTTTTTCTTAGTTTCAGCTGGGGCCCTTTTGAGGTATCATGGGGTGGAGGAAGAGCCATTTTTAAATATTTGCATCTCTAAGGTAAAGAGAGTTTTCTGAAGTAAATGTTATTAAAAAAAAAAAAAAAAGAGCATTGAGGGACCGGAAAGATTGTTCAGTGGTTAAAGGCACTTGCTTGCAAAGCCTGATGGCCTGAGTTTGATCCTCCAGAACCCACCTATGTAAAGCCAGATGCACAAAGTGGTATATGTGTCTGCTGTTCACCTATAGCCACAAGAGAACCTGGTGTGCCCACCAGCCACTCTCTCCTCTCTCTTTCTCTCTCTCACTCTCTCCATGCAAATAAGTAATAAATACAATTTTAAGAAAAGAACAATGAGAAGACCACATTTGGAAAGAAAATAATCTAGTGTTCTGTCAAGCCAATGGGAATGTCATTGCCTTCCTGGTCACTTCTCACAGTTAGATGTGCAGAGCTGTTCCACTCAGGAGTAAGTTTAAAATCCAGGAAAGCAGAAAACTCCTCCTACTCAAATTCATTTATTCTGTTCACCAGCCACTTTTGTGGAATCATAGTTAAAGTAATTTCTGTATGGAGACTGGTGGGTTTTTTTCTTTTTCATGTTTAAAATTTTGTATATAATTAGCACATGAAGAAAAATGACAACATAAAATTTAGTATATCATTTTTCTCCTTTTCTAATAAAATGTCATTTCCCCAGCAAGAAAAAAATAACTAACCAAATTTCCATTTCCCCAGAAGTCTGCAGAATTTTATAAAATTCACATGAAAAGCAGCAGGCCAACATCTGGCTTTTCAGCAGGACACGAGTGTGACTGGAGGATACTACCTGGGTGACAGATCCCATTCGCAAAACATAAAGCCACCATGTCTTACACCAGGGAAAGGTATGAAAGAAGATACTGCAGTCTCAGTCCTGCCTTCTGTCCCTTCAGATATTCAGATTACCTCTAATTACCCTATTCCCACTCTTGGGTTATGGCCTCCCCTTCTACCCAGGCAAGTCAGTTTATTGCACTTGCAGTTCTCTGTTCTTCCTCTTTTCTCTGAATATTCCCATTGATCCTGTACTTTCTTGAGGTGGAATTTCCCTGAAGATACTGGGCTGTTTGATTCCTTTAAGTCATTCTAATGTTGGAATCTTTTTATCCCTTGTCATCCACTCAGTGTGAACTCACCCTTATGAAAGAAGAACTCAGAGCTTACACTTTTCTGCATAATCTTTCTACGCCTTACTTTGTAAATGAATATACACTCTTTTCACTTCTCCAGAAGTTTAGCATGCTTTTGTTATAGAGTCTATCTTACTGAACCACAATGCTACTTTTTCCTATTCTTTTCTCCCACTAGACTGTTAGTCTTCTTGGAAAATAATAAACTTCTTTCATCTTTCTGTCCATCTCTTATCGGCACTAAATGAATTGAAATGTGACTCAGTGAACAGTCCTATCTAGATGCTTTCCAGTCAACATTCTAGGTTTTACCTGCTTCTTGTCTCTGCAAATATTGAGACAGATCAGTTTTTATATCTTAGCAGATTTTTCTCTATTCAAGGCATTAGCTAGTTCTCACTAAACATAAAACATAGAATGGAGGGTAGGGAGATGGCTCAAATAGTAAAGTGCTCCCCATCCAAGCATGAGTATCTGAGTTTAGATGTCCAGCACTCACATAAATGTCTGGGGTGGGGTATGGCTTCCCACCTGTAATCCCAGCTCCTGCGAAGCTCTTCAGGGTAATCTCTCTAACCAGGCTAGCTGCATCTGGGTCCAAGTAAGAAACCCTTTTTCAATAAATAAAGGAAAGCAATCAAGGAAGATACCTGACATTAATGTCTGGCCTCAACACATGTACCTGTACACACATGTGTGCCCGCAAGCATGCATACACACCTCACCATACACACATACACATGCACCATCATATGCATACACTATAAAAAGAAAATAGGCAATAGTTAATATGCTCTATAAAACTGAAGGTCCTGCAAACATTTAAGCTCATTTTTCCTTTTGGAACAAATACTTTAAAATCAAATTTGAATTTATTAAGACCTAACTATAGGAGCTAGAGAAACTGCTCAATGGGTAAGAGACCTTGCTGTACAAGTTCAGTCCCTAGCACATAAAAAGTCAGGCATAGCCATACACACACATGTAATTCCAGTCCTGTGGGGAGCAAAGACTAGGACACAGTGGTCAACCAGCCTGACTGAATATAGCAGCTCTGTGTGCAGTGAGCCACTTTTATGTACAAGAAGTATACTGTTCACCAAAGTTCTCCCCTGGTCTCCACATGCAGGGCATGGGGTACATGCATTACATACTCATATGTTCATATGTCACACATACCACACACCATATCAAATGTACTATATATACACAAATACACCTAGCTATAATAACCATTATCCCAATATAAGTATATATAGTTAGAAATATGCTGAATATCATAGTTTAATTTGAAAATCAATGTAGGTGTTTTTCTTTCTCAATTTGACACATTTATTCTGATTAAAGCCTAGAAGACTTGAGCTACTTGGTAAATGTATCCAAATGAAGTAAATTAACTATGGTCTTTAGCCCCTGGTGCTATTATTTTAGAAAGAATATAATAGGTGTAGGCCCTCTGATAGCCCAAGATTGGTGGGAGCTTGATAATGGAGAATGGGCTTCTTTTTTGATATGGTTCTAACTTGTTTCCCAGAACCATCTATGGGTTCTGTTCCACTGAGTGGATCCATTAGCCAAATCAAAAGCAATTGGTTACCCACAATGGCTGTGTCCCACTATTGCATTTGTGTGAGCATCACATCAGGTTGTTTGCTGCTGAGTAGCTTAGACCATGAGTTGCTTGGACAGATGCTGGTTATTTTCCCCCAGTAGCCCATGTAGCACCTTCTGGCACTAGACAAGCTAACTGTCTGTGTACTGACTCTCTTCCAGATTCCAGCCAGGTCACTCCATGTTCCATATCAACAGCATATGGTGTCTTTAGCAGTAGTATCTTACCACTAGCCTTTGGTGGGTCATCAGGTACTCTGACAGAAATCTGTCTTCTTTTGGGAAACGTTATAGGTCTCTCTGATCAATAGATCATTGTGGATGTTAACCATATCCTGGTACTTGGAGTTACATGCCAGCACCAAGGAAAAGAAGGAAGAAAAAGATAGGTAACATAAAAGAGAATGAGAGCAGAGGGAGAGAGAGGAACAGAAGATTAAGGTTAATCTTCATCATATCCTCTCGAGGGCCCTGTGGTTCAGGTATTCCCTCTAAGGACCTGATGAAGGTTCAACCATTTATTCTGTCTTTTAGGATATAGGATTTTATGGTACCATTGCCAGTTGGGTCCAGTTTTGTGCTGCCCCACCATTGCCCTCCCCTTCCACCCCACTCTCCCTAATGTGCAGTCCTCAAGATGCTTATTAGGTATGTCAGAATCTTGGGCAGATTCAGGTCAAGATTCAAAGATAAGTGAGACCATGTGACAATTGTCTTTCTGTGATTGGATGACTTTGCTGAAAATGATCTGCTACAAGTTCGACCATTTTTCTACAAATTTCAATGTGTCATTTTCCTTACTGCTGTGTAGAATTCCATCCTATAGATATACCACATCTTGGTTATCCATTCATCTAATGTTGGACATCTGTGTTGATTCCAGCTCTTAGCTATTATGAATTGAGCAGCTATAAACATGGTTGAGCAAATCTCTCTGAACTGAGGCATGAAATTTTCAGGGCAAGTGCCCAGTAAGAGAATAATTGGATCTGTTGGTAACTGTACAGTCAATCTTTTTAGGAGTCTCCATCTTGTTTTCCATAGTGGTTGTACTATCTTACATTCCCACCAACAGTTAATGAGGGTTCCTATTTCTCCACATCCTTGCCAGAATTTATTTTCATTTGATTTTTAAATGCTTATTACCCTTACTGTGGTAAGGCTAATTTTTAACACACAGGTTCAAACAGTTTTTCCTCTGAGGGTTTTGCCCCAAATGCCAATTCTTATACTCACATACATCTATTAACTACTCAAGAAGGTTAGGAAAATTAACAATAACATGCAATCCTTTTACTTATAAACCATTCTGATAGAAAATTGAACATTAGGAATATAGAGGTTGAGTCTCAGAATTAACTAGATAATTCTAGAAATGAAGACCCAGGAAGAAAAGCCACAGGCTGGGTAAAACTCTTCTAGAGTCCATCTGTGTCCCTGGGGTTGAGGCTGGACTTTCATCTTAGCCACACCCTCTTCCGTGTGGTTATTATACTTTCTAGATAAAAATCTGCCACCTACTGCCTATTAGGAAGTTAAAACATACAGCCCCTCTTTACTACAACAGAGGATTTTGACATTAATTTGAGAAATCAACCATAACAGTCACAACCCTGGCAAATTACTTCTAAGAAAACTGACATTTTAAAAATAGATAATAGGGCTGGAGAGATGGCTTAGCAGTTAAGTGCTTGCCTGTGAAGCCGAAGGACCCCGGTTCGAGGCTCGGTTCCCCAGGTCCCACGTTAGCCAGATGCACAAGGGGGCGCACGCATCTGGAGTTCATTTGCAGAGGCTGGAAGCCCTGGCGCGCCCATTCTCTCTCTCTCCCTCTATCTGTCTTTCTCTCTGTGTCTGTCACTCTCAAATAAATAAATAAATAGATAATAATGAATGTATTTACTACTTGTCCTGGAAATCACTGTGTCTGTGTCTTATCTTGTTAAATCAACAGAATATATATATATATATATATATGTATGTATATCTTTGTACCTGCTGCAGAATGTTAAACAAGTCAAGACAATGCTGTGCAGTTATACTTATAAAGGATCAAATAAGAGAAATGTAAATTTGAACAAGGGGTCTTTAAAACATGATCATTTATGACTTGCCTAGTACACACTTGGTCCTTAACAGGAAAACATATATTGCAAAAAGGTAAACTTCCACTCACAAATTTGGCTGTTATTTTATATTGTTAAGTAAAAATAAATAGGTTTCTTTTCCTCTTCACTGTGATAAGCTAACTGCAGTACTCAGCTACAGTAAAGGAGAAGATAAAGTTGAACTTTCTGCCCCTTCTAATATATTTAGTGGCCTTATTTATTACCTTTATTGTTTTTATATAACCTTTCAAGGGACATATGTCATAGAGTAAAAATATACAAATTATTTATATAGACCTTGATGAATTGTCACAAAGTGAGCAAAATAATGACAGACTAGAAATGGAATCTGAACAGTTTCTCAGAACCCCTCATGAGTTCCTTCCTAGTCACAACCACTGACAGCTACTGCAATAAACACAAAGTAAAAGAGTTCAGATGGAGTGTCCTTTCCTTCCTTTCATTTTACTCACATCCCAGTGGTCATTCTCTACACTAAAGTTCTGGGATGCTTTCATACGAAGGTCACTTTCAAATAGAAATTTCTGTGCTTTGATGAACCCTTTTAATTTTTAACTTCAAGCAGTGCAATGGGTTAGTTTTCTGCACTTATTTCCTTGTATTTACTTTTGCTCTTTTCAGGCAGGGTATGCAGAAAAGTTAAAAAACTAAGGCAACATAAAAGGAAATGTGAAGTTAAAGAAAAGAAGACAAATGCACTTTTAACTATGAAATATACTCCATGTCCTTTAACAATGGAAACTTTTCATTGAGCAGGTTAATTGGATACCCTGTGGTGCCAGGATGCTGCAGTTCACAAGAGCTTGCTTCATCCTGAAAAGGATATAACTTGTTTCCTTGATATTTCTTTCTGCCTTCATCATACATTTTGGTGTAACTTTTAAACAACAAATGTTGCCTTTGTTGTAAAGAAAATAATAACTGTACAGATATATCAGTGTAGGAGGCAACATTGTTAAAATTTGTTTTTTCTTTGCATAACAAATATTATGGCTTTACACATTTAAAGATTAGGTGATGCATAAATTGCAGCAGAGGGAGCTAAGGAAGACAGCTCAATACTTAAAGCACTTGCCATGCAAGTATTAGAACTTGAGTTCAGATTCCCAACACCCATGAAAAAAACACATTCAGTGGTATGGACCTTGTTGCATTCACTGTTGGCAGAAAGCACATGACCAAAGGCAGCTTATGGGAGGGTTTACTTTGGTTTGTAGTCTCAAGGGAAAGCTGCATGATGGCAGGAGCAGAGGCTGGACATCAACTCTGCCATGGCAGGTAAAAATAGCAGTGAGAGAGTAAACTGGACTCTAGCAAGGGGAGCTGGCTATAACACCCATAAGTCTTCCCCCAACAGCACACCTCCTCCAGTAAGGCTACAATTTCCAAAGTGCCACCTGTTGGGAAACAAGCATTCTGAATACATGAAATTTATGTGAAGCACCCAATTTGAATCACCACATACCTGCAATGCTAGCACTGGAGAACTGTACAAAGAAGGATCAGTGAGGCCTGCCTGTCTGCCTGCTACCTAGTCTAACTAAATCGGTGTTCCAGATTCCATGAAAGAATCTGTCTCAAAAGGAGAAGGTGGAGAGTGATAGAAGAAAACGTCTGACATCAATCTCTGACATCCACACACCCACTCCCATTGTGGACATATCACATACATATATACTATACATGTAAAAATGCAATATTCTAGTAAATACAGAATACAGAGTTTTCCAGTGAATAATTGGTCAACTTCAAAGAAGATGAAATAGAGGACCAAGTACGAATCTCTGCTGATGGAAACTTTTGCTTCACTAAAGGCAAACATTGGGACCAAAATTCATGGTGTCCATCATGGCCACCATTATATTTACCATACCATTGCTCAAGTGCTGGGATAAAAGAGAAGACACCTTGCGGACAAAGGCTATCTAAAGGAAAAAAGCAGGTATATATCTGACTAGAGAATCTGAATGAACACTAACTGGTGGAAATGATATTAGAGGATCAGATTCTAGACAGATGTTGAGATTTAAGATGATAAGATTGTCTAATGATTGCAGAGTGGGAGAGGAGATAATGTCAAGGAGGTACTGCAAAGCTTGGGGATAGTGAATAGGTGATAGAGTCTCTGTCATGTGATACAACTGAGACTGAGACAAGGAATGGCTGCCCATGAGGTCAATTTGAGAGAGGGAATGTAGATGTGAAGTGCATAATGCACTTAAGGAAATAATCACATATCCGAGTAAAGATTGCACTGAAAACATTGAGCATATGAATCTAGAATTGGCAGAAAAGTTCATCCTAGAGAAAAGTCATCCTAGTTAAAGACTGTTTACATATAAGCACATCAAATAATTAAGATAAATAATATTTTCCTGTGGCTGTATGAATATGGCTGAAGATTTCTCCAGATTTTTGGGGTGTGGGAGGAAAAGTAGCATGAGTTTAACCTGTAAATTGAATCCAAGAGTCATCCCAGGGTAAAATTCCTTCCAGTGCATTTAACTCAAATATCAAAGATACATCTTATTAGCATTATTGTATCATAAGTCGTTATTACTAATATTTTACTTTACTGTGGGAATTTAATGGAGTTCATAGAGTTGGGGGATATAGCAAAGTCCCCACCGTAAGAGCCTGCTTCAGGACTGGCAAAGCTTGGTGGTGTCTCTTTAGTACTGTCTTCTGCCTCCATTCAAGCATCAGACAACTAGAATCAAGGTACATGGGTTCCGGAAGAGCCCACAAGTAAGGTGAAAGGATGCCATAGCCAAATGAGCTTATCTCATTAGCTCACCTAGCATACACCTCCAGACACTGGGAATGATCACTCAGACCGGAAAGTCTCCTTTCTTTACAGATTTACATGGGATGTTTCTGTCAAGTCAGTTTAAACTGATCTTGAAAAAAGGAGAGGAAATGTCTAGCTAATTTATGGAAGTTTTTCTCACCTATAAATCACAAAAAACTTATTGTATGGCTTCCCTAACTTATATTTCCAATCATAAAACTGCCAAGTCTAAATTCTTTCATATAAGCATTATTATAAAAGAATATACCTGGAGGAAAATCATTTTGTTTGGGTAATATATGACCTATGAATTTCAGTGATTACAATACATTCTTTCACATTCCTATATATTTTCAAATAAAGCTAATTCAAAGTTTATATGAAAATTGATATATATTTAAATAGATTTCTAAGAATTAGATTTCACTGAACATAGTTCTTATCAAATTAAACCCTTTGTGTCAGTATATTGATTTATATTTTCCAAAATACCTAGAAGGAAAACAAATGTATTAAGCAAAGAATAAAAATCTAACATTCACTATGACATTATATATGTTATAGATAACATATATAACAAATATATGTATATAAAACATATATTTATATGAAATATATAAATATAACTAATGTTATAAGTCTGGTTATGATTATATAATATAGATGAAGAAAGACAATAGTTATAAGAAGAAAATATTTATGGAATTATGAAATTGTGATTGTGAATGAAATTATGAAATTTTTTTCTTCCAAATTTTTATTAACAACTTCCATGATTATAAAAAATACTCCATGGTAATACCTTCCCTCCCGCCCCTTTTCCCTTTGAAACTCCATTCTCCATCATACCCCCTCCCCATCTCAATCAGTCTCTCTTTTAATTTTGATGTCATGATCTTTTCCTCCTATTATGATGGTCTTGTGCAGGTAGTATCAGGCACTGTGAGGCCATGGATATCCAGGCTATTTTGTGTCTGGAGTGAGCATGTCGTATGGAGTCCTACCCTTCCTTTGGCTCTTACATTTTTTCCACCACCTCTTCCACATTAGACGCTGAGCATTGGAAGTTGTGATAGAGATATTGCAGTACTGAGCACTGTGGTTATTTCTTTCTATCACCATGAAACCTTCTGAGTTATCCCAAGGTCACTCCCATCTGAAAAGAGAAGATTCTCTACCCAAAGTGAGAGTAGCATTAATATAAAGATATGAACATTAACAGGAGTGCTTACTGGGCATTTTGATAAGCATAGTATATACATTTAGCCAGACAACAGCAGACGTTACACCTGTAGGGCTCATGACTACACCTGTTTTAAGGTTTTAGTATCAGGGATGTATTCCCCTCCCATGGGGCAGGACTCCAGCCCAATTAGAGGGAATATGGTTGCCCCCATAACAGACATGCCACTATTGCACCCATTGACTCATTTGGCCTGGCTGGCCAAATATAAGGCTTGCAGTGTCCACTGATGAGTATCTTCACTGGTGATTTCTCTTTCTCCCATTGAACTACATGCAGAGTGGCTTCTTGCAGCTTTCGGTCAGCTGGTCTACATGGAGGAGGTTATCAGCTCAGTTCCAGCAGGATTTCTCGGTGGCCTTGCAGCCCAAGTATGTGGAATCTTCAGCAATAGGATCTTACCATCTATTCCTGGTGGGAAACCAAGGGCCTCATCAATGGCCTATAATGTTTTGGGGGCATCAGGGACCTCCCTGGCTAGAAAATTTTCAGTGCCAGGGATGGGATACTTTCCAGTGAGTTGAAATTCTTATATTTCTATTGCCAAGTAAAATTGTAAATATTGTGAAAAATTAAAGTGATTGTCTATCTAGGAATTTCTTATACTTAATATCTCCACTGGATTTTACTTAAATCTATTTTAAAGGTGATAGCAGATGATGTGGTCAATATAATTGCATGTCAAACTATGCAAACCAAGCATAAATAAGCAATGGCTCTTTCCTTACAAAGAAAGAAAAGTTATGCCATTATTTTCTCTTTTTCATTACCCAGGTTATCAACTGGAATTCAAATACTAGCAAGTGTGACCAACTATTGAAACTATTGAAACTATTGAAAGAGATTATAAAAAGAAAGTATAAAACTTGTGACTAAGACACAGAAATGAAAACAGTTTCTATAAAAGGTGTGAAAATAGGCCCACATGCATATGAGTGTTACCATGGTTTTAAAACTAGTTCTCATGCTTCTTGAAACTCACATTTAGTCTGCTGCTTGCTTTTGTAAGTAAAGGGAGGATAGACAGAGGGAAGAAATCTTTTAAATTAGAAAATGTATCAAGTAAAATCCATTGCAGATATGATTATTATTCCAGAAATTTCAGTATAATCTCACACAGGTAAAAGGAATTTTAATGGATCTCTCTGATAAGTAAAGACAATCTATACCTTCATGGTGATAATTCCAATTCCTCTGTGTAGAATCTCCAAGGAATTACTCTGACCACCCCTTCTAAGGCTTAAATGTCTACTTTCAGCTAAAACCAATCACTTTCTACAGAAACTCTGAGGAAAAATATTCCCAAATACATGATCTTTTTCTGTCAGAGACCATGACCTGACTGCCCTAGGACAAAAGAAGAACTAACAGCCTTCATATGGCCCCTCACTGCCCTGAGGACCAAAGAAAACTAGCAGCCCTCATGTAGCCCCTCCCCCGAGAACAAACAGCTGCTCTGGGAGATGTCACAAGAGAGATTCCAAGAAGATGTTCCAGAAAGATTATGGCCAGGTGGCCCTACCTCCTTGTGCCCCCTGCTTGACCCCCCTGCCTGCTGACTGATTATAAAAAGGCTAAAAAATCCAACATTAAACAAGACCTTGACAAAACCTCCGCTTGGTCTCCTTCTTCTTTCCCGCCTGTTCTTTCAGGTTGCAGCCCTCCTCGACCACTCTGCATAACATTGGCCCCACAGGTCGGGGGCAAGTGACACCCAACGTGGGGCTTGAGGCACGGGTCTCGACCGGACGACTAACTGCGCTGGAGATCTCCTCGGGACGCCAAGAGACATTTTGAAGAGTGCCCCACCATTTCGTTGCTTGCGATTTCGGCTACGGGACACGGTAAGTCAGGGCCCTTATTTTTCATTCTCGTCCGATTTTCAGAATGGGCCAAAAGCTTAGTAAAGAGGCTCTTTTTCTTAAGGATTTAAAGAGCTCACTCAGGGAAAGAGGAATTAGAGTTAAGAAAAAGGACCTCATTAATTTTTTTTGTTTTCATTGACAAAGTGTGTCCCTGGTTCATTATTTCTGGTCCTGATATTCATCCTGAAAAATGGCAAAACGCCGGTAAAGACCTAAATCGCCGTATTCTAGAGGAGGGACCTAATTCCGTTCCCTCCATGATTTTCTCCTACTGGGGACTCATAAGAGACATAGTGGAGGAAGCACATTCAGATCCAGATAAACAACAACTCCTTTCTGTCGCTGAATACTGCCTCCGCCCTCTCTCGCGCGCCGTTTCTTTAGTTTCACTTTCTTCTCCTCCTGAGAATCCCCTTGCCTGTCAGTCATTATCGATATGGGTTGTAGCTCCAATAACTCTGGTGCCCCCCAAACAATAGAAAAGTTATATCTGCCCTTACCCAAGCCTATTCCCCCCGAAACTGCTTCTCGATGTACGCCCCTCATTAACCCAGATTTTTCAAAAAACTGTGATCCCGAGCCACTCGATCCAGGTGATGCTGCTTCTCTTGAAGATGAGGCTGCTAAATACCACAATCCCAACTGGCCTCCAACTGCATCAGCACTCCCTTTTAGACCCCCTCCTTATCCCTCTCCAATTTGCGCTCCCACCTTGTTATCCTTGGGGTTTTTTTCCCTCTGCCCTCACTGGCGCTAAGGAACATCTCACTAAACAAATAACTGAATTACAGGATGTTCTTAAACTACAAAAGGATTTTGCCTGACTCTCTTCAGATTTAAACTTACTGCAAAATTCAATTAATGAGGCTATATTAAAACCCCCTAAACAGTCTTCAACCAAAACGTTAAAAAATCTCTTGCCCCACGCCATCCCTTGGCTTTCCCAGTGATTACATGCTCCACCGCCACACCCCAGATTTCCTCCTTGGATGCCCCATTAGAAGATTCTCCTCTGGTCTCGGATAATGAGGAAACCTCAGAGGCAGAGGAAGGGCCCGAGGAACTCTTAGTGCCCCCTGTTAGAATTCCCACCGCTGCTCCAGGTGCCCAACCCCCGGAGACTCACTATCACCCCTTGCGCTTTAAAAAGGTTAAAGAATTCCACTCTGCGGTACAGGCTTATGGCCCAACAGCCCCCTTTACTCTCTCCCTTCTCGAGGATCTCTCTGGGGAGGTCATTTAACCCTGGGAGAGTGGACCCGAGTTGTTCAGTCAGTTCTAACCCGAGGACAATTTTTGTCATGGAAGGTGGACTTTATGGATAGATGCCAATCAATTGCTTCAGTTAATCTAAGGGGCCCCAACTCACCCACAGCAACTTGGACCCTTGATAAACTAATGGGTCAAGGCAGGTATGCCACTGAGGCTCACCAAAGGGGCTTTCCCCCTGGCCTCCTGGCACAAACTGCTAATGCTGCTCTTGCTGCCTGGCGTATGATCCCTACATGGGGCTTGGTTACCTCCCCCTTGTCAAAGATTACTCAAGGTGCCCAAGAGGATTATACTGATTTTGTGGGCAGACTCACTGAAGCAGCAGAACATATTCTCGGCCCAGGAGGCGCCGAATCTAAATTCCTAAAACAATTAGCTTATGAAAATGCAAACTCAGCTTGCAGGTCAGTCCTGCGTGGCAAAGTTAGAACAGCCTCTCTTGAGGACATGATTCAACTTTGCAAAGATGTTGATACCTTCACCCACAAAATTTCCCAAGTTGTCAATCTTGCAATTGGGGCCACTATTCAGCAACCATTTTCCAACAAAGCCTGATGTAAATGCGGCCAAATTGGGCATTTTTCCAGACAATGTCCCAATAATTCTAACATGACAGCCGTGACCCCCTTGCAGTCCGCAGGGCCACAAACACGCCCCCTCCAACCTGCTACTCTTTGCCCTTATTGTTAAAAGGGCAAACACTGGGCCAATACCTGCCATTCTCAGGAAACCCCCTACCTCCTCTCCAGGGAAACGGGCTGAGGGGCCAGCCCCGGGCCCCTCAGCCCATCTGTTTCCTGCCGGCCTCGGGGAACAGCCAGGAGTTCACCCCTCTGTACCCAACTCCCCAATCCTCCCACCCCCCTCAACTCAACCCACCCCCCACCTCTATTGAGCCACAGCAGGAAGCGCAGGATTGGACTTGTGTTCCTCCACTGATACAATATTAACACCAGGGGATGGAGTCCAGGTCCTCCCCACAGGAACCTTTGGACCACCCCCCCCTCCTGATATGTTCTTTTTAATCTTGGGAAGAGTGTCCTCCACCCTTGAGGGGCTCACCATTCATCCTTCCATAGTGGACAATGATTGATTATACAGGGGAAATAAAAATCCTGGCCAGTGCCACCCTGGGACCCTTAGTTATATCCAGGGCCAAAGAGTGGCACAAGCCCTCCCCCTACCCTCACAGACCAATGGCCCTGCCCTTCACGGTCCTCGTGGAAACACCACCCCGGGCTCCTCTGATATCTACTGGGTTCAGGCTATCACCTGCAACCGGCCCACCCTTCGCCTCAAACTAGATAAAAAATGGTTTCTAGGCATCATTGATACAGGAGCCGATGCCACTGTAATTTCAAAAGATCATTGGCCCTCGTCTTGGCCTCTTCAGTCCTCTGTTACCCACTTACAAGGAATTGGTCAATCTCAGAACACTTTACAGAGCTCTAAATTTCTAACATGGGAGGATCAAGAAGGAAACTCACCGTTTGTGGTTGATGGCTTGCCTATAAATTTGTGGGGGCGTGATATACTAGACCAAATGAAGGTCATTATTTACAGCCCAAATAAGACAATCACTCATCAAATGCTATCTCAGGGCTTTATACCAGGGACAGGACTAGGAAAAAATAATCAAGGCATTATGCAGCCTCTTATTCAGCAACAAAGACCTACTCGCTCAGGCTTGGGGTATCACCATTTTTCTTAAGGGCCATTGCACCTCCTGCATAGCAGGCAGATAAAATCACGTGGAAGAATGACTCTCCTGTTTGGGTAGATCAATGGCCCCTCTCCTCAGTCAAGTTGGCTGCGGCTACACAGTTAGTGCAGGAACAGTTAGCCGCTGGTCATATCGAGCCATCTACTTCCCCATGGAATACTCCCATTTTTGTTATACAAAAAAGACAGGAAAATGGAGACTACTCCAAGATCTCAGGGAAATTAATACAACTATGGTCCCCATGGGGGCTCTACAGCCAGGCTTGCCCTCCCCTGTGGCTATTCCTAAAGGGTACCAAAAAATAGTCATTGATCTCAAGGATTGCTTTTTCTCCATTCCCCTACACCCAGAAGACTGTAAATGCTTTGCCTTCAGCCTTCCTGTTACTAACTTTGTTGGACCTATGCCTAGATTTCAATGGAGGGTCCTACCTCAAGGTATGGCTAATAGCCCTATGCTCTGTCAAAAATATGTTGCCCAAACCATTGATCCATTTCGCCTCCATTGGCCTTCTCGCTATATTATTCGTTATATGGATGATATTTTACTAGCAGGACCTGATGCCTCCCAACTTCATGCTGTTTCACAACAGCTTATGAAAGCTTTACAACAGAGAGGCCTCCAAATTTCTCCTGATAAAGTTCAAGTAAATTCCCCCCATTTGTTTTTAGGCTTTGAATTATTTCCACATAAAATTGTCTCTCAAAAGATACAACTAAGAAGAGACTCCTTTCATACTTTAAATGACTTCCAGCGACTCCTTGGAGAGATCAACTGGCTATGCCCCTATTTACACCTAACCACTGGTGAATTAAGACCTCTGTTTGATCTCCTTAAAGGAGAAGCTGATCCCTCCTCCCCTTGACATTTTACCCCAGAAGCCATTAATGCCTTGGGTTTGGTGGAGCAAACTATCTCTGCCCAATTCATTACCTATTTTTCCCCTGACAAACCTTTACATTTCATAATCCTCCCACCCCCTTTTCACCTTCTGCACTCTTCTGGCAAGGCAACCCCCTTTTATGGGTTCATTTACCTGCCACCCCTCCCAAGGTCCTCCCCACCTATACGTCCTTAGCAGCACAACTGATTTGCTTGGGGAGGGAACAATCTCGAAAACTATTTGGGAAGGATCCAGAAGTTATAATAACCCCACACAATACATCCCAAGTATCCTGGTTACTTCAGAATGATGATCAATGGGCAATAAGTTGTGTGTCTTTCCAGGGAAGGGTGGATAATCATTACCCACCAGATAAATTAATCCAATTTCTACATAAAACACCTATTATTTTTCCAAATATTACCAAACATCTTCCAATCCTGGGTGTTGATCTGGTCTTTACTGATGGCTCTTCCAATGGCAGGGCCGCTTATTTTATTAATGGTAAAGTAACTACACTGATTACACCATATTCCTCAGCTCAATTAGTTGAGTTACAAGCCATTATTGAAGTCTTTAGGGTCTTACCACATTCGCCTTTTAATCTGTACACTGACAGCTCATATCTAGCCTACTCTGTTCCCCTCTTGGAAACAGCCCCCTATATTAAGCCCACAACCAACACCGCCCCCCTGTTTTCCACTCTTCAGTCTCTCATTCATAGCTGTATCTACCCCTTTTTTTTTTTTTTTTTAAATTTTTTTTTATTTATTTGAGAGCGACAGACACAGAGAGAAAGACAGATAGAGGGAGAGAGAGAATGGGCGCGCCAGGGCTTCCAGCCTCTGCAAACGAACTCCAGACGCGTGCGCCCCCTTGTGCATCTGGCTAACGTGGGACCTGGGGAACCGAGCCTCGAACCGGGGACCTTAGGCTTCACAGGCAAGCGCTTAACCGCTAAGCCATCTCTCCAGCCCTCTACCCCTTTTTTATAGGACACATAAGGGCACACACTGGGTTGCCAGGACCCCTGACTCAAGGCAATAGACAGGTGGACCAAGCTACACAACTTATAGGTCTCATGCAGAATCCTGACCTTAAGTCACCGGACCCCCTACAACAAACACAGGCCGCCCATAATTTACACCATCTCAATTCTCAGACACTTAGGCAAAAATTCCATATCACTAGGGAACAAGCCAGACAAATAGTCCATCAATGCAAAGGATGTTTAACCTTCTTACCTGAGGCACATTTAGGCATAAACCCCCGCGGGCTTATTCCTGGGGAACTATGGCAAATGGATGTTACCCACATGCCAACTTTTGGCAAACTAAAGTTTATCCATGTCACCATTGATACATATAGTGGATTTATCTTTGCCTCCCTCCAATCTGGGGAAGCCACAAAAAATGTAATTAATCATGTTCTCACTTGTCTAACAGTCCTCCCTCAACCTAAAACAATAAAGACAGATAATGGGCCCGGGTACACAAGTAACACATTTAAACAATTTTGCTCACAGCTCGGCATCAGACACATCACAGGCATTCCCTATAATCCACAGGGACAAGGAATTGTTGAAAGAGCTCACCAAACTCTCAAAAATACCATTACCAAACTACAGTCAAGTGGGGGAATACTATACCCACTTACAGGAAACTATAAAAATCTGCTTAATCATGCATTATTTGTAATAAACTTCCTTACATTAGATCAAGAAGGGAGATCTGCTGCAGACCGTCTATGGCACCCCTCCACTATTGATAACTATGCACAAGCCCTTTGGAAGGACCCCTTGACACTCAAATGGCAGGGACCCAACCCTGTGCTTATTTGGGGCAAGGGACACGCATGTGTCTATGATACACAAAGCAGCAATGCCAGGTGGCTACCTGAGAGATTAATAAAGTTATATAACCCACCCAGGGAAAACCCTGAGAAATTCCTTAATTGTGCTCTGTTACAGGAAAGTCAGAACAATGGAGACCACCAAGATACTGGTCCTACTATTGACAACCTTACATTCACTGACTAATGCCACAAGAACAATATATCAGGTATTTAACTACACGTGGCAAATAATAAATGAGGCCAATGACGTTGTTAACACCACCTCTCAGGTAAGTCATCAAACTCCCTGGCCCACTCTAGAAGTGGACCTATGTGCCCTCGCCTTAGGAGCCAACCCACTGTGGGGCACCCCAAACCATTTCTGGCCACAAAGCAAACCCATAAATACTGGAGGTCAATACCTTCCCCAGTATGGGTGTGACAGCGCAGTTGATAGAACCCTTCTCACCGCGGCCCCAATTTATGTCTGCCCCAGACCTTCCCATAGGCCAAGAACATCAAATTATTGCAGCTATAATAAAGATTATTTTTGTGCTTCCTGGGGATGTGAGACTACTGGAGATGGGTACTGGCATCCCTCCTCTCCATGGGACTATATTACAGTAAAAAGAAGATACCCAACAGAGGAAAAAGACTTACCCAAGACCTTCCTTGGGAGGCAAGGAGGAATTAGGATACTTCCCCTGAAAAAATGTAACAATTGGTGCAACCCCATACTGATATCCTTCACGGAAAAGGGAAAGGAAGCACAATGGGAAAACCATAGAGGATCTGAGTGGGGCCTTAGGTTATATGTCTCTGGGACAGACCCCGGCCTCACTTTTAAAATTAAACTTCTTAAAAAAAACCCTCAATTCTCTAAAGTTGCTATAGGACCAAATCCCATTCTTCATCAGCCCCCTCCCAGCCAGGCTAAAAACATACACCCCCCCCCCTCAACACCACAAGCTGTTACTGATGTCACTCTATTTCGACCTACCCTACTGTTAGGATTGCCTTCATCGGCAGACCTTATTCTGACCATGGTTAACGCCTCTATAGAGGCCATACATCAGACCAATACATCTGAATTTCAGGAATGCTGGGTATGTTATTCACCTCGACCCCCTTTTTATGAAGGGATAGCCTTATATGCAGAATTAATGGTGACCAATGACACCATGGCTTTATGGTGGCAATGACAAGATGGGGTTGGCCTCACAGTCGCCCAGGTATCTGAGTGTGGGGTGTGCCTCCTGGGTCCGTCCATGCTTCCCCCTATAGAGCTTCAAACAACCTGCAATCTCACTCATGTTGTTAACTCTAGCTTTCTCTATATTGTTGCCCCTGCTGGCACTTACTTTGCATGCTCTACTGGTCTCACTCCTTACGTTGTAACTTCCACCTTCTTAGCTCACAAAGATAATTGTGTCCTTGTACAACTCTTCCCCAAGCTAACAATACATTCCAAAGATGAGTTCCTCCATTTTTTGGAGGGAGGAACATCTCCATCACGTGTCAAACGGGAGCCTATCACTGCCATCACTCTTGCTGTTATCCTGGGGTTGGGTGCCGCCCAAGCAGGCACAGGCATCACTTCATTAGTCACCTCCCAACAACAATAAAATCAACTCTCTTTGGCAGTAGATAAGGACTTGCAGGAATTACAAAAGGGTCTTCAAGACTTAAAGGACTCTATGGTATCTTTGTTTGAAGTAGTCCTCCAAAACAGACGTGGGCTAGACCTAGTCTTTCTACAAGAGGGGGACTCTGTGCTGCACTTAAGGAAGAATGTTGTTTTTATATGGACAAAACTGGCCTAGTTCAAAATAGTATTGACAAGGTCCGTTCCAGTTTGGAGGAACAAAAGCATAACCTGGAAAAGCAGGAGTCATGGTACCAAAACTGGTTCTCCTATTCTCCTCTGTTTTCCACATTACTCCCCTCTATTCTTGGTCCCTTCATAGGATTCCTCCTTCTTCTTTCTTTTGGACCTTGGGCATTTAAACGACTAACTTCTTTTGTCAAAGACCAGTTTGATTCGGCCACCAGAAATTCGGTGTCTGTCCATTACCACAGATTGCAGCTACAAGAAGAAGAGGGCCAAACACATGAGGCACCCCTCAGCTCTCCTTCGGCCCGACTTGATTTTTCTCCCTTGGCTAACAATAGGTCATGGTTTCAATTCCCTAAATGGCTGCGAGGCTCCCAATGACAGGATTATTATGGTACCAAGCCCAGAGGCACACCGCTAAGCTATGGCCACAGCCAGAGACGAGAATATTGTAGGGCCCATTCCCTGGAGGCCATCCACATAGCCTAAGACAGGCGGATCACCTTCCATAAGCTGTGATCGTGGCCAATGATGGGATTATTGTGGATCCAGTGGTGGAGGCAGCCCTCATAGCTTAAGACAGGCAGGCCATCTTCAGTAACTGGTGCTGGGACTGGAAGCATACCATATAGCCTAAGACAGGGTACCTCACCCATTTCAATTATATAAAGAGGGAGGAAATGTCAGAGACCATGACCTGACCGCCCTAGGACAAAAGAAGAACTAACAGCCTTCATATGGCCCCTCACTGCCCTGAGGACAAAAGAGAACTAGCAGTCCTCATGCAGCCCCTCCCCCGAGAACAAACAGCTGCTCTGGGAGACGTCACAAGAGAGATTCCGAGAATATGTTCCAGAAAGATTACAGCCAGGTGGCCCTACCTCCTTGTGCCCCCTGCTTGACCCCCCTGCCTGCTGACTGATTATAAAAAGGCTAAAAAATCCAACATTAAACGAGACCTTGACAAAACCTCCGCTTGGTCTCCTTCCTCTTTCCCGCCTGTTCTTTCAGGTTGCAGCACTCCTCGACCACCCCGCGTAACATTGGCCCCACAGGTCGGGGGCATTTTTCTTCCATGATCTTCAATCCATACCAACACAGAGGTGGAAAATGGCTAGTGGTTACTAAAAGTTAGATCAAATAGTAAGTGAATGAATTCATTTGTACCAATGATAAGCACATTTTTGGAAAAGTCAACTTTATGAAAAAAAATAGTTTTTCTAATTGAAGGAAAAATTTTATAACCAGTCTAGCAGAAAAAAAGCAATAAAACAAAAACTTGTGCTGGGTTACAAAGCCCCCCAACAGCCAAGAAATTACCCACAAAGAGCAGAGATAAGTCCCTAGTTGCCCTTGAGACACCTGCAGGGAGATACCAGAGAACAGACAGATAAGTTTCCTTCCACAAGCCTTCACAGGGGAAGACCAAAGAACATATAGATAAGTTCCCTGCCTGCACTGTGAGTTACTGATAATTTTGGCTGACTAAGAACAAAATTACAAGAAATTTAAACTATGTAGCTGCACGCTCACACCGTGTTTGCTTCTGTAACCTTGTTTGCTTGGAGGAAGAAAGATATAAAAAGCCCCTCTTGCCTAAGCTCAGGGCTGACGCCATCACAGAATGATCTGGGTATCAGTCTGCTAGAGTGAATAAATCTTCCTCTTCTCCGTTCACACTGCTCTTAATCTCATTCAAGAAATTCCCACACTATCACTATACTGCTAAGATAAATAATTAGAGGGACAAACATAAAATGTTTTGTTCAAGATGAAAGCAACAATCACATTCTGTTCAGATACTAATATATAATTTGACAATTTCTTCTCTATAAGAATTTGTTTCCTAAATTTTAAAATAACAAAAAATTCCTCCATAATCTATGCATATGTAACAACATCCCTAAATTTGGGCTCTATCATGTTATCCCTATGTGAAAAACTTCTATAAAAACATTTGCTTTTCAGGCTGGAGAGATGGCTTAGCGGTTAAGCGCTTGCCTGTGAAGCCTAAGGACCCCAGTTCGAGGCTCGGTTCCCCAGGTCCCATGTTAGCCAGATGCACAAGGGGGCGCACGCGTCTGGAGTTCGTTTGCAGAGGCTGGAAGCCCTGGCATGCCCATTCTCTCTCTCTCTCTCCCTCTATCTGTCTTTCTCTCTGTGTCTGTCACTCTCAAATAAATAAATTAATTAATTAAAAAAAAATTTTAAAAAAAACATTTGCTTTTCTACTCTTGTTTAAGTCCATTGCAAAACAGCTGTACTGTGCTTAATATTCATTCTTTCTTTTTTTTAATATTAGTTTTGTACTCAGTGTCTACAGTCAAGTTGGTACCATTGTTAGAATCCTCCCTTTCTCCCCCCCCCCCTGCAGGGACCATCCTTTTGGGGAAATATGGGGTCTTGCATTATTATCAGTTGGATAGTCAGCAAATATTTTCTCCCATTCTGTGGTTAATCTATTGGCTCTGTTTATGGTATGTTTGTCTGTGAAGAAACTTTTCAGCTTCATATGATCCCATTGATTGTTGAGTGATTGGTTAAGATCCTGTGCTACTGGGGTTTTGTTCAGGAAGTGTTTTCCCATTCCTATGTCTTGGAAAGTTCCTCCTATATTTTCTTCCAGTAGTAGCTGAGTTTCCAGTCATATATTGAAATCTTTAATCTGCTTATACTTGATTGTTGTGCATGGTGAGATGTATGGGTCAAATTTCAGTTTCCTGCATATGGTTATCTAGTTTCTCCAGAACCATTTGTTGAAAATGCTGTCTTTTCTCCAGCCTATATTGTTTGGGCCTTTGTCAAATATCAAGTAGCTATAGTTACTTGAGCCAAAGTCTAGGTCCTTGATTCTGCTCTATTGGTCTATACTCCTGTTTTTATGCCAGTACCATGCTGTTTTTATTATGGTGGCTTTGTAATATAGCTTTAGATCAGGTATGGTGATGCCTCCAGAGGTGTTTCCTTTGCTGAGGATATGCTTGGATATCTGAGGCCTTCTGCCTTTCCATGTGAATTTTGAGATAATTTTTTCTATCTCTGTGAAGAACAGTGTTGGGATTTTGATTGGTATTGCATTAAATCTGTATATTGCTTTTGGTAGGATTTCCATTTTCACAATGTTAATTCTGCCTATCAAGGAGCATGGGAGGTCTTCCCATTAACTCAAGTACTCCTCAATCTCCTTTTTGAGTGTTTTTATATTTTCATTGCATAGATCTTTCACTTCTTTGGTTAATGTTATTTCAAGGTATGATTTTTGTTATTGTTGCTATTGAAAATGGGACAATGTCACTTATTTCTTTCTCTGTATCTTGGACATTTGCATATGGAAAGGCTACTGATTTTTGTGCATTGATTTTATATCCTGTTACTTTGCTGAAGGAGTTAATCACCTTCAGGAGTTTTGAGATGGAGAATCTTGGGTCTCTTGTGTATCATGTTGTCAGCGAATAGAGCTAACTTAACTTCTTCCTTTCCAGTTTGTATCCCCTTTATTTCTTTCTCCTGTCTTATTGCTTTAGCTATGACTTCCAAGACTATATTGAAGAGCAGAGGTAAGAGTAGATATCCCTGTCTTTTTCCTGATCTCAATGGGAATTCCTTCAGTCTCTCTCCATTAAGTATTATTTGGGCTTCAGCAGTTTTATATATAGCCTTTATTATGCTGAAATATGAATCCACCATTCCAATTCTCTCCAATGTTTTGATCATGAAATGATGTTGTATTTTGTCAATGGCCTTTTCTGCATCTATTGAAATGATCATGTGGTTTTTGTGTTTAAGCTCATTTATGTGGTGTATTACATTGACAGATTTCCATATGTTGAACTACATCGCCTACCCCTGTGTTCCTGGGATGGAGCCTACTTGATGAAGGTGAATAATGCTTTTGATGTGTTGTTGGACTAGGTTTGCAAGGCTTTTGTTCAGGCTCTTTACATCTAAGTTCATCAGGGAAATAGGTCAGTAGTTTTCTTCTCTTGTGGCATCTCTGCCTGTTTTGGTATTAGGGTGATAGTAGCTTTAAAGAAGGGATTAGGGAGCTTTCCCTGTTCTCTGCTTGTGTGGCACAGTTTGAGAAACTTTTGTTTCTCAAATTGTTCGTCCATGTAAGTTTGATATAATTCAGTTGAGAAGCAATCTGGTCCTGGACACTTCTTTCTGGGGAGGTTTTTGATTACTTTTTCAATCTTGATGGGTGTGATAGGTTTGTTTAGGAGATTAAACCACTCTGAGTTTAGCTTTGGTAGATGGTATGTGTCCAGGAATTCATCCATTTCCTTCATATTATCCAGTTTTGTGAAGGAGAGGTTTTTTGTAAAATGCCTTGATGATTACCCAAATTTCACTTATGTCTGTTGTGATCTCTCCTTTTTCATTTCTAATTTTGTGAATTTTAAGTGTCTTTTTTCTTCATTTGATCAAATTGGCTAGGGGTTTGTCAATCTTGTTTATTTTCTTAAAGAACCAGCTCTGTTTTGTCAAGTTCCTTAATTGTTTTCTTAGTTTCCAATTCATTAATTTCTGCTGTGATCTTAATTATTTCTTTCTGTTTGGAGCTTTTGGGATTGGATTCTTCTTGCTTTTCCAGTGCCTTCAGGTGAGTGGTTAGGCTATTTGTTTGGCATCTCTCTGTCTTTATTATGAAGGCATTAAATGCTATGAATCTTCCCCTGAGGACTGCCTTCATTGTGTCCCATATGTTGTGGTATGATGTGTTCTCATTTCAATCATTTCTAGAAATTTCACTTTTTTGAACTATATATATTTTTTTACTAGTTTTCTATTCAGCAAATACAGGCAATTTGGTACCATTATTAGGCTCATTCATGGCCTACCACCGCCCTAATGGCCCCTCCATCTTGATGCATAAAGGTCATGCATTGTGGAGTTAGCCCACAGTTACTGGTACGATAAATGTCTCTGCATATCAAGATCCAACATGTGGCTCTGACATTATTTCCGCCCCCTCTTCCACAAAATTTCCCTGAGTCATATAGGGTTCATTTTTGGTCTGCTTCAGTGATGAGGTGTTGGGGGCCTTTGGGGATCTGGCTCTCTGATTTGGTAGGCATTGATTTTTCTCTGTGTTGGTCTCCTTCCCCCTTGTGCTGGTATCCAGTTCATCAGGAAAACAGCACCCTTTCTTGTTTCACCAATTTTTTCTTAGTTTCAGCTGGGGCACTTTTGAGGTATGATGGGGTGTCTCTCTCCTCAGGATCTACATCTAACTGAAAAAGAGAAGCAGATTCTCCAACAGAGAGTAAGTTAGCACCAGGACAAATGAGATAATCCTTACTTTTTTTTTATAAAGACTTTAATAGGTGTAGGCCCTCTTGTAACCCATGATTGATGGTACCTTGATATTGGAGAGTGGGCTTATGTTTGGATATGGTGCTGACTGGTTTCCCAGCTCCAACTATGGCTCTTGTACCACTGAGGGGATCAGTTAGCCAAATCAAAAGCAGTTGGCACCCCACCAAGTCTGTGTTCCACTATTGCACTTGTGTGGGCATCACAACAGGTTATTTGCTGCTATGTAGGTTAGACCATGAGTTGCTTGGATAGATAGTGGTCATTTCCCCCAGTAGCCCATGTAGCAACTTCTGGCAGTAGACACGTTGACTGTCTGGGGACTGACTCTCTCTTGGCTTCCAGCCATGCTGTTCCATATTACATGTCACCTGCATATGGTGTCTTCGGGAATAGGGTCTTACCACTGACCTTTGGGGGGGGGGGTCATCAAGTACTCTGACAGAAATCTGTCATTCTTTTAGGAAACCTTGTAGGTTTCTCTGATCAAAAGCTAATTGTGGATGATAGCCCCATGCTGGTACTGGGAATTATAGGTCAGTGCCCACTAAAAAATGAGGAGAAAGATAACTAATATACAAGAGTTAGAGAGAAGAGAGAGAGACGGAGAGGGAGAGGGAGGGAGGGAAGATGTAGAAGATTTAGCTTAGACTTGATCCTACCCTCTCCAGTGTCTTGTGGTTCAGGTGTTTCCTGTAAGGTCCTGGTGAGGGTTCAGCGATTTGATCTGCCTTTTAGGAAGTAGGATTTTATGGTACCATTGCCATTTGAGTCCAGATTAGTGTTTCCCATGCCTGAGATGCCCTCCCCTTCTCCCCCTCCATCCTAGTGTCTAGTCCATGAGATGCTTGATAGTTATGTATGGTATCTTGGGTAGATTCAGGTTAGGTGCTGTAGATGAGTGAGACTATGTGGCAATTTTTTCTGTGATTGGGTAACTTCACTGAGAATTATCTGTTCCATGTTCAACCATTTTTCCTCAAATTTCTTTGTGTCATTTTTCCTTACTTCTGTGTAGAATTCCATTGCGTAGATATACCACATCTTAGTTATCTATTCTTCTAGTGATGGACATCTGGATTGATTCCAGCTCTTAGCTATTACAAATTGAGCCACTATAAACATGGTTGAGCAAATCTCTCTGGCCTGTGGTTTGAAGGTTTTAGGGTAAATTCTCAGTAAGTGAATAACTGGGTCTGTTGGTACCTCTATAGTCAGCTATTTCAGGAGTCTCCATATGGCTTTCCAAAGTGGTTGTACCATCCTACATTCCCACCAACAGTGGATGAATGTTCCTACTTCTCCACATCCTCGACAGCAATTATTTTTGCTTGATTTTTTTGATGTTTGCTATCCTTACTGGGGTAAGGTGGAATCTCATAGTTGCTTTAATTTGCATTTCTCTGATGAATAGGGAAGATGAACATTTTCTTAAGTGTGTGTTTGTCCTTTTTGAATCTTCCTCCATAAACTGCCTGTTCACCTCTTTGCCATATTTTGTGAGTGGGGTTTTTGACTTATTACTGTTTAGATTTTTGAGTTCTTTGTAGATTCTAGAGATTAGGCCTCTATCAGTTGAATAACCTGCAAATGTTTTCTCCCATTCTGTGGGTAATTTATTGGCTTTGCTTATTCTATGCTTTTCTGTAAAGAAACTCTTCAGCTTCATGTGATCCATACTTGAGTGACTGTTTAAGATCATGAGCTACTGGGATTTTGTTCAGGAAATCTTTTTCCATTCCTATATCATGGAAAGTACTTCCTAATTTTTTTTCCAGTGGTATTCAAGTTTCGGTTCTTATATTGAGGTCTTTGATTCATTTGGATTTGAGTGTAGTGCATGGAGAAATGTGTGGATCAAGTATCAGTTTCCTGCATGTGGTTATCCAGTTTTTCCAGCACCATTTGTTGAAGATGCTATCTTTTTTCCACCCTATATTGTTCTGGTCTTTGTCTATTAATAAGTAGCTATAGTTTCTTGACCCAAAGTCCAGGTCCTCAAGTCTATTCCATTGGTCTATACTTCTGTTTTTATGGCAGTACCATGCTGTTTTTATTATGATGGCTTTGTAATATAGCTTTAGATTAGGTATGGTCATGCCACCAGGGGTATTTCTTTTGCTGAGGAAATGTTTGTATATGCGAGGCCTTCTTCCTTTCCATATGAAATTTGAGATAACTTTTTCCATCCCTGTGAAGAACACTTTTGTGTCAATTGCCTTAATTATTTCCTTCATTTCCAATTCATTAATTTCTGCTCTAATTTTAATTATCTCTTTCCTTCTGGAGCTCTTTGGGTTGGATTTTTCTAGTTTTTCCAGTGCCTTCAGGTGGAAGGTTAGGTTATTGAGTTGGGATCTTTCTGTCTTTTTTATGAAGGCTTTGAGTGATATGAATTTCCCCTGAGGACCACCTTCATTGTATCCCATCAGTTTTGGTATGATGTGTTCTCATTGTCATTCAATTCCTGAAATTTTTCAATTTCACTTTTTATTTCATCCACTATACATTTATGGTTGAAAAGTATGTTGTTCTGGACTTCTGGCCAAGATGGTGACTGCCTACCTGTGCTGCAAATCCCAAGGAAAGATAGGCAAGACATTAAGGTTTTTCTGGGTCTTCTTCTCAGTGGGAGTGTCGGGGGCGGGGGGGAAACAGGGAATCATGGATCCCCTCAAGGGCAGTTAGAACACCCACCCATTCCACCAAATAGCTGGGCACTTTCTGGCGGAGTCCTATCCTGCCCCTCTGTCCTGTGCCCCATTATGGCGCCCTGTCCCTTGCCCAGTTGTAGCACCCTGTCAATGCGACCCACCCTGCGCCTGGTCCCACGCCCCATTGAAGTGCCCCATCCTGCACCCCTTCCCATGCCCCATCCCAAGCCCCATCACGGTGCCATCCCCAGCCATCATCCATTCTCCTGTGATGGGGGAGCACAGACTGTTTCTGGGTCCCAGTGTTCCCAGCCAGAGTTTGGTCTGCTTCAGAGCTTTCAACCTCAGTCCCCCTCCAAGCAAATGCAGGCAGCTTCAACACATTACCTCTTGAGAATTCAGGCAACTTTGGTGCCCCTATCAGGCAGTAGACAGGCAGCTTTGGCAAGTGGGAGCCAAAGACCAGGCTGCTTGGCAACTGCCCTGGGCTGCCTCAGATTCACATTGTGTGAGTGCTCAGGCTGATCCACCCACCTAAGTGCCCATACACTGTCATGGGCAGACCACTGCACAAAAGAAATAACATGAAAAATCAAATGCAAGAAAAACCAGATCACCCAGGCCTACAATGAAAAATTCATCTAACCAAAACATAGAAGAGTCATTAGGATCAGAACATCAAACTGAACCTATGAACAATGTAACCCTGACCAATCTACTGTCAGAACTTACAGGAAAGCAACAAAGGACTGATAATCCTGTGGATGCTACCATCACTAAATTAGAACTAATAGATAAGAAATTGAAAGGATTTCAAAGACAGTTAAGAGATTTGAGGGAGAGTGAAGAAAAAAAGAGGACTTTAAAAATCAGCTAGCCATACTAAATGAAGACATAAAGAAATGCAAGGATGAATTCCAAGAATCATCAAGAAAATCAAAAAATGATGTGAAAAGGGAGATTGACAGAGCAATAGAAATGATAAATAGAAAAGTAGTGGAAAATGCAAATATAATTGAACAACTACAAAACTCTCTAGAGGCTCTCAACAATAGAGTCAGCAAAGTGGGGGAGAGAAACTCTGATCTGGAAGAGAAGACAAAAGAACCAGTTCAAGAGTTCAAAGACTTTAGTAAGTTCAAAAGCTCCTATGAACAGAACATGAGGGGATTGTGGGATACACATAAACGTCCTAATATCAGAATCATTGGAATACCCAAAGGAGAAGAATTGCAGACCAAAGGCATGGAGAACTTATTTAAAAAAATAATTGAAGAAAACTTCCCCAGTCTCTTAAAAGAAAGGCCCATCAAGATACAAGAAGCAAACAGAACTCCAAACAGACTAGATCAAAGAAGAAACTCCCCAAGACATATTACCATTAAGAATCTAAACAATGACACCAAAGAAAAAATCCTAAAAGCAGTTAGGGAAAAATAGCACACCACTTTCAAAGGTAACACCATCAGAATTACTTCAGACTTCTCAAAGGAAACCCTGAAAGCTAGAAGGGCCTGGAGTTAAACTCTCCAAAGTCTAAGAACCTATGGATTCCAACCCAAACTACTCTACCCGGCAAAAGTATCCCTCATAATAGATGGTGAAAGGAAAATTTTCCATGATAAAACTCAGCTTTACAATTATATTAACACAAATCCAAACCTACAGAGACTATTTCAGGAAACTCCACAGAGAAGAAACAAATAATCAAACTCAAATGCCTACAGGAAACAGATCACAATAACCAAACTCAGAGTATGCACAAAAATCATCAAAACCCATGAAAACAAAAACACACATCCACCATCACAATATGGCAGGGATCAAATCAAATCTCACTGTCATTACCCTAAATATTAATGGCCTTAATTCACCCATCAAGAGACACAAGCTAACAGGATGGATCAAAAATTAGACCCCTCAATCTGTTGCCTGCAAGAAACCCAACTCACCACTAAAGACAGATACCTCCTCAATGTGAAAGGGTGGAAAACAATATTCCAAGCAAATGGGAATAAGAAACAATTGGGTGTAGCTATATTAAAATTGGATAAAATAGACTTCAAACCAAAAATAATCAAAACGGACAAAGAAGGCCGCATCAACAGGGATGTAAGGGAGCTCAACAAAACCATAGATCACTTAGACCTAACAGACATCTACAGAACTTTCTATCCCAAATCCACAGACTACACATTCTTCTCAGCAGCCCATGGAACATTCTCTAAAATAGACCTTATACTGGGTCACAAAAACTGCCTCCACATATTTAGGAAAATTGACATAATTCCCACCAGAATATCAGATCACAATGCTATATTGCTAGAAATCAACAACAAAATCCCACCAAGAATGCCAATGGCACCGGAAAATGAACAGCACACTCTCAAACAATAAATGGATAGTAGATGAAATAAAAAATGAAATTGCAAAATTCCTGGAATTGAATGACAATGAGAACACATCATACCAAAAGTTATGGAACACAATGAAGGTGGTCCTCAGGAGAAAATTCATAGCACTCAATGCCTTCATAAATAAGCCAGAAAGATCCCAAATCAATAACCTTACCATCCACCTAAAGCCACTGGAAAAACAAGAAAAATCCAACCCAAAGAGCTCCAGAAGGAAAGAAATAACTAAAATCAGAGCAGAAATTAATGAATTGGACCAAAGAAACAATTAAGACAATTGACAAAAAAGCTGGTTCTTTGAAAAAATAAACAAGATTGACAAACCCCTAGCCAATTTAATTAAGCATAAAAGGAGAAGCTTCAAATTAACAAAATTCAAAATGAAAAATTAGAGATCACAATGGTCATAAGTGAAATTGGGAGAATCATCAGGTCTTATTTCAAAAACCTCTACTCCACAAAACTGGATAATGTGGAGGAGATGGATAAATTCCTGGACTCATACCATCTATCAAAGCTAAACTCAAAGCAGAGTAATCACCTCAATGAACCCATCACACTCATGGAGATTGAAAAAGTAATAAAAAACCTCCCCAAAAAGAAGAGTCCAGGACCAGATGGCTTCTCAGCTGAATTCTATAAAACCTTCATGGAAGAACTCAAACCAATATTCCTTAAGCTGTGCCACACAATTGAAGAACAGGGAAAGCTTCCCAACTCCTTTTATGAAGCTAGTATCACCCTAATTCCAAAACCAGGCAGAGATGCCTCAAAAAAAGAAAACTACTGGCCTATTTCCCTAATGAACTTAGATGCAAAGATCCTGAAGAAATTCTCGCAAACCAAATCCAACAACACATCAAAAGCATAATCCACCTTGACCAAGTGGGATTCATCCCAGGAACACAAGGGTGGTTCAACATATGGAAATCTGTCAATGTAATACAACACATAAACAAGATTAAACATAAAAACCACATGACCATTCCAATAGATGCAGAAAAGGCCTTTGACAAGATAAAACATCACTTCATGATCAAAACACTGGAAAGAATTGGCATAGTTCGTACATATCTTAACATAATAAAGGCAATATACAAAGCTCCAAGGGCCCAAATAAAACTTAATGCAGAGAGACTGGAGGAATTCCCATTAAGATCAGGAACAATACAGGGATGTCTTCTCTCACCTCTGCTTTTCAATATAGTATTGGAAGCCCTAGCTCAAGCAATAAGACAGGAGAAGGAAATAAAAGGGATACAATTTGGAAATGAAGAAGTTAAGTTAGCTCTATTTGCAGATGACATGATTGTATATGTAAGAGACCCAAGAGACTCCATCCCAAAACCCATGAAGGTGATTGTCTCCTATAGCAAAGTAGCAGGATACAAAATCAATGCACAAAAATCAGTAGCCTTTCTATATGCAAATCACAAAGATACAGAGAAATAAATAAGGGGTATAGTCCCACTTTCAATAGCATCAACAACAAAGAAATAAAATACCTTGGAATAATGTTAACCAGGGAAATGAAAGATCTATACAACGAAAACATAAAAACACTCAAAAAGACATTGAGGAGGACTTGAGAAAATGGAAAGACCTCCCATGCTCCTGGAGAGGCAGAATTAATATTGTGAAGATGCCAATCCTACCTAAGGTAATATATAAATTTAATGCAATTGAAATTAAAATCCCTACAGTGTTCTTCACATAGATAGAAAAAATGATCTCAAATTTCATATGGAAAGCCGCAGGCCTCACATATCCCAACATATCCTCAGCAAAAACAATACCTTGGTGGCATCACCATACCTTATCTAAAGCTCTATTACAAAGCCATAGTAATAAAAACAGCATGGTACTGGCATGAAATCAGGAGTATAGACCAATGGAATAGACTTAAGGACCTGGGCTTTGGGACAAACAACATTAGCTACTTGATATTCGACAAAAGCCTGAACAATATAGGGTGGAAAAAAGATAGCATCATCAACAAATAGTGCTGGACAAACTGGATAACCACATGCAGGAAGCTGAAACTTGATACACACATTTCACCATGCACTACACTCAAATCCAAATGGATCAAAGACCTCAATATAAGACCAGAAACTTGAATACTAATGGAAGAAAATTTAGGAAGTACTTTCAATGATATAGGAATGGAAAAAGACTTCCTGAACAAAACCCCAGTAGCTCAAATCTTAAACAGTTACTCAACCAATGGGATCATATGAAGCTGAAGAGTTTCTTTACAGACAAGCATACAATAAGCAAAGCCAATTGATTACCCACAGAATGGGAAAAAATATTTGTGGTTATCCAACAGATAGAGAACTAATCTCTAGAATCTACAAAGAACTCAAAAATCTAAACAGTAAGAAGTCAAACACTCCACTCACAAAATGGGGCAAAGACATGAACAGGCAGTTCACAAAGGAAGAAATACAAATGGCAAACACAAACTTAAGAACATGTTCATCATCCCTAATCATCAGAGAAATGCAAATTAAAACAACTATGAGATTCCACCTTACCCCAGTAAGGATAGCAAATATCAAAAAATCAAACGAAATTAAATTCTGGCAAGGATGTGTGGAAGCAGGAATACTCATCCACTGTTGGTGGGAATGTAGGATGGTACAACCACTTTGGAAAGCAATATGGAGACTCCTGAAAAAGCTGACTATAGAGATACCAACAGACCCAGTTATTCCCTTCCTGGGCATCTACCCTAAAACCTTCAAACCACAGGCCAGAGAGATTTGCTCAACCATGTTTGTAGCAGCTCAATTCATAATAGCTAAGAGCTGGAATCAATCCAGATGTACATCACCAGTAGAATGGATAACTAAGATGTGGCATATCTACACAATGGAATTCTATACAGCAGTAAGAAAATATGACAGAAAGAAATTTGAGGAAAAATGGTTGAACCTGGAACAGATCATTCTCAGTGAACTTACCCAATCACAGAAAAAAAAAAAAATTGCCACATAGTCTCACTCATCTACAGATACAAACCTGAATCTACCCAAGTTACCTTACATACCCAGCAAGTATCTTATGGACTAGACACTAGGAGGGATAGGGAGGGAGGCAAGGGCATTGAAGGGGTGGGAAACACTAATGTAGACCCAAACGGCAATGGTACCATAAAATTCTACTTCCTAAAAGGCAGACCAAATGGCTGAACCTTCACCAGGCCCTTACAGGAAACACATGAACCACAAGTTACTGGAGGGGGTAGGACCAAGTCTAACCTAAATCCTCTACATCTTCCCTCCCTCCCTCTCCCTCTCTCTTTGTCTCCTCTCTAACTCCTATATATTAGTTACCTTTTTATTAATTTTCCAAGGGGGCATTGACCTGTAACTCCCAGTGCCAGCATGAGTCTATCACCCACAATGAGCTTTTGATCAGAGAAACCTACAAGGTTGTCTAAAAGAATAGCAGATTTCTGTCAGAGTACTTGATGACCCATCAAAGGTTAATGGTAAGACCCTATTGCTGAATACACCATATGCAGCTGACATGTAAAATGGAATGGCATGGCTGGAAGCCAGGAGAATCAGTCCCCAGACAGTCAGTGTGTCTAGTGCCAGAAGGTGCTACATGGGCGACTGGGGGAAATGACCAATATCTGTCCAAGCAACTCATGGTTCAACCTACATAGCAGCAAATAACCTGTTGTGATGCCCACACAAGTGCAATAGTGGAACACAGCCATGGCGGGGTACCAACTGCTCTTGATTCGGCTAACTGATCCCCTCAGTGGTAGGAAACCCATAGCTGGAGTTGGAAAACAAGTCAGAACCATATCCAAACATAAGCTCACTGTCCAATATCAAGCTACCATCAATCATGGGCTGCACGGGGGCCTACACCTATTAAACTCTCTATAAAAATATAAGGGATATCTCATTTGACCTGGTGCTAACTTACTCTCCTTTGGAGAATCTGCTTCTCTTTTTCAGATAGATGCAGATCCTAATGAGAGAGCCACCCCATCATACCTCAAAAGGGCCCGGGCTGAAACTAAGGAAAATTGGAGAAACAAGTAAGTGTGCTGTTTTCCTGATGAACTGGATACCAGCACAAGGGGGAAGGAGACCAACACAGAGAAAAATCAATGCCTACCAAATCAGAGAGCCAGAGCTCCAGAGGCCCCCAACACCTCATCACTGAAGCAGACCAAAAATGAACCCAACGTGGCTCAGGGATATTTTGCAGAAGAGGGGGCGGAAATAATGTCAGAGCCACATGTTGGGTCTTGATATGCAGAGACATTTATCGTACCAATAACTGTGGGCTAACTCCACAATGCATGAACCATATACCTCAACAAGGAGGGGCCTATGAGGAGGGGGTAGGTCACGGTTGAGCCTAATTATGGTACCAAACTTCCTGTACTTGCAGAATATAAAACTAATAAAAATAAATAAAATAAAAATAAAAAATATGAACAAGGTAAAAATTAATAATAATTAAAAAACATTTAAAAAGGGGTGTTGTTCTGTTCGCATGAGCCAATGGGACTCTTGGGGCATCTTTTGTTATTAATTTCTAGCTATATAGCATTGTGATCTGATATGCAGGAAATTATGTCAATCTTCCTAAACATATGGAGCCAGTCTTTGTGACACAGTATATAATTGATTTTAGAGAAGTTCCATAAGCTGCTGAAAAGAATGTGTAGTCTGTACATTTGGGGTGTAATATTCTCTAGATGTCCGTTAGTTCTGATTGTTCTATGGCTTTGTTGAGCTTTCTCTCTTCCCTCTTCATTTTCTGTTTGTATGATCTATGTATTGCTGATAGTGGAGTATTAATGTCCCCAACTATGGTGGTGTTGGTGGTTATTTCTGTTTTATTGCCAAGTAGGCTTTATTTTATGAATTCAGGTGCCCTGTGTTGTTTGCATAAAGATTTATGATTGTGATATCCTCTTGATGGATCATTCCCTTGATAAGTAGGAAATGGCTGTCTTTGTTTTTTCTGTTTTTTTTTTTTTTCTTGTTTGTTTTGTTTTGATTACTTTTGGTTTGAAGTACATTTTATCTGATATTGGTATAGCCACACCTGTTTGTTTCTTATTCCCATTTGTTTGAAATATCATTGTCCACCCTTTCACCCTGAAGAGGTGTCTGTCTTTGGTAATGAGGTTGGCTTCTTGAAGACAACAAATTGAGGGGTCTAATTTTCTGATCCACCCTGTTAGCCTGTGTCTCTTTAAAAAAAATGTATTTTTACTTATTTATTTGAGAGGGAGAGAGAAGCAGAGGGAAAGAGTGAGACAGAGAATGTGTATGCCAGGGCCTCCAGCCACTGTAAACGAACTGCAGATACATGAGCCACCTTGTCCATCTGACTTACTTGGGTCCTGGAGAGTCAAATTGGGTTTGTCTGGTTTTGCAGGCAAATGCCTTAACCCTTAAGCCATCTCTCCAGTCCAGCTTGTGTCTCTTGATGGGTGAATTAAGGCCATTAATATTTAGGGTAATGACTGTGAGGTTTGATTTGATCCCTGTCATATTGTGTTGGTTTATGTGGTTTGGTGTTTTCAGGGACTTTGAAGTTTGTATGTCTTCTCTGAGTTTGGTTATTGTGATCTGTTTCATGTAGGTACTTGAAGTTGATTATTTGACTCTTCTGTGTGGAGAATTTCTTGAAGTACTCTCTGTAGGTTTGGTTTTGAGTTTGTATAGTTGTAAAGATGAGTTTTGTTGTGGTAAGTTTTTCTTTCACTATCTGCTTTGAGGGATACTTTTGCTGGGTAGAGTAGTTTAAGATGGAAGCCATAGGTTCTTTGCAGGGTTCCATTACAGGACCTTCTGACTTTCTGGGTTTCCATTGAGAAGTCTGAACTAATTCAGAATGGCTTATCTTTAAATGTGATTTGTTGTTTTTCCCTAGATATTTTTAGGATTTTCTTTTTGGTGTCAATTTTAGAGTCTTCATGATAATATGTCTTGGGGAGTTTCTCCTTTGGTCTTGTCTGTTTGGAGTTCTGTTAGCATCTTATAACTTGATGGGCCTTTCTTTTGAGAGAATGGGTAAGTTTTCTTCAATAATTTTGTTGAATAAATTCTCCATGCCTTTGGTCTGAATTTCTTCCCCTTCTGGTAGTCCAGTGATCCAAATGCTAGGACTTTTAAGAGTGTCCCACAGTTCCCTCATGTTCTGTTCACAGAAAATTTTGAACTTTTTGAAACTTTTGAACTCTCAAACTGTTTCTTCTGTTCTGTCTTCTAGATCTGAGTTTCTATCCTCCACATGGCTGACTGTTCTTGAGAGCTTCTATAGAGTTTTGGGCTTGTTCAATTTGATTTGCTTTTTCTACTACTTTTATATGTATAGTTTCCATCCCTCTGTCAATTTCCCTTTTCATGTCATTTTCTGATTTTCTTGATGCTTCTTGGAATTCATCCTTGCATTTCTTAATGTCTTCAATGAGCTTAGCCAGCTGTTTTTTGTGGTCCTCTTTTTTTTTTTCCCCACTTTTCTTTATATCCTTTAACTGTCTTTGGACCCCTTCCATTTTCTGATCTATTAGGTCTAGTCTAGCATGGAAAGTATTCATATGATTATTGGTCCTTCTATTTGCTTGGTTAAAGTCGCATACTTTATAACTTCATTTTGGAGTTCTGATCCTAATGTCTCTACAATGTTTTGATTAGAGACATCCTTGTATGACTGGGCAATCTTATTGTGTTTACTTGCATTTGATTTTCCCTGTTATTCTTTCTGTGCTGTGGTCTGCCCATCACAGGGGAAGGAAGAGTGGGACTGCAATCATGAGCTGGGGGATGCAGGGGAATGGGACTGGGATTGATTGGGGTGGGGGGAGCAGGATGGCTTTCATGCCAAGCAGCTTTTGCACAGGGAGGGAGGAGCAGAGCAGCTTTCGCATGTGGTGGGGGGAGCAATGCAATTGCCTGTGCATGGCAGTGTAGGGGGAGCTATGCTGGCCTGTATCTACTTGCACCGGTTACTGCAGGAGGAACCTGTAGCTGGGACTATGGCTAAGACAGCTGCATAAGGGGATTGGGAGACGGGTGGGCTACCAAGAATGTGGGAATCACCTGATTCGCTTTTTTGCCCCTCCTACTGGCAGTCTATTAGAGTCTGCTCACCCACCAAAGACCCAGTGAACTCTTAATGTCTTGCCTTTTCTTCCCCGGGAGGTGCAGTACAGTAAGGCAGACGCTATCTTGACTAGAAGTCCTGTCTTTCTTTTAAAAAATACTTTATTTTTATTTATTTATTTTAGAGAAGGAAAGAGGGAGAGAGAGAGAGAATGGGCATGCCAGGGCTTCCAGGCACTACAAATGAACTCCAGATGCATGCACCACCTGGTGAACATGGGTACTGAAGAACTGAACCAAGTTCCTTTGGCTTTGTAGGCAAGTGCCTTAAGTGCTAAGCCACCACTCCAGCCCAATACTGTCTTTCTTTATGTCATGTCTTCTTATGGCTATCCATTTGTCTCCAAAGCTCACCTCAATGGATAAAACAGTTAGTCTATTTCCAAATAGCCTTTCCCTTTTCAGCCCAATTGTTGCTGTTGAGAGATCCTAAGACCTTTAAGAGTCCCACGTCAGGACAGAAAGCAAAAGCCTAAAGAGCTGGAGGTCAAAGAGAAATGGTCTGATTGGTTCACAGAGGGTTGAAGCAGCTGGAAAATTTGGGGACAGGAACTGATGGGAAGATCAGTGTTATTTGTCAGACTCATTGGAATTGAAATATCCCCTCCTGAAGAGAGGACAGAGGCTCTAGGCTTCAGGAATTCAAGTTTGGGAGACCTGAAATTTAAAAGGTCACAGAACCACTCCTCAAGATTATAGGAATGATGAATAACTAACTGGTGAAGGAAAGTCACCTATGTTAGAAACTGAAACATTCTCTCCAGGAGGGACGAACAAAGCTCAGGATACTCAGGAAATCAAGTCTGGGCAAAGATTACAAGTCATCTCAATAAGGCTATATACAAAGTGAAAACAACTGCTTGGGGATGAGAATTTCCAAATGAGCTGCCTACATGTCATGCAGTGTGCTTGAGACTATCTGATTGAACTGCCTGAAAGATGTGCAGTGTGCTGGAGACTTTGAGCAGTTGAGCTGCCTGCATGTTGCGCAGTGTGCTTGAGAGGTGCAACTACTGAGAGTCTTCACCAATGCTGAAGCAGGCTTTCTGTTGATGCAACTCTCTTAGAGTCATCCATTGTTCCTATAAGCAGACTCTTACCCTGTTCTGTAAGTAACCCCAATAAACTCCTCATTGGTTCACCAAACTGGTTTTGGTGTAATTGTGCCTTGGTCTGTCACCTATGCCATATCTGGGGTGAACATTGTGTTCCTATCACTGTAGGGAAAAGGTTTCCCAAGACAAGCAGACTGAAAGTTTTAAAAGGAGATGGAGAGGAATGGATATGAAGACATATCTTATAAGTGCTAGTCTGGGAGTTTCCAAAACAGACTAATGAAGTTCCAGGTAATCCTTGGAAAAATGAAAAAAGCATCAGAGGAGTTGGTGTAGCATATCAGAAGGGAATGAAGAAAAGAGTTTTTGACAACTGAGAAGTTTCCCTGACAGAAATAGGGTGAAGCAGTCATCTCACAGAGAGTCAGGAAAGACATCCCTTGTCCACAAAATAAAGTGGCAGTCCTCACCAAAGATGAATGCCAAAAGGAAAGATTTACATTCCAAAAGGCTCCTTTTAAAATAATTTTGTGCCTATAGCACAGCTTAAGAAGTAATAGTGTCAAGCTCTGTCTGACCAGCTTGACAGATATGTATGTGCCTTGGACAATGGTCCAGGTATCTGGTTCAGTGATAGACTCTGGGTGATGGATCCAGCACTGCAGAGTGAATTCACAGTTTGCAAAGGTGTCCATGTGAAGTCTTGAAGAAGAGGTTTAGGAGTACAATGATGAAGCCTGTTTCATCATAGTCACAATACCATAATTCTCAAAGAATATAGTTATCTGTTCATTTGGGCAAAAAAGGTTGACTAAGCCAGGCATGGTGGCACACGCCTTTAAACCCAGAACTCAGGAGGCAGAGGTAGGAGGATCACTGTGAGTTTGAGGCCACCCTGAGATTACATAGTGAATTCAAGATCAGCCTGGACTAGAGTAAAACCGCACCTCAAAAAAATAAACAAACAAAAACAACAACAATAACAAAAAAGGTTGACTAGAGCTTGGTCAAGGAGAGAATCTACCCACCTTGAAGTCTCTCCTGTGAAGACCTTCATTGTTCTTTGCCAGCACTTATCACAAAAGGAGGCTCAAGAAGACACTTGTTACTCAGCATTTTCCAGTCTCATTGCCCTTCAAATTCTATCCTGTTGTTTGTTTGTTTAGGGAATTTTATAGGTTCTCACATTGTTGTTCAGGTTTGCCTGGAACTCACAGCCCAGGTAGACGCAAACTTATGTCACTTCCTCTTGGCTCAGCATCATGGGGGATGGGATTATAGAAGTGATTATCTTTACCCAGCTATCTCTGTTTTTTTTTTTTTTTAAATGACAGAAAGAGGTGCTGGGACGATGGATCACTAGTTAAAGGGGCTTTACTGCAAAGCCTAATGGCTTAGGTTCAATTCTCAAGCCACCTACGTATACCAGACACAAACAGTGACCCAAGAAAAGCTGGTATGCATTTGCAGTGCCAAGAATCCCTGGCACACCAATACACATACATACACACATATACACGTACACATACACACATGTGTGCTGACAGATAAACAAATTATAAAAAAGAAGTGAAACAGTATGAATAAAGGTAAAAATTATTAGTTGTTAAAAGTACTAAATTATAATGCAGTACCTTCATCAAGAGTGAAGAAATTTGTCTGAGCTTAAAAACAAGAATTACAATTCAATAGATTACAGCACATAAAATTATCCTAAAAACAATTTTAATGAGAAGTTGTCACTCTCAAATATTCTGTTCACCAATAAATTGCTTTCTTAGTTTATATTTTTATCATGACACACAAGCAATTTTCACTGCTTCTATTTCTTGGATTAATAAAGATGGTTTTTCATCTGCTTCAAACGTCCTACAGACAAGCTAAGTATTAAATGTGTGAAAGCTGTTACCTATGAACCTGACAGAAGAAAGCTGAGCCTTTGAAAAAGAAAAAAGAAAAAAGATTTCCATAAGACACAAATCCCAGAATCCTCTGTCTGCAGATAGGTGAGTTAATGATCACTTCTGATCTCAGCTGGAACCGTCCAGTACTTGCAATTCATTATGCAGGCAATTACCAGTAATAAGGAGTTTTACCAGAAACATGGCAACTACTTTTCAAGACTATTTTAAATTATAACAGCAATAGTTACCTGTCAGGAAATTACTAATAGATGACTGGCAACAGGAATATATTAGCAAGCCAAGTTTAAAAGGAGAGAATTTTTATAAAGTTCTTTATTTGTTGTATTCTTGGGGAAAAAAAAAATCAATATTCTGCCCAAAGAGACAAATGGATCAACAGTGGTAATTATGGTGCATGCTTCTCTGACTCACCTATTATTAAGGCAAAGATTTATTAATGTGATCTGTAATACGACCAACTCCTCTCTCAGGAAATGGTATAAATATAAGGTCAGAACACAGAACACTACCTCCAAGTTCTGGTGTTTTCTTTCTAATACTATAGTGCCCCCCCCCACACCCATGGAACCAGACATGGGTCTCCCATCCTTGGATCCTGACGTTAAAAATAAAATATTACTTTAGTCTCATTAACAGGAATTGAAAATAGAAGAGTTTTTGTAAAGTATATATACTATATACTACACAGTATCATCCTTGAAGTTCACCTTAGACATGAACTTAAAGGGAATGTCAGTTGTATGTATAAAAAAAGTGTGGTCATCAAAGTTTGGAAACATAGTAAGACTATTATTATTAAGGAGTAAGTCTATGTAATCAGACTATTATCAACATAAAAAGTCTTTTAGTCTGCTTCCAATGTTCATACGACAAAAATGATAGCTTGAAATATTGGGCTATTCCTTCGAGATCAATTTCAAAGAGTGTGAAGTAGAAAGCCCATCGCAGCACTTTCAGAACAGCAACATTTGGAGATTGAAATATATAAGGTTGTAAGCAAGTAGTCAAGCATATTCATCTAAGCAGTGCATGTGGATAAAAAATAATGAGAATAGAGTGAGCTGAGTGCAGTACAGGACATGTCTGTTTTTATTCTTGTCTTATGACACATACATGTGTCATAATAAGCCCTAAGATGGAATGAGCACATCCATCATCCAAGAAGCTTCAATGTTACATACAATGTGCTATCAAATGAAATAAAGCTATTGATTTCTTTACTTTACTCAATGACCCAAACCCTGACAACAAATTGCCATTGTAAACACTTGCTAATGTCACCCCTCCAATATTTATTGAATGGTGTGAGTCTAAACATGTGAACTTTTGATTTTCATCACCAAGCAGTTGGCCTCAATTGATTCCCCTTCAGTAAGATTTTTCTATCTTATAAATTCTAAGTTAAGAAGAAATTAAACTCCAGGAGGAAAAGCAAAACAGCCAAATTCCAATACTGCAGATTACAGACACACACACACTAACACACACACACACACCTGAATCATTTCACCATCACTTGGACACGTAAGATAAAGAGGTTTATTTGTCTCCACAAGTCTAACCTATGCTGTTTTCCTGCAGATTTAACAAAACTGGGGCATTTCCCTGTACTCATTATTAGATTTTGCAAGTCTCCTAAAGTTATGCCTCTTGTACTAATACTGTGATAAATATTTGTTACAACATAATAAAATAACCTACACATTATACTTTTTACCTTCTGTTCAGCATAATTATAATCACTTCCCTTAGGAATACAGGGAGCCTTTTGTCAATTTGATATTCCTTATTATTTTCAAATGAAGCAATAAAGAGTGTGAGATGAAGAGCTTTGACTTAAGAGCTATAAACTCACCAGTATACAGAGTCTAAAAATAGCAAGAGTAACAGCAGCAATTGAAATGTAGAGAAACACAATGTTTGTCCACATCATGTGGTTAAGGAGCATTTTAATAAAGTAAGTTGTTTATAAAAACTTATTTTATGGTTTGATGTTCAACAATGCCAATCAAAGCAGCTTTGAGGTCTTTATATGTGCCAGGCTTTTTACTGTCAACTTAATATACACTATCATATATAGACCCCAGACAACCTGTCAGGAAAAATATTGTTATTTTCTCAATCTTACAGATGAAGGAAACGAGCTTACTTTGTTGTAAAAACAATTTGTTGCAACAATGAGAAAGTGTAATTTTCTTTCAGGTTGTCCTCTATTATGTTTCTATGGATATATGTCTGGCCTTTAGAACAAGGATACCATAATTGTTAAAAAGTAGAATATTTATAGTATAGACAGTACCTAATTTATAATGGTTCAACCTACTGTTTTTGAATTTAGGATAGCATGAAAGGGGTACATATTAATACAGATTGAATTATTTATATTGATTAGTTCCCAATATTCTCTGTGTATTAGCAGAGAGCTGTAGCTTCAAATTAGCCACATGATCATGAGTGAGCAACACACACTTCACAGTTGTTAAGCTAAAATGTACTAGGTAGTTATATTAAGAGAATTTTCAGGGCTGGAGAGATGGCTTAGCAGTTAAGCGCTTGCCTGTGAAGCCTAAGGACCCTGATTCGAGGCTCAATTCCCCAGGACCCACATTAGCCAGATGCACAAGGGGGCGCATGTGTCTGGAGTTCGTTTGCAGTGGCTGGAAGCCCTGGCACGCCCATTCTCTCTCTATCTATCTCTCTCCCTCTCTCTCTGTCACTCTCAAATAAATAAATACAAATGAACAAAAAAATATAAAAAAGAGAATTTTCATCATTTGTGATAATTACAATTAGCAGTGGCTTAAAGGAACAAAGTCCTACCATAGTTCATGTACATCAGTGAGACATGAAGAGTATTATGACTGAATTTCATGGCAGAATTTTAAAATACAGAAATACAGTGCAGCATGAGTGGAACTCACTGTCCAACCATAGAAATTAATGAGTTAAGCTAGACTTCAGATCCTCTGTACTTAGAAAGAACAAGAATGTGATAACATGGACAAAAAGTTAGCACCGAACATGTTTCAATTACTTGAGCCATCTGGGACATCCAGTTGTGAACCTCAACTATCTCTGCAGTCAGAAGAAAGGAAGAAAAGCACAAACAGCATAGGACAAACAATAGACTGCTTGAGTGTATATGATCTATAATTTATAAAGATATTTCCACAACTCAAGGGAAGAAGTTGAGGGAGAGAAGTTCTTATGGACATAAAGAAAAAAACTACAAATAGGTTTTGGTGTCTTATTATGAGTGGTTCTGGTTCCAGTTACTATCACTCAAAATCAAATCACCTCGACATGTCAGTCAGAACCAACATGATCCTGTAATTTTCAAAAATTACAAACAAAAAGAAAAGGATATGAGACACTCACGGTATGTCCTCTAAGCCTTTTAAAAGATAGAATTCTCCCTTGGGCCACATTCATGGGAAGTAAAGGAAAGATTACATTGTAGACATCAAAGGAGGGAATCCTGTTCAGAAAGAATTGTCCTAACAAATAGCTGATACCATGGCAAACTGGGAACTACACTATCACCCATTAAGCTGTGAGTATTGTTTTAAACAAGTTACTTAAGGTCAGGAGTCTTGCTGACAGAATTAATACACATAGAGTATATTAAGCCTTCTAAAAGACAAAAAAATCTTACAACATATGTGAAAGAAAATGACAGGAAAACAAGAAAAAAGCCAAATAACAAAGCTAGCTGAGAATTATTCAACACAGGAAAACATGCAACATGATAATCAAAGGAAAGAAACCCAAGCTATGAAAACATTTTAGAAAAACATCTGGGATGTGAGCTATTGTTGCTTCTGTTTTGAAAATACAACCTAGTCTTCCGCCCAAGATGGCGACCGGCTAGCTGTGCTACAAATCCCGGGGAAAGAAAAGGCAAGACATAAAGAGTTCAATGGGTCTTTTAGGGGAGAGCAATCTCCAATAGATTGTCAGTGGGAGGGCGGGGGGGGGGGGTGGGGAGGGGAAACAGGTAATCATGGATCCCCTCGCAGTAGCCCACCTCTCCCCCCAAATAGCCACAATGTCTGCTGCCGCTGCCCCCACAAGCCTATTGAACCCTGTGTGCAGAAGCTTAGACTACTCCACAAACTTGCCAACCTACTGCTCTGGCCACCGCATGTTCAGCGACTCCTGGCAATAACAGGGAATCCCTGATTCCCTCAGGATCAGGTAGCCCACCCCGCCCCATATCCACAGCACAGCTGCACACAGAATGATCCCGATCCCTGCCTTTGGAAGTTTAGACTGCTCCATCCACTTGCACACTTACTGCTCCTGCTGCTGCATGTTCAGCAAGCCCAGTCCCACAGCTACTGCCACACAAGCTCAGACTGTATATCTTGCTTGTGCCAGCTTAGGTGCCATCCCCTACCTTCTGCTGCACTGGCCCTCCACCATTGTCCTGTGGTGGGGGAGCAAAGACTTCTTCCAGGTCCCAGTGTTCCCAGCCAGAGTTTGGGCTGCTTCAAAGCTTGGTACCTCAGTATCCCTACTAGCTTCAACGCAGGCAGCTTTGGTGCATTACCACTTGAAAATTCAGGCAACTTGGTGCCACTGCCAGGCAGTAGATAGGCAGCTTTGGCAAGTGAGAGCCAAAGATCAGGCTGCTTGGCAACTGCCCCAGGATGCCTCAGATTCCCATTGCACCTGAGCCCAGGCTGATCCACCCATCTACATGCCCATACACTGTCATGGGCAGACCACAGCACAAAAAAAAATAACATGAAAAATCAAATGCAAAAAAAAACCAGTTAGATCATCCAGTCCTACAATGAACACATCTAACCAAAATATAGAACAGTCATTAGGATCAGAACATCAAAAGTTCAAAAGTCCCTGTGAACAAAACATGAGGGAATTGTGGGATACACTTAAACGTCCTAATATCAGGATCATTGGAATACCAGAAGGAGAAGAAATCCAGACCAAAGGCATGGAGAACTTATTTAACAAAATAATTGAAGGAAACATCCCCAGGCTCTTAAAAAATAGGCCCATCAAGATACAAGAACCCAACAGAACTCCAAACAGACTGGACCAAAGGAGAAACTCTCCAAGATATATTGTCATTAAGACTCTAAACATTGACATCAAAGAGAAAGTCCTAAAAGGAGCTAGGGAAAAACAGCACACCACTTTCAAAGATAATGCCATCAGAATTAATTCAGACTTCTCAAAGGAAACCCTGAAAGCTAGAAGGGCCTGGAAAGAAATACTGCAAAGTCTAAGAGCCTATGGCTTCCAACCCAAACTACTCTACCCAGCAAAAGTATCCCTCATAATAGATGGTGAAAGAAAAACTTTCCAAGACAAAACTCAACTTTATAATTATATGAACACAAAACCAAACCTACAGAGAGTATATCAGGAAATTCTCCACAGAGAAGAAACAAATAATCAAACTCAAATGCCTACAAGAAGCAGATCACAACAACCAAACCTAGAGTAGGCACAAAAAACATCAAAGCCCATGAAAACACCAACACCAACACACATCTACCATCACAGTATGGCAGGGATCAAATCAAATCTCACAGTCATTACCCTAAATATTAATGGCCTTAATTCACCCATCAAGAGACACAAGCTAACAGGATGGATCAAAAAATTAGACCCCTCAATCTGTTGCCTTCAAGAAACTCACCTTACCACTAAAGATAGACACCTCCTCAGGATGAAAGGGTGGAAAACAATATTACAAGCAAATGGGAATTAGAAACAAGCAGGTATAGCTATATTAATATCGGATAAAATAGACATCAAACCAAAAATAATCAAAAAGGACAAAGAAGGCCACTTCCTATTTATCAAGGGAATGATCCAACAACAGAATATTACAATCATAAATCTGTATGCACCAAACACAAATGACACCACAGTTCATAAAACAAAACCTACTTCACAATAAAACAGAAATAACCACCAACACTATTATAGTTGGGGACTTCAATACACCAATATCAGTAATAGACAGATCATCCAAACAGAAACTGAACAGGGAAATAAGAGAGCTCAACAAAACCATAGATCACTTAGACCTAATGGACATCTACAGAACTTTCCAATCCATATCCATAGACTACACATTCTTCTTAGCAGCCCATGGAACATTCTCTAAAATAGACCTTATACTGGGTCAAAAGACTGCTTCCACATCAGAATTACCTCAGATTTCTCAGTAGAAACCCTGAAAGCCAGAATGGCCTGGAATATAACACCATAAAATATAAGATCCTATGGCTTCCAGCCCAAACTACTATACTCAGCAAAAGTGTCCTTCATAATAGATGGTAAAATAAAACTTTACACAATAAAAGTCAGCTCTACAACTGTATGAATACAAAGGCAAACCTACAGAGAATATTCAGTGAATTCTCCATACAGAAGAGTCCAACAACCAATCTCAAGAGCCTACAAGAAGTAGACTATAATAACCAAACTTAGAGAAGGCTCAAAAAACTACAAAGTCCAAGAAAACACCAAACCCCATAAAGCACCACAATATGACAGGGATTAAATCAAACCTCACAGTTATTACCCTAAATAGTAATAGCCTTCATTCACCCATCAAGAGACACAAGTTAACAGGGTGGATCAAAAAACTCAGCCCCTCTTTTCAATTCCTTCAAGAAACCCACCTCACCAAAGACAGACACTTCCTCAGCGTAAAAGGGTAGAAAATGACATTCCAAGCAAACAGAAATAATAAATAAGCAGATGTTGCTATACTAATATCAGATAAAATAGACTTCAAACCCAAACTAAGAAAAACAAACAAACAAACCACAACAACAACAACAACAACAAAAACAACAAACTAAGAAGGCCACTTATTATCAAGGGAATGATCCAATAACAGGATATCAAAATCATCAATCTATATACACCAAACACAGGTGCACCACAATTCGTAAAACAAAACCTATTTGACTGCTGCTCTGTTCACTGAAGCTGGGCACTGGCAGTGGGGGAGGGGAGGCTGCTGATGCTGCTCTAGTTCTCTTGCTGTCCACATGTTCTTCTACCTTGTGATCTGCTCCTCCGTTGTTCACTGCTGCTCTCCCTTTAAGCTTCTTGAGTTTGTGGAGAGCTCTGGTGTGAGTGGAAGCTCCCCTCACCTGGCTTTTCCTATGGCTCAAGCTGAGCCTGGTGGCTTCAAGCATATCCTGGAAGATATACTAAAAGGTTGAACTTTCAACAGGACCTTAGGGGAAGCAACTGAATTGAAAGGCTCTGGAGAGGGTGAGATGAAGCCTAATTTTAAATTTCTCTTATTTTTTTTAATTTCTTTTTCTACTTTCTTTCTTTTAATTCTTTCTTTTATCTTGGCACTGCCTATAATTCCCAGAACCAGGATACAGTTAACAACCACAATGAGCTGTTGATCAGAGAGACCCACAAGGTTTCCCAAAACAAGACAAACTTTTGTCAGAGCACTTGATTATCTACTAGAGGTTAATAGTAAGACCCTAATGCTGAAGACACCATATGCTATCAGTAGGGAACATGGATAGACCTGGCTAGAATCTGGAAGAGAGTCAGTCCTCAATTAGGCCATCTAGTGTTAGATAGTGCTACATGAGCTTTTGGGGGAAAGTGGCCAACATCTGTTGGCGCAACTAGAGAAGCTACTGAGAAGCAAACAAGATGTGATGCTCACAGAATGCAATAGTGGCACACAGCCATGGTTTGTAACCAACTGTTCTTGTATTGGCTCATAGACCCACTCAGTGGAAAGGAAACCATATCTGGAACTGACAAGTCAGAATCATATCCAGATAATGATTTTGCTTTCCAATATCAAGCTCCCACTAATCTTGGCCTACAAGAGGTCCTATAACCATTAAATTCTGTCTAAAGTAATAATGGTTATCCCATTTCACTTGTGCTCACTTCGTTCTTCATTGGAGAATCTGCTTCTCTTTTTCAGATGGGAGCATGATATGAGGAGACAAATGACCCATCATACTTCACCACAGCCCCAGGTGAAACCTCAGAGGAATTGGGGAAATGAGAAAGAGTGTTGCTTTCTTGGTGAACCTGATATCAGCACAAGGGTAAAGGAGATAGACACTGAGGACACTCAACACAAAAAAAAAACCCAGAGATCTAGAGGCTCCTAAAAGCCCATTACTGAAGTAGACTTAAAACACACCCAATATGGTTCAGGGAATTTTGCAGAGGAGGGTCCAGAAAGATTGTTAGAGCTACAAGCTGGGACATTATGCACAGAGACATTGTTCCTCATAACTGATGGCTACCTCCACAATGCATCACCTATAATCCCCATGGGATGACCTGCATCACCAATGAGGACAATCCTTTGGAAAAGGGGTAGGGATGAGAAAAAGGATGGTACTAACATGTGCTATTTAAAAACTAAGTATGTCCATAACTAATTTTTTTAAAAAGGAAAAGAAACCATGAGATGTGATTATCCCAATAACTCCTTATTCCTGACTTTAGTTATGTATTTTCTTAAATCATATATATTTAGTGCTGTGTATAACATGCATAATTGATTCCTTTGGTCCATCTTCCCTTTAATTTCTGTAGCCTCTTTTTTTTCCTTCCCTTCTTACCTTATTACCTAAATCTCAATCTCAGATAACATTTTTGTCTCTTCACAAATATCATCTTTCACAAATTTCATCCACATTTTATCTTCCATGACTTTAAATGCCATATTTAAAAAGCTGACATGAAAATCTGTATTGATAGCACTAACCTCCTAAGCCCAACTTCTAAACTTATACAGGGATTTCACTACTCAAGGGAAGAAGTTGAGGGAGAGGAGTTCTTATGGACATAAAGACAAAACTATGCATAGATTTTGTTGTCTTTTATTATGAGTTTGTCCAGTTGCTGTTACTGAAAATCAAATCACTTCAATAGTCAGAACCACCATCTTCCTGCAGTTTTCAAAACTTACATACCTAAAAAGAAAAGGAGATGAGGCACTCACTGTGTTTCCTTGAATACCTGTAAGTGAATGCCCCATTCGTATTTAACACTCAGTATATTCCCCCAATAAGGCCCTTCTGACCTGGCTCTCTTTATTAGTATCACTAATATTTAATAATTTTGAAGATATCTAACAAAGTTGTATAAGATATTTCAGGCATTTTACTACCAAGATCCCATTTAATAAGTTTCTAAGCCCTATAATTTCTGCTCCTGTACACATTCATTGAGCTATCCTCCAGTAGTCATTGCTGTTACTACCAGGATAGAAATTCCCTTCCATTTTAATACTTGAAAAAATTGTAATTGACTCTCCATGATTTCCCACGAGTAGACTCTCCATACTGACCTTTCTTACATATTGTAATTAGTTTAAACATTTAGAAATACTAGGCATTGGATGGCATTGACTCTTAGTATTGTCAAAGACTCTTCTTTTTTCATTTTTATTTATGTATTAGAGAAAGAGGAAGGAAGGGGAGGGAGAAAAGGGGTATGCCAGGGCCATCTGCCACTGCAAGTAAACTCCAGACACATGAGTCACTTTGTGCATGTGGATTTACTTGGGTACTGGGGAATTGAATCTGGGCTGTCAGGCTTTGAAAATAAGTGCCTTTAATCACTGAGCCATCTCTGTAACCACTGAGCAATCTCTCCAACACGTCAATGGTTTATCTTTAAAGCAGACTCTTTACTATAACCATAATCCCTTGCTACATCTTAACTTTTAATTCATTCATGCTATCTATGTCCTACAAATAGTAATTTTACATTGCCCAACTTTATTCTAAATTCTCAAAACACTATGCTTGCCTTTAAATCATTTCTTTCACATTTTGTAATATCAATACTTCTGCTTCCTACCACTTACTCTGTGACTCTTTCCTTTGAAGAAATATTTTGAACTGAATCATGATTCATTTATGGGCTTCAGGAAATAATTAAGGGTCAATTCTATGATATTATTCTAGAACTAGGCATCATTCTAGACTTGGGAATAAGCCTTATGGAAGAGGCAAGGTTTTGCTTTCTTGGACCTGACATTCTAATTTAAAATGGACAAGAGTAAGATATAGACCACAGACAAATAAATGAACAACATGATTCTAATAATAAAAACTATAATGGAGAGAACAGACTAATATGAGGCTCAATAAGGTTGATTTTGAGAATACTTTAAGTTGAGAGAGAAGGATGGTAGTACAGAAGACATTTGTATTAAAGTGACTTTTTTTACAGAGACAAGAAGTTAGCCAATCTAAGACCATGGTACAAATGACCCTACCCAGAGAAAACAACAAATGCAATGACCCTTACTCTACTTTCACTCTGTTTTATAAAGCTGTCATAACAAAGTACACACACTGGATGCCTTAAATAACTTAAATTTAGTTGTTTATCTATCTTCAATTCTGGAGGCTAGGAGTCCAAAACCAAAGTATGAACAAGGGTAGCATCACCTGAGGTCTTTCTCTTTGGCTTACAGAATGCTATCTTCTCCTTGTTGCCATGCCCTTGCTTCAGTGTGTGTCCATGCCCCAGTGGCCTTGTATTAGAAGTCTTATTAGACTTACTGAACTAATTGCCTCATGTTAAGTTAATACCTGTTTTAAGACCCTCATCTCCAAATGTAGTCACATTCAAGATACGAGAAGTGCAACCTATAAACTTGAGACAGGACACAATTTAGTTCATAGCAGCATTGTGCATTGACTTATAGGTTATAGTAAGGGGTGTGGCTTATATTATAAATGTGTAAAAACCAAATGTTCTGGTTTACATGCTATAAGGAAGTCCTTAGGTCCTCTTTAGGAGATATATTTCAGAAAGGCAAAAATCAAAGTGTGAAATCTAGTCCAGCATCTAGAACCAACACAGGCTCATTAGTCTCAGTCCTTACTTTTGAAACAATATTTAATTAGAGAGAATGTGAGCAACAGGAACTCTTGGAACTGCAAAAAAAAAAAAAAAAATCCTCCAGACACATGTGCCACCATGTACATCTGACTTCACATGGATTCTAGAGATTTGAACCTGGGCTAGAAGCTTTGCAAATCCTTAACAGCACCTCAGCTCTTACTTTTGCAATGCAAATAGTTACCAATTTATGCTCCTTCAATGCAGGTCTTGAAAGGATTTAAAATTGGTCCAAAATCATATATGCTCATAGAAACTTTACTTTAAATCTTGTATTTTTGACTTCTCCTGAGCTATCAATATGCATTAAAATATGATCTTACAATATTGGCCCAGAGCATTAAGCCACCACTCCCAAAGTCACATTGTTATGACCATAATAACCAACACTCCATAGTGTGCTAAGTTACTATACTAGTCTTTTCCATTTCTATGTTGAAATACCTGAGGCAGGCTAACTGTATAAAGAAAAGGAGTTTCTTTTGCTCACAGTTCAAGATATTCAAATATAGGGCAACTGCATTAGCCAGTCTCTGTAAAAGCCTACTTGTCTCCATCACTTCATGTTGATAGAGCATGAGTGAGGAAGAGATCACGTCTCAAAATGGGAAGCAATTGAGACTGGGAAGCCCACAGTCCCTTCTGAGGATATATCTGCAATTAATCTAAACATTTCCATACTGCCTTATCTACAACCATCCTGGGGACCAGCCTGCCAATACTTGAACTGTGGGATGCAAACCAAACCCAGATGACAGCATTTGCTATGATGTTTCATGGATTGAGTATACAAAAGACATTAACTTTATGGTATTTCCAACTTCAACAGATTTATTGTGATATGACCCAATTTTAAGTGAAGGAGTCGCTGAATAATGATGGAACTCTGATGAAAACATCATGATGTATACCAAGGAAAATTTTTATGAGATTTTTTTTCTTAACAATTTTCAAAAGAATTACTACTTAATCACATGTATAAAACCAAATTCCAAGTTTCTGTAAACAGTTGGTACTTTACTAAGCATATGATTTCATATTTCTTTGCATAACACATTTCTACATCTTTAAAAAGAGAAATTTATACTAAATGAGCCAAAAAGTTCATTCTAGTCCTAAATATAAATTTGAATCAGTTAGAAAGAAGATAATTCTTAAAATGCCAAGCCCAGAGTTATTTGAGAGATAATCTATGAATATTTTAATCAATTCCACATCAAATTCAGAAGATTTCAGACCAAAAGGTTCAGAGATAACCTTAAATTAAAATGAATACCTTTCAGGAAGCCTCTAAACATCATTATAAACCATTGTTTCAGTCTCACAGAAAGGAGTCCTTTTACAGCTACAGAATCAGAAATAGTCCCATCAGACTCATCTTTCAACCTATCAAAGGCTGTGCCTGGTTTTAGCCTTATTTCTTGTCCAGAACATTAAAATCATATTCACAATCACCAGTTTGATAGTCATGACTTGTCACTTATCTTTTAAAACATGCTCAGAAAGACAAATTGCTGTCTTCCTCCTAGCATGTTTCCCATGGATGGAGCTGCATCCTGAGAGAGCTGCCCATGTCCAGAAGACTTAACTTACCCTGACCCTTCCATAGCATCTCTACTTCTCATTTCACCAACCAGCCAAACTGAAAATTTAGGAAAGATTAATCACACAAAATCTACGCTGGTTAAACCTGAAGAATGCATGTCACTAATTCCATCCATCCCCCACCCCCTCAAAATCCTCATACCCTTTGATACCTATAAGCTAAATAAAAAAAAAAAGTTATCAAGCCCTCTCTTCCCCATATTCATCAGCCAGTTCCCAAAGCCAGCATATAGAAACATTAATCATACTGTCACAAGGCTGCTTCCTGGAGTGATAGCTTATCTCACATACTTATCCCACTTCTAGGAAAAACATTGGCTGATTCAATAACTCTTTCCTCAAGAAAAAATACTATTTCTCATTTAGCCCTCTGTTCCATACTCACTTATCTTGTTATTAGATATAGTAATAATAGAAAGTTTTAGTTAATATGAGGTTTTGTCTCTTGTTGATTAAGTTGTCTAAACTGTAGTTCCTTGTTATTTTTGGGCAACATCAGCAATGCTGCCTGGAGGACCACAGCCCAGGAAATACTCCTTCTATGTGCAGAGCCTCATTCCTAATTAGAATTCTTGCCCTGTCTCTTTTAGTCTACTCAAGTTGCAATCCTTAGCAGATGAACTTCTTAGGTACAATGTCAAGTTCTCAGCATGGTATTTACTGTTCTCTAAGCTCTAACAGTTTAAAACTTTTAAAAGTATTTTATTAGCACATATTAATTATGTACAATAATGGGTTTAAATATGATAACTTTATACATGTACAGAATGTACTTTGATCATATTTACCCCCATTATCCTTCTGTTTCTCTCCCACTTTCTCTTCCCCTTCTACTTTCTATTCTTGTTTATTTTTTTGTTTGCTGTTTTTTTAGGCATGGGTAAAGAATTACTTAACGAAGCACAAGGAACTTACTTGTAGCTACGTCACTGAAGAAAATGTCATTCCTTCAGCAACTGTTAAGTACCTATAAATCCTCAGTGAGGAGCGGGACCTTGTGAGGTCTCCTGCATCCATGTCATAATGCAAAGAGGTTCAAATGTGTATAGGTCTTGTGCATATAAAAGCAGCTGCCAAGTGTCTAAGCATATAGTGATCAGGTTATGCCCAGAGAACAGCATTCCACAATGCTGCACCTATTTCTCTGGCTCTTATAAAATTTCTGCTCTCTCTTCTGTGATTTTCCCTGAGCCTAAAGGGGGTAATATAGATTGTTCCATTTAGGTCTGAGCATTCAATACTCACTTATTCTCAGCACTTTAACCAGTTATGAGTCTCTGTAGCAATTGCAGCCCTCTACAAAAGTAAGCTTCTCTAACCAAATGTATGGGCATAAGTATAAATATTTAGAAGTCAATTTGATGAGCACATCATGTCCATTCAACAAAACAACAGCAATAGCTTTCCCATTAGGGACTATAACCTCCCTAGCCAAGGGCTATAGACCAGGTTTATAGTACCTGACAAGAATCCCTTCCTGTGGGGAATCTGAAAGTAGTTGCTTACCTCTATCATAATCATGGCACTATTGCACAAGCTAGTTAATATACCTGGTCAATATAGTAGCACATGGGGTCGAGGGACAAGTGATGAAAATTCGTTCCCAGCAGCCTTCCAATACTGGGAATGCTAACCATCAGGAAGAAAGCTTCCAGCTTTTGTTTGCTCCATGTCCCACAACCAGAGCATTCAGTGCTTTCAGCAATAGGGACCTACCACGTAGTTGTGGTGGCAGTCACAGCAGTACCAGCAGGTTGCACAGTTTTGAGGGCTGTAGGGGCCTTCTTGGGCAATGACTCATATGATGGTAGTTCACACCTGGCACTGAGAATTTCATTTGACAACGTATATCCGAACCCTAATCTTAATTTATAAAACATTAAAAATATCTCTCAATGTAAGGAGCTAATGAAATAAATTGAGAAGAAGAAAACCTTCAGCTAAAGCATGCAACGGTGTTCCCATCCTATACCTCCCAGCTGTTTTAATCCTTCTCTTTACCAGATATTCACTCACAATACTATGACACTTACATACAGAAGGACAGGTTTCCTCATATCTCATATACATATAAGTTAGGATATGATACTTTTACCCTTGCGTTTCCCAATTTCTGTTACTATAGACATTTTAAAAATCATTTGTTCTTGAAAAACTTAATCATATGATAATAATTTTCCTCCTATTTGTTCCTACTACATGTCTTCCATCTTTACCAAATCTCTCTGTGAGTAGGTGTGAATGTAGGTATAATAATCCCATGTCCTTTTTTTTTCTAAGGTAGGGTCTCACTCTAGCCCAGCCTGACCTAAATTCACTATGTATTCTCAGGCTGGTCTCATACTTACAGTGATCCTCCTACCTCTGCCTCCCGAGTACTGGCATTAAAGGCATATGCCACCAAAGCTGATAATTCCTTTGTTCTTTGAAGATTGGTGTCTAGAAAACTCAAGAGTCATAAATTGTAGCCATGAAAAAGCAACTAGTAGGCTGGGAAGATGGCTTAGCGAATTAAGGTATTTGCCTGCAAAGCCAAAGGACCTTGGTTCGATTCCCCAGGACCTAAGTAAGACAGATGCACAAGGTAGCAAATGCATTTGGAGTTCATTTGCAGTAGCCAGAGGCCCTGGCATGCCCATCCCCCCCCCCGTGTGTGTGTGTGTGTGTGTGTGTGTGTGTGTGTGTGTGTGTGTGTGTCCCTCTTTCTCTCTCTCTCTCTCTTGCTCTCTGAAATAAATAAATAAATAAATAAATAAATAAATAAATAAATAAATAAATATTCTTTTTAAAAAAAGCAACTAGCTAATTCAAGGGAAGGAAAGAGATATCAAATTTATTAGTTGTTTAGCACAATGAAATAAAGACAGGAATATGATGAAGATAAGCAAATTTATCATATACCAAAAACTAAGATCTGTGGTTCATCACATTATCTTATTTAATCCTCAAGCTATTCTGTAACCTCAAGATTTCTTCATTCCCATTATACAAGTCAGAAAAATAAGACTGAACAGGCCCAGGGAAATTGTCCAAGTTCACCAAACTAATAAAGTGCATAGAAGAATAATTAAACTAACTTTGTGCACCAATTTTGTGCCTCAAAGTAGCACTTATCAAATAATGAGGAACATATGTTAATATTTTAGAACCCAGGCAAAATTTTCTGCCTGCATTTTCTTGTCTTCTATCAGCTTGCTAGTATTAGTACATGGTCCTTAATAAGCTCCTGTCTGAGAGAACAAAAATTAACTAAAGCCAGCCTCCTCCATACAACAAGAAAGCTGTCTAATATAGAACATCAGGAGATAAGAAGAGTAATTAGTAAGTTCTTTCCTCAATATAAGCTTGCCAAATATATGAATGAGTGAACTGAATGAAACTGATTAGGATTCTCTGACATAATTAAATGGCATAATGAAAGACATGCTTCAAGTCAAAGAAATACATTATCATTGTCCATCTATACTTCATGGCATAGATACTCTTCTTCCCAAATTTGATAAGAAAGGTTTTCACTGACAGGATTCTGACTCTCCAACACTCCTAATATGTAAGAGTCTCACCCCCTCATGCTTTGTGAACTCTCCAAACAGAGAACAGAGAATATCCTATAAGCCATAGGGAGATACTGGTTATTACAGGCCAATGTAAAGTGATGAACACTGGTTCCACATGATCTCACTTGCATTTTAGAAAGACCTGCCAGACTATAGTAAGGGTAAGAGCAGGAAATGTAGATTGATAGCAGGACAACCATATATGACCTTGTGTTCCCCCAGAAATGAAACTAGATACCAGGACTTTGGGATAGACAGTTTCCTGGGAAATAGGGTTATGGGAATTGGAAAAAAGTGAAACAAAGAAAGAGAAAAAATGAATCTAAGTATGCCCAGTGCCCCTGGATGTGTAGCTGCTGGATGTGCTCTAAGGTATTGGGAAGCTACTATAGAAAGAACTTAATTCCTTTTCACTTCCAGGTCTCAGCACCATTGACTAACTGTTGAAAGAATTTCAAACAATAGGAGGGGAGTCCAAGGACAGAAAACAAAAGGCAGGTGGTCAGTGCAGATTAGGAGCTATCAGGCTGCATGCAGCTAGTTGATTTAGCAATGAAAGGAGGAGATGATTGGGCAGACAGGATGAAAGAGGAAGATTTAAAAAATGGTCTAGGGCTGGAGAGATGGCTTAGCAGTTGAGTTGCTTTTCTGCAAAGCCTAGGAACTCATATTTGAATGGCCAGTTCCCACACAGCCAGATACACAGTGATGCAAGCATGCACTTCTTTTAACAAACAAAAAGCCTGAAGCAGGATCCCATATCAGTAAAATAGATGTGTGTAAGTCACTGGAAAGGGTTCTTTATAGACACTTCAGGTGATAAAGCTAAATTAGTAACATAATAACTAAACATAATTCCAGTGAGAACAGAGTATGGACTTTTCTAGAGAATCAATGGTCAATTTCCAAGAGGTATGAGATAGAGGACCCAGTGTGAATCTATGCCAAAGGCAAGCTGTGTTTCACAAAAGGCAACCATTGGTGCCCAAATTCATGGTTCCCAACATGACCATCATTCTATTCATGAGGCTATTGTCCAAGTAATGGGATGACAGAAAAAATTCTGGCTGACATTCATAGAATGAGTCATCCTATTACCCTAGCCATCTGGTTCTTGAATAGTTCCTCTATCATTGATATTCTCTAGTGAACAGTACATGGGGCACGAATATTTATGTGCTGTGTGTCCATGCACATGGTCCCTCTACCTATGTCTGCTCCAAACCTACTTATCTTTGATCTTCTGGTGTAATTATTTTAAGAAGTCTGATAAAGCAGTTAGAGAAGTTGCTTATGTCCCAGCATCTGTGATAGTCACATCTCCAGCCACTTGTACCTCCATATAAGGACAAAAAACAAGTGAACTATTTACAGGTTAGCTCTCTGGAAGTATTTCCCTTCATACTGGTCTTCACATCATTTTTGTATGTTGCACACATTATAGCAGTACCCTACCAACACACTAAACTAAGCAATCTGTGATCTAGATCTGATCATTTTTACCTCTATTAGTTGGTCACAGGAATTATTACCCTAAATGAGTCTAGATGACTATTGCAAAAAGGGAATTGGCCAAACAAAGTTAAGTGACATGTGGTCTAAACTGCATATCATACAACTTTCTATGCCTTCTGAGCAAGCTCACATTCATTCCTGGTAGTACCACTTGCACTGAATAAAGTGCTACTGAGCCACCTGGCCAGTCTACTAGGACATATCAGGATGTCAAAGGCTGTCTTTTAAATATCAAGTAGTTGTTTTTTGCAGCAGGAGTATTGTCTTGTACCAGAATGTTTGGAGACTATATTTAAAATTAAAACTCATCGCATAGCATCCTTGTCCCTCTTGAGCACATCTAGTGCAGTCAGTTTTACTAATCCAGTCGTTCTGGATTAATCAGTTAATCTTTTTTTTTTTTAATTTTTATTAACATTTTCCATGATTATAAAATATATCCCATGGTAATTCCCTCCCTCCCCACCCCTACACTTTCCCATTTGAAATTCCATTCTCAATCATATTACCTCCCCATTACAATCATTGTAATTACATATATACAATATCAACCTATTAAGTATCCTCCTCCCTTCCTTTCTCCACCCTTTATGTCTCCTTTTCAACTTACTGGCCTCTGCTACAAAGTATTTTCATTCTCACACAGAAGCCCAGTCATCTGTAGCTAGGATCCCCATATGAGGGAGAACATGTGGCGCTTGGCTTTCTGGGCCTGGGTTACCTGACTTAGTATAATACTTTCCAGGTCCATCCATTTTTCTGCAAATTTCATAACTTCATTTTTCTTTACCGCTGAGTAGAACTCCATTGTATAAATGTACCACATCTTCATTATCCACTCATCTGTTGAGGGACATCTAGGCTGGTTCCATTTCCCAGCTATTATAAATTGAGCAGCAATAAACATGGTTGAGCATGTACTTCTAAGGAAATGAGATGAGTCCTTTGGATATATGCCTAGGAGTGCTATAGCTGGGTCATATGGTAGATCAATCTCTAGCTGCTTTAGGAACCTCCACACTGTTTTCCACAATGGCTGGACCAGATTGCATTCCCACCAGCAGTGCAGAAGGGTTCCTTTTTTTCCACATCCCCGCCAACATTTATGATCATTTGTTTTCATGATGGTGGCCAATCTGACAGGAGTGAGATGGAATCTCAATGTAGTTTTAATCTGCATTTCCCTGATTACTAGTGACGTAGAACATTTTTTTAGGTGCTTATATGCCATTCGTATTTCTTCCTTTGAGAACTCTCTATTTAGCTCCTTAGCCCATTTTTTGATTGGCTTGTTTCATTCCTTATTAGTTAACTTTTTGAGTTCTTTGTATATCCTAGATATTAATCCTCTATCAGATATATAGCTGGCGAAGATTTTTTCCCATTCTTTAGGTTGCCTCTTTGCTTTTTTTACTGTGTCCTTTGTGGTGCAAAATCTTTGTAATTTCATTAGGTCCCAGTGGTTAATCTGTGGTTTTATTGCCTGAGCAATTGGGGTTGTATTCAGAAAGTCTTTGCCAAGACCAATATGTTGAAGGGTTTCCCCTACTTTTTCCTCTAGCAGTTTCAAAGTTTCCGGTCTGATGTTAAGGTCTTTAATCCATTTGGACTTAATTCTTGTGCATGGCGAGAGAGAAGAATCTATTTTCATCCTTCTGCAGATATTTATCCAGTTTTCAAAACACCATTTGCTGAAGAGGCTGTCTCTTCTCCAATGAGTATTTTTGGCATTTTTATCGAATATCAGGTGGCTATAGCTACTTGGGCTTACATCTGGGTCCTCTATTCTGTTCCACTGATCTACATGTCTGTTTTTGTGCCAGTACCATGCTGTTTTTGTTACTATGGCTCTGTAGTATAGGTTAAAATCAGGTATGGTGATACCACCAGCCTCTTTTTTGTTGCTCAGTATTATTTTAGATATTCGAGGTTTTTTATGATTCCAAATGAATTTTTGGATTGTTTTTTCTATTTCCATGAAGAAAGCCTTAGGAATTTTGATAGGGATTGCATTAAATGTGTAGATTGCTTTAGGTAAGATTGCCATTTTCATGATATTCATTCTTCCAAGCCAGGAACAAGGGATGTTTCTCCACTTTCTAGTGTCTTCTGCAATTTCTCGCTTGAGTGTCTTAAAGTTCTCATTGTATAGATTCTTTACTTCCTTAGTTAGGTTTATTCCAAGGTATTTTATTTTTTTTGATGCAATTGTGAATGGGAGTGATTCTCTGATTTCATCCTCTGTGTGTTTGTTGTTAGCATATACGAAGGCTACTGATTTCTGTGTATTTATTTTGTATCCTGCTACATTGCTGTAGGTTTTGATCAGCTCTAACAGCTTGCTAGTAGAGTCTTTAGGGTCCTTTATGTATAGAATCATGTCATCTGCAAATAATGATAACTTGATTTCTTCCTTTCCAATTTGTATCCCTTTTATGTGTGTCCCTTGCCTTATTGCTATGGCTAAGACTTCCAAAACTATATTAAATAGAAGTGGGGACAGTGGACACCCTTGTCTTGTTCCTGATTTTAGTGGAAAAGCTTCCAGTTTTTCCCCATTTAGTAATATGTTGGCTGTAGGCTTGTCATAAATAGCCTTTATTATATTGAGATATGTTCCTTCTATTCCCAGTCTCTGTAGGACGTTTATCATGAAGGGATGTTGGATTTTGTCAAATGCTTTCTCTGCATCTAATGAGATGATCATGTGATTTTTGTCCTTCAACCCATTTATGTAATGTATTACATTTATAGATTTGCGTATGTTGAACCATCCCTGCATCTCTGGGATAAAGCCTGCTTGGTCCGGGTGAATGATCTTTTTGATATACTCTTGTATTCTGTTTGCCAATATTTTGTTGAGAATTTTTGCATCTATGTTCATGAGGGAGATTGGTCTGTAATTTTCTTTTTTTGTTCTATCTTTGCCTGGTTTTGGTATCAGGGTGATGCTGGCCTCATAGAAGGAGTTTGGTAGAATTCCTTCTTTTTCTATTTCCTGGAAAAGCTTGAGAAGCAATGGTGTTAGCTCTTCCTTAAAAGTCTGGTAAAATTCAGCAGTGAATCCATCCGGGCCTGGGCTTTTTTTAGTTGGGAGATTATTGATAACTGCTCGGATCTCCATGTTTGTTATAGGTCTATTTAAGTGATTAATCTCATTTTGATTTAATTTAGGTAGGTCATATAGATCAAGGAAATCATCCATTTCTTTCAGATTTTCATACTTTGTGGAGTATATGCTTTTATAGTATGTCCCTATAATTTTTTGAATTTCTCTGGAATCTGTTGTGATGTTACCTTGTTCATCTCTGATTTTATTAATTTGTGTCTCTTCTCTCTTTCTTTTGGTCAGATTTGCTAAGGGTTTATCAATCTTGTTTATCCTTTCAAAGAACCAACTCTTTGTTTCATTAATTCCTTGGATTGTTCTTTTTGTTTCTATTTCATTAATTTCTGCCCTAATCTTTATTATTTCTTCCCGTCTACTACTTTTTGGTTTGCCTTGTTCTTCTTTTTCCAAGGCTTTAAGGCGAAGCATTAGGTCGTTTACTTGCGACCTTTCTAATTTCTTAATATAGGCACTTAAGGCTATAAATTTACCTCTTAGAACTGCCTTCATTGTGTCCCAGAGATTTTGGTATGTTGTGTTCTCATTATCATTTGACTCTATAAATTTTTTGATTTCCTTTTTGATTTCTTCATTGACCCACTCATCATTTAGTAGTGTATTGTTTAGTTTCCATGATTTTGTGTATGCTCTATAGCCTTTCTTGCTACTGATTTGTAGTTTAATTCCATTGTGGTCAGATAGAATGCAAGGAATTATTTCAATTTTCCTGAATTTGTTAAGATTTGCTTTGTGTCCTAATATATGGTCTATTTTAGAGAATGTTCCATGTGCTGCTGAAAAGAATGTATATTCTGCAGCCTTTGGATGAAATGTCCTGTATATATCTGTTAGGTCCATTCCTTCTATGACCTCATTTAGTCCAGATGCCTCTCTGTTTATTCTTTCCCTGGATGACCTGTCAATTGATGAGAGTGGGGTGTTAAAGTCACCCACCACCACCGTGTTTGGTGTTATTTGTGACCTTAGTTCTAATAGTGTTTGTTTGACGAATTTGGGAGCCCCCATGTTAGGTGCATATATGTTTAGGATTGTAATGTCCTCCTGTTGTAGTGTGCCCTTAATCAATATAAAGTGACCTTCCTTATCTTTTTTGACTAACTTCGGACTAAAGTCCACCCTGTCTGATATTAGGATAGCAACCCCTGCTTGTTTTCTAGGCCCATTTGCTTGAAACACCGTCTTCCAACCTTTCACCCTAAGATAATGTCTATCCTTTGTAGAAAGGTGAGTTTCTTGGAGACAACAAATTGTAGGATCCTGCTTTTTAACCCAGTCTGCAAATCTATGTCTTTTCGTTGGGGCATTGAGACCGTTGATATTAAGAGATATTATTGAAAGGTGTGTATTTATGTTTGCCATTTGTGTGTGTGTGTGTGTGTGTGTGTGCTACTTGTTCTACCTGTGCTCTCTTCTGTTAACTGGTATTTGAGTATGGCTGGTTTTTTCTAGGTTCCTTATATGTGTGCTTTTCCTTTTGTTCAGCATGGAGGATTCTATCAAGTATTTTCTGTAGAGCTGGTTTTGTCTTCAGATATTCTTTTAACCTGCTTTTGTCATGGAATGTCTTTATTTCTCCATCTATTTGGATGGATAACTTTGCAGGATAAAGTAACCTTGGTTGACAGTTGTTATCTTTCAGAACTTGGAATATATCACTCCAGGCCCTTCTGGCTTTAAAAGTTTGTGTTGAATAATCTGCTGTAATCCTGATGGGCTTGCTTTTGTAGGTAACTTGATTTTTCTCTCTAACTGCTTTCAATATTTTTTCTTTGGTTTGTGTGTTTGGAAGTTTGAGTATAATGTGGCGAGGAGAGTTTCTTTCTGGGTTTTGTCTGGCTGGGGTTCTAAAGGCTTCCTGTATCTGTATTGGCACCTCTTTCCCAATTTGGGGAAAATTTTCTCTATGATTTTGTTGAAGATGCCTACTATGCCTCTGGAGTGGAGTTCTTCTCCTTCTACTATGCCCTGAATTCTTATATTGGATCTTTTCATAGTGTCCCGAATATCTTGAAATTCCCACTCATACTTTTCTATAAGTTTGTCTTTCTCTTTGTTGGACTGCATTAGGTCTGCCACCTGATCTTCTAGCTTAGATATTCTGTCCTCTCCCTCATCCATCCTACTGGTGAGATTTTCTACAGAGTTTTTTATTTCATTAACTGTGTTCTTCATTGCTAGTAATTCTGACTGGTTTTTCTTTATTATTTCTATTTCTCTATTTATGTCTTGTATTGCCTTCTTTATTTCATTAAATTGGTGTCCTGCCTCTTCTTTGATTCCTTTGATTTCCTCTTTGATTTCCTCTTTGATTTCTTCTTTGATTGTTTTCATGTGTTCTTTGACCTCTTTGAACATATTTATAATTATTCTTTTGAACTCTTTCTCAGGCATTTCCTCTAACTCTTTCTCACTGGAGGACATTTCTGATGCATTAATACTTTTAGGTGGATTTATATCGTCTTGCTTTTTAGTGTTTCTTGTGTTATAATGTATATATTTTTGCATCTTGGATTAAGTTAATGCTTGGATTTTCTAGCTAGCTGTGTATTCTTAGCTGTATCAATTGATTTGATGTAATATATTTTCAGGGTAGGACCTTAAGGTATTAGGTGTGGCTCTTAAGACTCTCAGAGTATCTACAAAGATGTTCTTAGGGGTTGAGTTTCCCTGCTATAGGAGTATTCAAGCAGGCTGAGTGGAATAATATACTGGTAGATTCTAAAATTTAACTAAACACTGTACCCATTCCATCAAAAACAGCCCCGAGTATGTATGCAAGAGTAGTTATTATAATGACCAGATCCTCTATCAACAAAGAGGTTTAGATTTCTGGTCTGTTGAGGTATCCAAGTCAGCTTGTGACCAAGTGAGACCCTTCCCTGGTGCAATCCCAGTTACCTTGGGTGATTGTGGTCTCAGTCAAGTTGCTGCCTGGGTCGTCGGGCTGCTGTTCTGATTTCTGGAGCTTGGCACTTGCTTTTCCTACGAGGCAAACTGAGCCGCTGCTGCCGCCTCTGCAGCTGTTGTAGCTGCCACCCCCGGAGCCACCACCGCTGCTGAAGCTGCCGTTGCCGTGTCCACCGCTGCTGCTCACCCCGAAGCCGCTGCTGCGGGATCTGCCACCGCTGCCGCTCCTGGGTCCACTGCTGCTGGGGCCACTGGTACCGGTGCTGGAGCCGCTGAAGTTGCTGCCGAATTCTGCTCCTGCTTGGGTCCCGCCGTCAGCCCAAGTTGGCGTGGCCGGGTCCCGGGCCGCTGCTGTGTTCGCTGGAGCTGGGTTCAGGCGGCGGGGGAGGGGAGGGAGCTGCGGCTGCTCTGGTTGTATCGCTTCTCCACGTGTGCTTTTACCTCGCGGTCTGCTCCTCCCTCCGTTGCTCGCTGCCGCTCTCCCCTCACGTTTCCCGAGTTGCGGAGAGCGCGGTGTGAGGGGAAAATCCCGCACCTGGCTTGTCCTGCGGCTCGAGCCGAGAGTCCGGCGGTTTTCTGCCGCTCCGCGGTTGCGGCGGGTGGCCGAGCCGCCCCGGAGCCGCTGTTCCCGCCTGTGCAGGCTCTGGATGCTCTATAACTCTTCCACTTCTCCGCTGCCGCCTCAACTTCCTATACACCCCACTTTTTAGTAAAAGTGTGTATTTTGCTGAGTTTTTTTTGGTCTTTTCCCCCCCAGGCTGCTTTGGCGTGGTACCTACGCCGCCATCTTAACCGGAAGTAATCAGTTAATCTTTTAAGTTAAATCAGTCTAGGCAGTTTGCATCATTACCTAGATTTACAGAAGAACCTCCTGGCTCTGGGACACATTCAAAACTTGAAGCATTCTTAGTTATCTAATCAAAAAGTAAAAATATGAATGAATAGTTCTTACTAATGCACATATAGTATTCTTCTACTTCCTGCATGCTAAGTTCAATTTCTAATATATTATTAATGTAACTAAGTAACTGAGCTCCCTCAGGATTATAGTATGATTATAGTATGATTATAGTATGATTATAGTATGATGGAATTTGAAGGGCAAGATAGTGAATGTGTAAGACTATCCTTTCTGTGTCATAAAGGACATTTGGTCTTCTTATTTATGAGACTGAGAAAGGTGTGTTCCTCAGTGTTAACTTGTCACTGTGAAGATACATTGGGTACAAAAGTTGGTATTGGGACTACTAATATTTACAATCATTGCCATTGGCCATGGATACTTAGTTCTTGCAAAGACCAAAAAAATAAATTTAGAAAGGACAAATAGAGGAACGTCAGAGGGATTATGAAAAGTGTGACTTAGAACAGTCTACTGAAGTCAGGAGGCAGTCATCATGTATTCTTCAACATTTATCCAGAGTGGTCCCAAGTCATATAGAAGGCATGAACCATCTTGCACTTCCATGCACCCAACAGCAGTGTCAGAGAAAATCCAAGGTAGGTGTGTAGAACACCTGAGATGGCTGTATGCTTGCAAGTAGGGGCACAGCAATGGGTGAACCACAAAACCAGCTTAAGAAAGTGTGAGATAGTGCCTATAAAACTATTTTCCATAACTTATTATTAATAATAATACACTATTCTTACTGCATTGTAGCACGGTTTATTCCGAAGGTGAAATTAAGGCCTAATTTTAATTTTCAGAGATACCTAAGAATGGAATTCCTGAACTAAATTAATGGTAGGAAGATAAAATGAAAAGAGGATTTTTGCATTCTTATGCATCATGGATGAGAATATAAAATGGTGCAGCTAATATCGAAGATAGTTTGACAGTTCCTCAGTGAATCAAACATAAAAGTGCCCTAGGACCTAAGACTTCTGTACCTAGGTATATACACAGAATTAAAGGTAAGTTTTCCTTCTAGAGGTAAATTGTGATTGAAGCAGACTTCAATAGATTGGTTTAGTTATAGGCATGTGACTCCTTTCTGACCAATGAGCTGTGTGCAGAGGTTACCCACCATCATATACAGGGAAGATGTCCTTGATCTTTAATAAAACCAAGTCCTGGGAGGAAAAATATCACCTCCTTTACAACCTCTGACATTATGTGAAGGAAGATGACTGGATATCCTTCCTGATCCATCTGGTGACCAAAAGGGGATTCACCAATACAACCAGGCAAAGGGATTAGAAACATAGTCAGGGGGCTTGAGAGATGGCTTAGTGGTTAAGGCATTTGCCTGCAAAGCCAAAAAGCCCAGTTTTGATTCCCCAGGACCCATGTAAGCCAGATGCACAATATGGCACATCAATCTGGAGTTTGTTTGCAGTGGCTACAGGCCCTGGTACACCCATTGTATCCCTCTCTCTCTCTATCTGCATCTCTCTCTCTCACTCAAAATCAATCTCTCTCTCTCTCTCTCTCTCTCTCTCTCTCTCTCTCTCTCTCTCTCTCTCTAATAAATAAATGAAAACAATAATAAAAAGGAAACATAGAATGTGTGTGTGACTTCTATGATGCCAGTAGGTGCCTGAAGTCTTCAAACCATAGACTTCCCATCTCTAACTTATTCCTCTGTGGGGAAATAAATGTACTTTATTGTTCTAGGCAGTTTTTTTTTTTTTAATTTTAAAATGCAATGTGAGCTTAGATTTATTTCAGTGGTATATCTAGTATGTATGAGACTCTAGATTTAATCCATAGCAGCACAATGTTCTAGACACTTTTAACTAGATTTTCTAGTCATTTCAGCCAAACCACCTCACTATTATAAAGTGAAAATCCTTTTTCTGAATTTCCAAAGCTCCTGGATATGTCTGTTCTGTTTTCTGACACCAACAACAACCCTGCAAAAGGGGGAGGGGTCTCCTTAGGATGGTGGTTCTCCAGTTAGGCTTTCCCCTGTAGCAAGACCTCACACCTGATGCACCATTCCACCACATGCCATCTCCTAACACTTCTTTCCAGAATGGTTTATTTATACTATTTATTTATTTTGTTTAGTTTTGCTTTTCGAGGTAGTATCTCACTCTATCTCAAGCTGACCTGGAATTCATTATGTAATCTTAGCCTGGCTTTGAACTCACAGCAATCTTCCTTCATTTGCTTCCTGAGTGCTGGGATTAAAGGTGTGAGTCACTACACCTGGCAGAGAAAGAGAAAGAATGAGAATACCAGGGCCTCTAGCCACTGCAAATGAACTCCAGGTACATGTGCATCTGGCTTTACATAGGTACTGTGGAATTGAACTTGGGTCATCATATTTTGCAGGTGAGCATCTTAACCACTGAGCAATCTCTCCAGCCTCCAGAATGCCTCTTATTTTTAATATGGGATTTTTGTCTTGGCCAACTCTTGCTTATGCCATTAGGAGTTCACATACCTCACAGTCTATAGGACTCCTATTGCTCTTCACCTGTCTCAGTAGAATAGGAGCAGCTTGGAAATAATCTACATATCAGTGAATGAAAGAAATTCTCAATCTCAATCTTATAGATACTAATATCTATTTTCCACCAGATGGATGGGATTCCAGGGCCTGGTCAATTCATGATGTATACATTTGAAATTCATAATGCATCCCCTTGATTGCATCTGTGTAAACAGAGTCCTCAATGATGCTTCTTCGCTGCACGGAGTGGTTTAGAGGGCTTACTTTCTGTTAAAGAGGGCTAATGGAAGGGTTCAGCCAAACAGAAAACCACTTAACAGGATAAACAGCTTTTAAGAGGCTACTATACTCTTGTGAATAAATGAGTTTCCAATTGGCTGGAGCTACAGTTTAGCTTTTATCAATAACTAAAGGCAAGTCATGGAGCAAACTTGCTAGTTCGCACCCATTACAATTGGCAGAAGGACAAATGAATCCAAGAAACAAGTTATTTATTTCCAAACTTTTAAAGCATAGTGGTCATTCAACTGGATAGCTGGCAAATCTTTTCCATATACTTAGGTAGGTAATTGAGAAATAAAATAGTTACCAAATGTATCTTTGTCCAGTTTTGTTCTGCAGTGGGTTCCTCTAAGGACTCTTTAAAGTATAAGAAAAAGGTGATGTCAAAGCAATGTACTTTGGAAAAACAGAACCAAGAATAATGAATAAAGATGAAAGGGGAATATTAGACTTTTTTACTCAGGGCCTTGCAGTTACCACCACTAGAGAGCCCTTGATCTTCAGATGACAAAACACTATAGAGAATGAGGCCAGGGACCAAAGATGGCCCAGGGTTTAAAAATAAAGCAGAATGGCTAGGTGTAGTGGCACATGCCTTTAATCTAGCACTCTTCAGGCAGAGGTAGGAGGATGGATCACCATGAGTTCAAGGCCAGCCTGAGACTACATAGAAAATTCCAGGTCCATCTTGGCTAGAGTAAGACCCTACCTTGAAAAACCAACCCCTCCCAAAAGAAAAGCAGAATAGAGGAGGAGTCTTGTCTACATCTCCTTTCAAGTGTGGAGTCATAAAAATGAGGAGCTCTCAAGAGATTTTTTCCTTGGAAGTTTAATGTGCAGGGATTTACACAAGTATAACATTTCATTTTTTGTTTTTTAAAATACTTTATTTTCAATTATTTATTTGCGTGCGTGCCTGCGTGTGTGTATGTGAGGGAGAGAGAGAGAATGTGGGTGTGCCAGGGCCTCACTGCAAATGCACTCCATACACCTGTGCTACCATGTTCATCTGGCTTACGTGGTTCTGGGGAATCGAAGCTGTGTCCTTAAGCTTCTCAGGAAAGTGATCTAATTACTAAGCAATCTCTCCAGCCTAGTATAACATTCAAAATGTGTTGAGCAAATTAGTCTCTGGTTACAAAAGTTTTGAGATGTTTGCAAGTTGCTGTTTAACTAAATTTAAGATGTGTCAGTAAAGTTGATCTCATAGTTCACTTAGAAGAATGCTCACTTAGAATGACTAACAAATAAATCAGCCTCCCATTGCTTGAAAACAAAACAAAAAATAAATTTTCAAACAAAAACGAGTTTTCATAGCATCAATAAGTCACAATAGCCAAATTCTTACCACAGAAGACTGGATAAACTATGACATACCTACACAATAAGAAGGAAATATGACACATTCTACACTGAAACGATTTGAAATTGTTATGCTATGTGAAAAGACCCACCTATACACATCTATTGATATAATATGCACAGATTACAGAAAAGTATAGCAGTAGTGGGCATAGACTATAGATGGATTTGCTTTAACAAGTCCGGGGTTTCTGTCTGTGATAAGTAAAATGTTCTAAATTGACTGTGATGACAGTTGATCACATCTCAGTAAAGATCTTTTAAAAAGAAAATGTCTTCCCCTCTCTTTAAAAGTATGTTTTCTATATTTTTAAGAATGACTTAGCAAACATAATATCCATCTCAGATTTCATCTGGAGGATTCTTTAGAAGGATTGCATAGGATACCTAGGCTGCATGGCAGCAGTATAAATTAATGATGGCTTACACCATCCTTTGTACTAGAAAAGGAATGTGAGGAAGCTCCTGAATGTTAAAACTAGGTCATAAACAATACTCAAAAACAGAAACTTTTGCTGTGTGTTGTGAAAAGTAGAAGCTGGTTGAATGTAGCTGGGAAGGTTTGAGTTGTCACTTATTCTAACAGTATTTCATGAAAGTTTACTCTACCCCCTGATCAACTATGAACTTATTTCTTATAAGAGGATTGAAAACAAACTTACTGAATTATCTTCCAGTGTTCTTACCAATATCTTTCAAATCCAAGAAATTTAAATGACTGGAGATAGTGACAGAAAAAGACACAAAAGTCTCAGGGAATTCTGTGAGAAACTGTAGAAATCATAAGTAATCAATTGAGTCTTTTTCTTTAAACCACTAGTGACTTATAACATTTTTTAAATCAAGCTTTCTATATTAAAGGCAGCCATCCCTTCAACTTCAGAAGAAATATTGCTACAACACAATAATAATAGCATTTTAGTAAATTGCAAGATACAGCTTGCCCTTCCACAAAAGAATTATGATGGAGAAGAGAGGCCTGGATGCTTCAGGACATGGCTTCTGTATTTTCTATTTCATGTCAAGAGCCAATTATTTTTAATTACAAAAAGGAAGAAAGCAAACACTTCTCCAATGAACATGTTTTCTTTCTACTAGCTTTGCTAATAATTGCTAAGGAAAAAACCCAATACTAATTATGTCAAACACCATGCATATCACATACCTATTATATTCATGATAATACCAATGCACATTTAATAACCTCTTAACTGTCCCCTTCAAATATTCATCACCACAGAGATACAAAAGTCTGATTACAATTTCTATAATCAGGATAAAAGACACAACTTTAAAAATTGCCAATGGACAAAGTGCCTTCAAATATAAAATATAAGGACTTTATAGTGTGAATGTTACTACATGCATAACAAGTCAAATAACTAAGCTAATTAATTCTAGGTACTCTTACTGTAGTTAGACTAATAAAGATCACCTGCCATTTTTGCACAATAGAAACCAGGCAAGTTTTCCTTAGATAACTCAATGTTAGGCTATTAGTACATAATTCACTCAAAGATATATTTTATAAAAGAAAAAAATAGCTTAGACACAGTATTTTTTACAATATTTATTTATTTATGAGAGAGCATGTACAGGCACATTTCCTGCCACTACAAATGAACTCTAAATGCATGTTGCCACCGTGTGTCTAGCTTTATATGAGCACTGGGTGAAAGAACCTGGATGAGTGGGTTTTGCAAGCAAGCACCTTTAACTGCTGAGCAATCTCTCCTGCCCAACATTAAGAGTTCTTTTTAATTTTTAATATTTTTTTCTGAGATAAGGTCTCACTCTAGCTCAGGCTGACCAAGAACTTATGCTGTAACCCAGACTGACCTCGAATTCAGTGATTCTCCTTCCTAAGCCTCCTGAGTGCTGGGACTAAAGGCATGTGCCACCATGCCCAGCCAAACATGGTTTTTAATACAGAGCTAAGTGAATTTATGAAAATATTCCACTGAAGGAATCAAAAAGATAAATGTAAAATTTGGTTACTCAGAGATTTAGAAGACCTCACATCTTATAACAATACAAATTTCTATATTCTAAAAAGAAGTACCAAATCTTGAGCTAATCAACATAAAATAACAAAATGGTTATTTTGTTTGGGTTCCTCCAAAAGGAGTCTGAAGAAAGGATTTGTGCTCAGCTAGTTCATTTAGTGGTCTATCCCAGGAAGCAGGGAAGTCAGAAGAGGACAATCAAGACAAGGAAAGCAGAAAAGTGAACTCATGAAGCTTTGATGAGCTGCTATCATGGGCTTCAAGATCTCTACTCTACAGGAGCCTCTAAGGAAGATCAAGCAGGATGGTCCATTCAAGAGAGGGTAGCTAGGCTATTCACTGAGGGGCTTGCCCACTGATTGAGGTTAATCAGTTTATTAGGTGTGCTAAACTTTAGGAAGAAAACTGCTACAAGTGGCTACACTAGTTACCTTCTCCTTGCTAGAATATCCAGCCAGATGCAGCCTATGGAAAAAAAGGGTTTATCTTTGCTTAACAGTTGTGAAGTGAAGTTTCATCATGCTGGGGGTGGGGAGTATAGCAGGAGCAGACAGCTGAGCTTTACACCTTGTCATATTAACAGACAATAAGCAGCAAGAGGTAGTTCATTTTGAGCAGACAGTGGGGCTAAACTAACAAACATAAAAGCCTACCTTCTGTGACACATGTCCTCCTCCAAGGTGCCACCTCCCAAGGCTCCACCACATAAACACAGGAGGCCAGAGAGGACATTTTACAGTCAAATCACCACATTCATAAAGGTTAGGAGCAAGATAGCTTTGTCTGGTAGGTAGTTATTTAGTGACTGACTCACAGAAACATGGATGTCACCTTGCCTGTCCTGGAAGGACTAGAACCTGTGTCTGATTCAGTCTCATCCAAGATGGTTGTAAGCAAGGACTCCTCAGCAATAGCTTCTTGCTCAAGTTTCCCTGGCTTAGCACACCTGTGAGCCGGCCTTTCCTGAGTCAGCTTCTTGAACCCACTGGCCAATCAGGCCCCTTCCCTACACACCTGAGTCTGAAGATGCAGCTCATTCTAACTGAATGTTTGATCCATATAAATGGACCTGAGCCACATGTATGAGCTTGCTTGGCCCCTGGCTCTCTTGGCCCCTTACCTTGCTTACTTCTCTGTTCCATCTCCCACTGGCTGTGAAGGGGAGGATTTCTTCTCGCCTAGCCACTTTCCTGCTTTATTTTGGGCACTTTACTGCTTGCTTCTCACATGTGTGATCATCTTCCCCAGACCTTTCTCTATGTGAAGATTGATTTTTTTTTTTTTTTTTTTTTTTGCCTCCCACTTTCCACACTGCCCAGCCAGGCAAGGAAGAAGGAGAGTTTCTTTCTACTTGGGCTTTCCTGCTTACTTTTCCTCTGGATCCTAAGTCTCCCTAAAATAAATCTCTGAATTCATCTAAGCCTTCTCTAAGTCCACATTTTCAATTCTTTTGATAACTTAGACAAGAACCCAAAGTTGGGTCTTTTCATCTTTTCAAAGAGCTAAGCCCTCACCGGACTCTGTTCCCAAATCAACATTGGCCATGAGGACTAATACAGAGACCAGGATAAATGTTTGAAATAGGTGCCTGAGTGTATACTTAATTCTGTCCACTATAGCTGTTGCTATAAATGAAATGAACTCAACAAACCCAATGTAGCATCTCAAAAATACAATGTTATAAATACTCTTCACATGCTGATATTCTAACTCATTCAGAAGTGAGGCTTTTAGAAGGTAATTATTCCATTAGGAAAGAATGGTATTAGTGCTCTTATTAATGGGCCCCTAGAAAGCCCTCTTTCTCACATGTAAGAAGGTGATAAATCAGTCGTCACAACTCAGGAGAGTAGGCTCGCTAACACCTGAGCATTCTTATACACTGATCTAGGACCTCCCAGACCACAGACCTGTGACAAATAAGTTTCAGTTGTTTATAAGCCATCCAGACTATTGCATTCTCTATCAGCCTGTAATAAGATAAAAAAAATCATCTGCTATCTTGTTTGTTTGACCATTTGCTTACACCCTTCTTTAAAGAGAAACTTAAAATTCTAAGAAAACTGATAAGAAGGAATAATTCCTTAAAGTCAAGGCATCTGAAGTGTTATGGCATTTCCATTATTATAACTATAAGGGAAAGTATACAGTTGTTTTGACTGTCCAAGGCAAAATGAAGAAGTTAAAAAAAAAATCTTCTAGGTGTCTGGGGGATGTTCACAAGGGAAGGGACTTGATTCTCACCAGGCACCTTTCTCCCCACCTGACAGATATATCCCAGTCTGTGTTGCTAAGAGAATCAAGAACCAGACTTTCTAGAATACCTTACCATATAACCCCTCAAGTTTGCTATCCTCTTACTTGAAATTCTGAAATCAGAAAGCAGCTATTCCTCATGTGAAGAGCAAAGAGAAGAGAATGTGTTATTAGACTAGAGTGTTCTGTCCTATGGAATATAACAAGGTTACATGAGTTCATTGTTCCTCTATAGACACTTTGCCTGCAGGCCAAAATGATCTTGAAAGTGTATCAGCCAAAAAGATGCCTGCAAGGTATGGGGCTATAGAGGATGGGTACATGAGTAGTCAGAAAAACAAAGAGAAGTAAATTTTTCATGGTAGAATGGCATGCTTATTTTTCTCTCTTTCTTGCTGAGCATGCAGATGCTAATCTACAGATGATTTTCCCATCTTTCTTCCACTAAAAGCCATCACATGACTAAGTTATCACCAACGCAGAGACTGTAAATAAAGGTACAACTCCTACCTCACCTGCTAAAGTGAAACCATATGCTGGGTTCATCACTCTCCCTCTGATTGAAAAATACACATGCTCATGACAGCTTGTGACCATGACAACTAGGATAACATCTGACAGAATGATGAAGGTGAGATGGAAGGAACTAGTGTCCCTAAATGACCATATGAATAATGTTAGATTATTCAAGGAAATAATAATCTATTAGTAAGTGTCTCTCAACATTGTTTCATTGCATTTCAACATCAGAGGAAAATGTTTATTTAATGTAAAATTTATTAGTATTAATCATACATTAATTTCTTTACAAAAGAAGACAGAAAGTGTTAAGAAGCAAGATGTGAAAATGATGAAGACCACAAAGCATTGTAATAGCTACGACTGTTTCCCTGTCCCATCCCTCAAGATCCAATTTTTATTTTCACTTTGAGAATGTGTGGTAAAGGATTTTTATTAAGTTTTATCTTTTTGTTAGGTCTTTGCTCTCATTATTTCAGGGATGGAAGGGAGAAGGGCAGAAATACTTCTTGCCTCACTCCAAAAGACCCTTGTAGCCCATGAAAGAGAAGGTTTGCCATGATATTGTTCCTCTGATAATCAAAAAAAAAAAAAGCTATAAAAAGAAGAAAATGAAATTAAATTAGTGCAGGAGATATGTTGATCCAGAATACCCTAAGAGTGCTTGTAGAAGTGACACTCATGCCCATGTCCCTCCTGGGCTAAGCCCTTCACCCATGTATCAGAGCCAATTTGGGGTTGAATATCTTGATGGCTTTTTAAGCATCCAGAGGACAAACATCTTAATATACCATTTTGCTACTGTGAATAAAGTAAATTTTCAGCAGGCTTTGTTCCTGTGCTTTAAGATGCAGAAGAGGATTCAGAGAGGGATGAAAAAAGTACAAAATATGTGAAAATGTACTTTGCTGCATATGTGGAGAAGACATAAGCAAGGATGAAGGGGCATGAACCCAGAAGTTTACCTAGCTCTTTCTTTCCTCAAGTAGGGAGGTGTGAAAAATTTCTCCTGCCATAAAGAAACCTAATGTTTGTATGCTAATAAAATATTTAAAATAGAAAGTAGAACTGGAGAGGTGATTTAGTGGGTAAGGCACTGGCCTGTGAAACCTAAGGACCCATGTTCGACTCTTCAGATTCCACATAAGCCAGATGCACAAAGATTAGGCAAGTTCAAGATCACACATGCCCAGTAGGTGGCTCAAGCATCTGGAGTTTTATTGCAGCCACTGAGGCCCTGTTGTGCCAATTCATTCTCCCTCTCTCTCTCTCTCTCTCTCTCTCTCTCTCTCTCTCTCTCATGTTCTCTTACTCTCTACAAAATAAAAAATAAATAGAAAGTATTACATGAATAAAAAAGAACATTTCAATTGGATCCAAAAACATATTGATTCAGTCTAAATAGGCATTTTCAAAGTTGTAAAGAAATTTAATGGGCTGGAGAGATGGCTTAGCAGTTAAGTGCTTGCCTGTGAAGCCTAAGGACCCCGGTTCAAGGCTCGATTCCCCAGGACCCACGTTAGCCAGATGCACAAGGGGGCACACACGTCTGGAGTTCGTTTGCAGTGGCTGGAAGCCCTGGTGTGCCCATTCTCTCTCTCTCCTCCTCCTCCTTTCTGTCTGTCACTCTCAAATAAATAAACAAAAAATTTAAAAAAAGAAAGAAATTTAACACTACGGTTTTCATATAAGATGTCACCCACATATAACAATATAGTGTTCACAGGAACAATATGGACTGAAAAATAAACCTGATTTTCAATTGTATTTTAACAACCTCAGTACATCCAACAAACTTAGTTATCCAGTACCAACAGGCAAAGAGAATAGGATACAGATGAGAACAACTGAAATAATATTTCCAACCAGTCAGTAGCTGTTATCAAACCTTGCTTATCTAATTGTGACTGCCTTTATCCTATTTATTTAAAGTATCATTTTTATTGTTCTTTAGAGATGCCTGATAAGATTTTGAAGTCTGTGCACACCAATTACTCAATTCACCAATTATCTTTCCAACTGCTACAAATCCTATGCCACAGGAGTTGTTTTCTTTTTCTAGCTAAATATTGTCACTCAAAAAATTAATTGTGTAACATTAACAACTTTGTTATGAGTAGTAGAATGCTTATCCTATTTACTTCTTTTTCTGTTGACATACAAAGACCTCAGCATAAAATTAAACCTTGAGCCATATCCATTAGAATATGACAAGGTAGATAAGACTACCTTACCAAATTTAGTAGGCTCATTTAATTCATTTTTATTTTTAAGGCTTCTTTGTCTTTATAAAACCTAAATATATGTCTTAATTACAGTGGGAGAGAAGGTGACTTTTAAGACAAACTTGTTTTTAGTTACAAAGTTATTTCTTATAAACTTCCATTAGTCAAATAATTGGATGCATTTTCCTCTACTTGCATGCTCTCTGCTAAGGTTTCATGACATTATTCTTCCTCTACTAGGTACAGGCTATACTAGTAAGTAGAATGAATCATTTAAAGAGAACTCCCTACTTCTTTTTTCCTTGGGCACCACCCTGGTTCTTAGAAGCCTAAGAATCTCTCTAAGTATAAGGTATTTTCAACTTCGGTTTTGTTTAGTTGGGTTCAGTGTGCATGTGTGCATGTGTATGCTCACATAATCAGAATTTATTCAGTTCCTATCACATGCCCACACCTGTCCCAGCAAACAAATCAAGCAAAGTGCTGTACTCCCTGAGATTAAATTTTAGAAGGAAGATGCAAGAAAACAGTTTGATTCAGTATATAATCGTTCAGATAATAAGTGCTCTGGGGTAAAATACCACCTGGAAGAAGCAGGAGAAAAGGTCTGGAGGTGGTGCTGCCACTGATGAAGAAGCCCAGAGAATGAGCAGTCCCTAGCTCCTGCTGGGACTCTCTCTGTGTGGCCATAAGCCACCGAGAGGCTGCTACAGCATTCTAGACAGACCTGCCATTTCCAAACCAGCATCCTTCCTAACAGCTTTCATTGTGATGAATGTGGTAATTTATAAGCAAGATAGGAAAGGCAGAAAGAAAGATGGACTAAATAGTGCCACTGCAGCCCTTTCGGTGTGGTCTGGTTTGCACACCCTCAGCCATCCTTGTCAAATGCTCACTACTCTTGCTCAGATAAGCTGTTACCCTGCACAAGAAAGCACTAGAAGTTTTCTTGGCCCATTGCCATTCCTTACCAGGAAGAAAAATCACCTTCTTATTTCAAGTTCCTTTCTGACATGGCCCATTGGCCATGACGGATGTTTCTTTAAGTAAAGCAGTTAAAACTGCTTAACCTCCACAAGTCTCATTCATATAGAGTACTTGCTAAAGTAAAGGTGAAAATCAGACAGCAAAAAATGGGGACAGGACAATAGGTATCATCTTCTAACATCCCCTTACCACCTTTCCAATATTTAAAGATGTGAGATCCTTGTCTCAAGGTAGGTTTTACAACTCCTCATAAAATATATACAGCAATTAATAATAGTACTCTAATATACCCTTAGTATTGCACAATGCTAAGGGTATATAAGAGTACTATTATTAATGTCACACTTTAAGATAATGTCATGTCAAAGGACAAGGATATGGGATGTATGTCCACTAAAAATAATGAGCATGTTATTTGATATTTCATTTGGTATCCCTCTCATTAAATCATTTCTCCAAAAAAGCACCACCTAAGGGCATAATTTATACTTCAATACCTTGTCAACAGTTTTTCAATTGTTCTTGAAAAAAATTAAAATGTGGTTCATTAGCTCCTCCAGTAACTATATTCTTTTAGCTATGAATATGTCTTCTATACAAAACATTTTATGATTTTATCTTAAATAATAGCTTCCATTATGACAAATTTCTGCTTCTCTCAACAACTTCATGTGGAGATAAAACCAATGAAGAAGAGATTCTCTCAGTAGTTTATTCACAGCTAGTCAGACATCATTTATAACAAAGATAGCTCAAATCCTCTATTCTTTTTAAACAATTAAGTACAAGGCTAGGAGAATAGTGGAACATAAAAGAAAAAACTTAAAAGGGGATTTACTCTAAAAATTAACTCAAAATGCATGAAGTAAACAATTTTAAAAGCCCATAAGTACATATCTAGCTAATAGCTATTGCATTTAATAATTTAGCATGATATGCATGGTGGTGTTGACCTCCAAAATAATTTAACGCCTTGAGCTGAGATTAAATGCAGAACATTAATTTTCCCTCTAGTCGTCAAGCCAACCAAGAGACCCGTCAAATCTATTTAAATAAAGCCTGCATCATGTAATAATATTAGAAGGAATAAAATATTAAAATGGGCCTCTGGTAGAACACTGACCAAAAGAGCTGGGCTAAGATACCTTAAATTTATTACCCTGACAATCTATCTTAGTACTGAAACCAGGAATTTAAGCATCACCTAAGAATTACATTTTGTGCTTAAAAGATGAACCAGTTAAGAAAGAGTATAGGTCCTTCAAATGCTGGGAATTTCTTTACATCTTTTTTTAAAAATGCTTTTATTTTATTTATTTATTTATTTGAGAGAGACAGACAGAGAGATAAAGAGACAGAGACGGGGGGCAGAGAATGGGCATACCAGGGCCTCCAGCCACTGCAAACAAACTCCAGATGCATGTGCCACCTTGTGTATCTGGCTTACATGGGTACTGTGGACTCAAGCCTTGAAGCAGGATCCTTAGGCTCCATAGGCAAACCCTTAGCATCTAAACCATCTCTCCAGCCCTTTCTTCAAATCTTCAATGAGAGTCATAGGTCCTATCTTAATTGAATTACGCAAATGACAGGGTTTGGTTATAATGAAAATGAAGCTTTAAAGAAAAAAGGAAGATACTAAGTGAGGCTTGATGAGATTTCCCATAATCAAAGTGGTTTAAACCAGTGTTTTATTTAAATAGCCAAGCTTACTCAGTGTTCCTACCCCAAATCATACACTCATTTTCATTCATGAAAGTGATGTGTTTCTGTATCATTCTCAAGTAAATCTGTTCTCTAGAGATTTGGTGTCTGGGAAAATAGCTCAGTTTGTAAAGTACTTGTCTTGTGAGGAGTTGAATTCAATTGCCAGAACCCATTCATGTAAAAAAAGAAAAAATGCCCACATGGTAGCATGCTTTTAATATAAGTACTAGGGAAGCAGAGATAGGCAAAACCCTGGGGCTGGCTTGCCAGCCACATCAGCCTAACTGATGAGCTCCAATATACTGAAGGACTCTGTCTCAAAAATATGTTTAAAAAAAAAAGGTAGCCTGCATTCCCAAGGAACCACACCAGGTGTCCTCTGGTTTCCAAATGCATATGCATACCCACACATATATGCAACCAAGTACATTAACACATACACTTTTGTAAAAACAATGTGGGCTAGAGGGGTAACTTAGTGAATATATTAACACACACACTTTAAAATAAAGAATGTGGATTAGAGAGGTAACTTAGTAGATAAAGTATTTGCATCACAAGTGTGAGAAATAGAATTCCAATCCCAGCACCCACATAAAAATACAGTGCCAGCCCTTAGAAGGATGAGATAAGGAATCCCCAGGGCTAGCTAGACCAGCTAAATCAGTGAACTTCAAATGAAAGGCCCTTCCTTAGTAAATAAGGTGAAGAATAATCAACTTCTACCCTCCTCATTCATCCTCTCCCATGTGCACCCACACACCTACAAACATTCTTACACATATGACACCACACACAAACACGTGCAATGAATAAGAATGGAGACTTTAAGGAAACATCCTTAAGTCTTATTTGCATTCCGCAGATGGTTTCCCTGTATGAACCCCTTTCCAACACTTGTTCCACATAAAGGGTTTTTTGTTTGTTTTTTTCAACTTTTTGAGACAGGGCCTCAGTATATATATAACCCAGGCCGGAATTGAACTCACTATTGGTGCAGGAGTCCAAGGAAGAATTAGATTCCATTAAAAAGCTAGACATCGCAGACCCACAGGCTCCAACTTTTGGGTCCTACTTCAAGGTAACAAAGGATTTAAAACAGACTCAGAGAAATGTAAATTTTGCATTATGAAATTTATTTTAGGGAGAATCTCTTAGGGAAAGCTACTAGGAAAGCCCAAGCCAAAAGTCGTTCTCCCCTTTCCAAGCCAGGCTGGGAAAGGGAAGGGGAGGGGAGATGGAGAGTATCTCCCCTCACATCTCTAGGGTAAAATCCTCTGGGGAAGGGACATACACACACACACACACACACACACACACACACACACACACACACACACACATTACTAGGAGAAAATAAGGGACTTAGAGCTTAAAGACTGATCACACATTGTAGCAAAAGCAGAAAGAAACCAAGTACATAACAGGAAGGTGTCCAGGAAAGAGAAAATTTCCCCTTCCCTTTCACATAGTAAAATAACCAAGTCAATAAAAGCCAAGAGACTTACATTTGCCAAGAGGACAAAATAAGTAAAGATTTACACATGTGCAGGCCCATTTATAGATCAAACAGCTAATTAGGAAGAGCACCAGCATTAAACTCTGGTTTGTAAGGGAGTAACCTGATTGGTTGATGGGCTCAAAGGGTTGACTGTGAAAAGACTAACCCAGAAGTCTGCTAAACCCAGGAAAACTTGAAGCCAAAAGCTATTTCTGAGAAGTATTGCTTGCAGTCATCTTGGATGAGACTGAATCAGATGCAGGTTCTAGTCTTGCCAGGGCAGACAAGGTAGCATTTTCTTCATCCATAAATGGGCTCTGTCCCTGGCTGACTAGCTATTAAAAAAAAAAAAAAAAAAAAAAAAAAAAGCTACCTTGCTCCTTGTGGTGCCTTGAATATGTGGCCCTACAGATTCAGGCTTGAATCTTGAGTCTCCAGAGGGCAGAGCCCTAATCAGGAAGAGGCTGTCACTGGGGATGGATCTTAGAGTCCAGCCTTAAATTGTGTTTGGAGATGGAACTTGAGTCTAGCCCTAAGGTGTGTGGACAACAATATGAGCTTTGACTGCTCCTGGCTTTTGGGGTCTGCTGGCTGTTTGGATCTTTCTGCTTGGAACTATGGAAATGAGCCAGCTTCTGCCACCACTGATGATGTTTCTCTGGAATTTGTAAGTCTGAAATAAGCTTTCCTCCCATAGGCTGCTTTTGGTGGGGTATTTGCTCAGCATTGTGAGGCAGACAGCAACACTCTTGTTTTCTATTACTGTGAGGCCCAGGATGCCCTCTAACTCATTCTCTTCCTGGCTAGGCTTCAAATGCTGGATGACAGACATGCATCACCACAACTGGCTCCATACAATGATTTTATACTACGAATTTAAATGTCAAAGGTTAACAGTGTGAGAAACATACACAGCACATGGCTTACAGCTTTAAAGGGATTGTTTCATTGACATAAATACACATAACTCATTTTACTAATTTTAAATTTTGCATAAAATTATTTAAAACTAGAATTTTTAAAACTGTATTTTAAAGATGGCATACATACCCTTTCATGCTAACCATGCTGCTTTTTCAGATAGGTAGCAAATACAGCAGATGCCAGAGGCTGCCTTCTTGCTATCTCATCATCCACTTGGCACAGCAGGGTAAGTCCCTTTAAGCTGAGCTTCCGTGTACTTCAAAAAAGTCCTCTGGGAGGAAACAGTCATAAGACAGGGGAGAAACTGAAATCTGGCCACAGGAAAAGAGCCTTTTAAAATTCCAATCAAAGCACTGAATTCTCCAAACAAGGCAATTGCTTAGTAACTATGAGATCAGAGGGGAAATCAGGAAAGTTGGAACTGAAGTCAGACGGCTTATCTGCATGTGGAAAGAGAAAAGAGCACGGCAATGACACACAATCTCACAGCAATCACAAGCACAGGATCTGAGACAACTGAAGTCTGTTAGCTCACACTGACCTGGAATCACTTAATAAAATGCAGTGGACATCATTCCAATGTCTCAAAGTGATTTTGTCATCTTTTTGAGTGTGGGAGGCCATTTTTACCAGAGTTTTTAAAAAAGTCAGCTAAGTTCTTTGTCTCTAGATATACTGCTTAAATTCATATTTCTGCTTAAACTAAATAAGCTCCCTAAGTCAGCCAAGCTGAACTAAATCTACAATAAAACAATGGGTTTGCTAATTAAATTTGAAGGACAGCAGATTTTTACTTCACACCAGTAGTTGCACATACCTGGGAGGTGTTATTTACACTGCTTCCACAGCCTCTCACTTCATTTGCTAAATGATCACATGACAGTCATCACTGAGAGCTGCCATTCTTTATCACAGCCCCTTGAGAGAGGTGACAATTAATGAAAGAGAAGAGACAAATAAAAGTATACTTAATTGAGTTGTCTGCACAGATGAAATCAAAATATTATGAATAATGCAGAAAAGCATGTCTCTAAAGGGTCCTTAGTTTATCTCCTGGAGCAAAGACAGATGTACACAGGTGTATCTGTGACTGTCTCACTGAGTTGGAATCCTACAAAAATTTCAAGCAAACTGTCAGCTTCCCTTGTAGACATTTAGGTAGTGATAATTAACAAAAATGTTAAATAATCTAAGATCAAATTGCCCCATGAAAATTTTATAAGGAATATCTGATTTGGGAAGGAGGTACATTCCAGAGTGCTTTTCTATCAATCCATAACTCATATTAAGAATCTACCACTGTTAATCACACCATAAGGATACAGGTGTAGCATGTATAATTCTAAATTCAAAACTCTCATCATCTAAGCTGACATCCCAGAACTCAGAAGCTGAGAGGCAGGAGGATCAGGAGTTTAAGGTCACCCTGGTCTCCATAGTACAACCCTATGTCAAAAACAATACTAAAAAAAAAGGAAAAAAGAAAAAAAAGACCTCTAAAATGGTGCAGGGAACACTGTTGACAAATACCCAGGAAGTTTAAACTTCAAATAAGCAACGAATAGTTTAAGTATTTGGTAAATATTTTAAGTATGTTTGAAATAGTTACATACCTATGAGTCTCAAATATTAACATATACAAAAAATTAAATGTTGTTTATCTAATCATTCAAAGTCAACTAGGTACCCTGCTGTTGTTTTCTTTATTTTTTTTGTTTGTTTTGCTTTTTGTCTGTTTGCTTAATCTGGCAACCCTAGGCAGAAGGGGCAAGAAGAAAAACAGAGAAGAATTAGTGGTCCATGGTAGCTCACCAAAGAATTTTTCTAATGGTCTGTATATGAAAATATATTTTATAATGACTTAATAAGCCTAAAAACACATTATTTTTAAAAGAATAAATCAGTGCTATGGGAATTTGATATACCAAATACAATTAAGCTATCATTTACCTAATGATAGCATTACAACAGACATATAATATTGTATAATCACTAAAAATTCCAACTGAGTAATATGCCAGCAAATTCTTTTCACTAGGAATTTAAGGTCCAATTAAGCATGAGGACTGGAATTCTGAACCCAATACCCATGTAAGAGCTAGATGTTGTATCTGTAATCCCAGAGCACCTATAGTAAATGGAGGGGCAGAGACAGGAAATTTGGAAGCTTTCCAACCAGCTAGCCTAGTGAATACAGGAGCAAATAACAAAAAACCTGCCTTGAAACAATGTGAAA